>NC_059089.1:6290697-6608018 GCF_020497125.1 Mauremys mutica
CAACACAGACCCAGGGTCTGAGCCACGTGCCCCAAAGCTGCAGACTTAACTGAAAGCAGCTCACAGAAGTGTTCCTGTCTTTAACACTCAGATGCCCAACTCCCAATGGGGTCTAAACCCAAATAAATCCGTTTTACCTGGTATAACTCTTATAGAGGGTAAACTCATAAATTGTTCGCTCTCTATAACACTGATAGAGACGTATGCACAGCCTTCTAAACCCAGGGTTTTGAGTTTAATCCTTGAGGGGGTCATTTAGGGAACTGGAGTAAAAATCTGTCTGGGGATTGGTCCTGTTTTGAGCAGGGAGTTGGACTAGATGACCTCCTGAGGTCCCTTCCAACCCTGATATTCTATGATTCAGTAGATCATAACCTTACACAGATATGTTACATGGCATATGTAGCCTAAAACATATTCCAGTTATGTCACATATACAATCATAAGCATATTCCATAAAGCCTTAAGGGGGGCACCGTTACACCTGTCTTTGGAGGGATTAAGAAGAGGTTGGACAGACCCCTTCAGAGATGGGGTAGGGTTACTTGGTCCTGCCTGGCTGGATGAGATGGCCTCTCTAGGTCCCTTCCAGCCCCTCACTTCTCTGGTTCTATAAGCTGAACTGCCCCCACCTGCTCTCGCCAGGCACTGTACAGCTGTGGTCGTGGAGGTGGGCTTGCAATTTCAGGGTGATGCGATCCAAAGAGAAGTGTAAGAGTTGGGTGACTGATGGGTGAGTAAAAGGCCGGGAGAGGAGCATGAGGCAATGACAGCCATTCTATGCAGGAAACTCTCCTGACGGGGGCAGGCAGGGCAGGTCTCAGCCTTTCTGTTCATGGGCACTATGGGTACAGGGCGGTATTGACACAGATACGCAGCATGGTCCATGAGAGCCTTGCCAGCCTATTCTCTAGCAATGCCTGGTACTACAGCCTGGGGCTGCCTTAACTTCTGTCACATAGGTCTTGGGGTGGTGGGAGAGAATCCTAGGGCCCAACCAGCTGCACCTGCCCATTCCTCCTGCCCTCACTCTGCCCGCTCTTGCCCTTGCCAGTTCCATGTAGTTCAGATCAGCCCCCACCAAGGGGCCATGGAGATAGCATGGAAGAGTGGTGGGATTCCTAAGCTTCGCTCTGCATGCAGACCTGGGGGGGAGCGTGGGGTCTCCTGGAGGTCAGTAGTGTTTATCCCTGTAGACAGAGTGCACGTGTCCGGCGATGATAGAGGTAAACTGGACAGAGTTGGGCAGGCCTGTTAGGAGCTGCCTCTCTCCACCAACAGCTTCCATCTCCTATCTCCCATCTACTAACGCTCTCCTGTCCTGTCCCTTGGTGCAGGTGAATGTGTGCCTAGTGAGACCCAACCTGAACCCAAGGTGAGTTGATGGGGCTGGAAGGAACTTCACAAGCTGAATTTCCTGGGTCTCCAGAGAGTTGCACTGTCGCATTAGGCGTCCCTCCAGAAAGTGCAGTCTGGAACTCCACGTTCGTTGTGGTATCTAGGCCACTGGATTAAGGAGGCGCATGCTGCTCAGGCTGGCAGCTCTTCAGAAGGGCCCAGCCTGCCTTTCTCAGCCACCTTGGCAGATGGCCCTTCACCAGCGCTGATGTCTCTTGATGTGCTTGTGTCTGTGATGACAGTAGACCTTGTAAGGAGCCTAGGGTACAGTGGAATGAAATGGGCACAAGGGGTTAGCTTCTAAGCCGAGGCAAGACCCCATGAAGACGCCACTTTGTTACATTTGATTTTACTTTAATGTTCCATGTTTGGTGCAAGTAGCCAGTTCTGGAGCCGGGAGTCCCCCCCCATCCACCTGTGTGCCCCACCTGGACTCAGAGGGACCCCCTTCGAAGAGGGAGAAGGCATGTCAATATCTGTGGCCTGTTTAAACCTTAGGGCCAGGCCCTCCACTGGGTAAATTGGTGCCAATTGGTGCCAACAGCCCTTCAATTAGTCTCAGATGTAGTGGAGGTTATTTGTGAAACACTTGCTCACTAGGAAGTGGTCTGAGACCACCAAACTCATGGCAAACAGGGGCTATCAAATGGCCAATAACTTTTAGGTGACGAAGAGGTGAAAGGCCTCATGCCTCATTACCTGTCCTAGGAGTCCAGCTCCTGCCAAATCGCAGGATGACCTAATGTGCTTTTTCACACAACACATACTTAGTCTGTGGAACTCACTGCTACAAGATATCACAGAGGCCGAGAGCAGAGCCAAACTTCACTGACTGGCCCTGTGACTCCAGGTCGTGCCACTTGGCTTGCGGGCCCTCTAATGGGGCACCCAGTGCAAGCTGCAGCTTTTGTTCTGCTCCCTCCCGGCCCCCGGACGGCCCTGGCAGTCCGTCCCTAGGGGTGCACATACTGCTCTGCCTGATGGACGCCAGCTGCTCGCTGCGTTACTGACTGCGCTGTGCGGGTTTGCTGAAGGAAGAGGCTCAGCGAGTACCTCTGCGCAGCACAGTAGCCGGGCTAGCTCTGCTCAAGCCACTGTGACATGGAGGGACTAGCCGCTGGAGTACAGTCTGATGCGCTCCCCGGGGACGGACTTGAGCAGCCAGCTGGAGCCCACCTGCCATGAGCAGAGATAGTGCTATACAGCTACCCCAGCCGGGACCGACACCCCCTAACTGCCCCCCCATACACCTACCCCAGCCGGGACCGACACCCCCTAACTGCCCCCCCATACACCTACCCCAGCCGGGACCGACACCCCCTAACTGCCCCCCCATACACCTACCCCAGCCGGGACCGACCCCCTAACTGCCCCCCATACACCTACCCAGCCGGGACCGACACCCCCTAACTGCCCCCCCCATACACCTACCCCAGCCGGGACCGACACCCCCTAACTGCCCCCCCATACACCTACCCCAGCCGGGACCGACACCCCCTAACTGCCCCCCCATACACCTACCCCAGCCGGGACCGACACCCCCTAACTGCCCCCCCATACACCTACCCCAGCCGGGACCGACACCCCCTAACTGCCCCCCCATACACCTACCCCAGCCGGGACCGACACCCCCTAACTGCCCCCCATACACCTATCCCAGCCGGGACCGACACCCCCTAACTGCCCCCCATACACCTATCCCAGCCGGGACCGACACCCCCTAACTGCCCCCCCATACACCTCCCCCCGCCGGGACCGACACCCCCTAACTGCCCCCCCATACACCTTAGCCCGCCGGGACCGACACCCCCTAACTGCCCCCCCATACACCTACCCCAGCTGGGACCGACACCCCCTAACTGCCCCCCCATACACCTACCCCAGCTGGGACCGACACCCCCTAACTGCCCCCCCATACACCTACCCCTGCTGGGACCGACACCCCCTAACTGCCCCCCATACACCTATCCCAGCTGGCACCGACACCCCCTAACTGCCCCCCCATACACCTGCCCCAGCTGGCACCGACACCCCCCAACTGCCCCCCCATACACCTACCCCAGCTGGGACCGACACCCCCCAACTGCCCCCCATACACCTACCCCAGCTGGGACCGACACCCCACAACTGCCCCCCATACACCTACCCCAGCTGGGACCGACACCCCCCAACTGACCCCCCATACGCCTACCCCAGCTGGGACCGACACCCCCCAACTGACCGCGCATACTCCTACCCCAGCTGGGACCGACACCCCCCAACTGACCCCCCATACGCCTACCCCAGCTGGGACCGACACCCCCTAACTGCCCCCCCATACGCCTACCGCAGCTGGGACCGACACCCCCTAACTGCCCCCCCCGTACGCCGACCGCAGCTGGGACCTTCACCCCCTACCTGCCCCCCCCTTACGCCTTCCCCAGGTGGGACCGACACCCCCTAACTGCCCCCCCCGTACGCCTACCGCAGCTGGGACCGACACCCCCTAACTGCCCCCCATACGCCTACCGCAGCTTGGTCCGACACCCCCCATATGCCCCCCCCCGTACGCCTACCCCAGCTGGGACCGACACCCCCTAACTGCCCCCCCCCGTACGCCTACCCCAGTTGGGACCGACACCCCCTAACTGCCCCCCCTACGCCTACCGCAGCGGGGACCGACCCCCCCTAACTGCCCCACATACGCCTTCCGCTGCTGTGACCGACACCCCCTTACTGCCCCCCCATACGCCTACCCCAGCTGGGACCGACACCCCCTAACTGCCCCCCCCATACGCCTACCCCAGCTGGGACCGACACCCCCTAACTGCCCCCCCCATACGCCTACCCCAGCTGGGACCGACACCCCCTAACTGCCCCCCCATACGCCTACCCCAGCTTGGTCCGACACCCCCTACCTGCCCCCCCCATACGCCTACCCCAGCTGGGACCGACAGCCCCTAACTGCCCCCCCCATACGCCTACCCCTGCTGGTACCGAAAGCCCTTAACTGCCCCCCATACGCCTACCCCAGCTGGGACCGACAGCCCCTAACTGCCCCCCCATACACCTACCCCAGCTGGGACCGACACCCCCTAACTGCCCCCCCATACACCTACCCCAGCTGGGACCGACACCCCCCAACTGCCCCCCCTTCGACCCACCCGTGCTGGGTCGGACACCCCCCAACTGCCCCCCCCATACGCCTACCCCAGCTGGGACCGACACCCCCCAACTGCCCCCCCATACGCCTACCCCAGCTGGGACCGACAGCCCCTAACTGCCCCCCCCCATACGCCTACCCCAGCTGGGACCGACAGCCCCTAACTGCCCCCCCATACGCCTACCCCAGCTGGGACCGACAGCCCCTAACTGCCCCCCCCCCATACGCCTACCCCAGCTGGGACCGACAGCCCCTAACTGCCCCCCCCCATACGCCTACCCCAGCTGGGACCGACAGCCCCTAACTGCCCCCCATACACCTACCCCAGCTGGCACCGACCCCCCCAGCCGTTCCCAGGGGTGAAGAGGGAGGGGAACGCTGCGGAAGGCTGCAGAAGCTCTGTTAGAATCCCAGTGATTTCCGGGCCCATCCTTCACTTGGGAGAATATGTTCTGCCCAGGGACCCGCTCCTCTTGAGCCTGCTCCCAGGGGCGTTGTGTGTCCCCCATCTTATAGGCCTGTGGAATCTCTGCGTTCGTTGCCATCTTAGGAGAGACTCTGGGATTTATGGCTCACAGTTGTTCCACTGCATTGTTGAGGGAAACTTGCTCACCTAACGAGCTGCTCTTTCTTCTGTGTGCAGAGGGATCGGAGAGCTGTCCTGCCTGAGGAAGAGGGCTCAGCTGTAGGTCCCCTGCCGCCACTCATCAGCAAAAAGGAAGGTCTGTACTAAGATGGGGTCTCACCACACTCTGGGGATGGCTGGAGTACTCCCACTGGGACTCTCCTCCTCCATCTGCCTGGAAAAGGGATGGCTGTGCACAGACCTCAGCGGGAGCAGAAACACAGAATAAATTCATGTTGAAAACCTCAATTTTTACCTGCCATAGCTTTTCTAGGCAGCCAGGTGCTATCACTTTAAGCCTCCTGCCTCGAGACCTTCCAGGGCTACTGGCAACTGCAATGTGGCCATCAGAGAGCTGGGACCCTCTGCCTTTTCCAGTGGGACACAGCTCCCTATGCTACAAACCTGTCCCTAGTCCCCTGCCCTCTGAGCCATCTCCCCGGGGACATAGCCTGCCCCCCCTGCCCCACAGAGCTGGGTGATCTCCATGGGAAATCCCATAGGTGGGGGGAGAGCAGCACATGGGAATGGGAGATGTTTGAATCTCCTCAGAGGTTTGGGGGTTAGGCTATGTCCCCGGGGAGATGGCTCAGAGGGCAGGGGACACGGCCATGTAGCCCCTGGATGTCACCACCACATGCCATGTGGTTCTGTGGGTGTAAAAGGCAACTCACTAGGCTCAACCCTCTTGATGTGCTCAGATTTCTGCCGGCTGAATAAAGATGTGGGCCCCTGCATGGGGATGAACGTTCGGTTCTTCTACAACTCCTCTTCTATGGCCTGCGAGACCTTCCACTATGGCGGCTGTCTTGGGAACGGGAACAACTTCCCTTCGGAAAAGGAGTGTCTTCAGACCTGCAGAACCGAGGGTAAGGGGGGCAGCCCTTCAAAGTCCGAGCAACCGTCTCTGCAGTCCCTGGCCAGCGCAGGAGGGGCAGGCTCAGATTTCGCTGTCCCTCTGATCTGTGCTCCCCCAGCCTTCTGCTCTTCCTGTGTGGTCGAGGCTTCCTGCTTCAAAGCCCTTTCCTTGTGCAAGTGACCCAGGCTCAGTGCTGTGGGGAAGCGACATGCTCACGTGCTGCCAGTGGGGAGGGAGCCCAGCGCAGTGGGGAGAGCTCTGAGAAATCAGTCAGGGGCCAAAATGAGACCAAACAGTGTCCATGCCCAAGGCCTGACTGCAGGAGGTGACTTGAAAATGGAGAGGTGGCTAGAACTGAGTGAGTCGCTGCTTTCTGTGATCCAGGGGCCAAAGCAAAAACCATTTAGTTTTGGATAGGGTGACCAGACAGCAAGTGTGAAAAATCGGGACAGAGGGTGGGGGGTAATAGGAGCCTATATAAGAAAAAGCCCCAGATATCAGGACTGTCCCTATAAAATCAGGACATCTGGTCACCCTAGTTTTGGATCCAACAAAACGATTCCTTTGACCCAAAATGAAATTATTTTTGGTGTTTCATTTTGGGTCATTTTTGGGTGGTTTTCACCTTTTTTTTAATATTAGTTAAATTTCTAAAGGAAATGCTGGTTTAAAATAAAACTGGAAACGTTTCATATTGAAATGGCTGAAACAAATTGTTTTGTTGTTTTCTAACATTTTTTTCCTTTTTCCTTTCTTTTTTTGGGGGTTGAAACTATTCACTGAATTTGACCCAAGTTTGCAAATCGTTTCAGTACCCCCCAAAATGCATTTTTCAGTGAAATTTACTGTTTGCCTGAAAAATGTCACCCAACTCTGTCTATTCGCCATAAAAGAACTGACCCGGTTAACTTCCCAAGTCACTTCCCTGGGTTACCCCGGGGCCTTCAGCCACAGCTGTCACCAACAATCAATATAAAATACGTTGTGTCTGGGCAGCCGGCACAATGGGCCTAACCAATCAAGCCCAGTGGCGAACCTGGCTGATTGCGGTCAGGGAATTGTGGGTTTGCTCTTGTGTCAGTGCCCCGACTGCTGCACTGTTGTGGGGTCTTGCACCTTTCCAACCTCTCTGCCTGGCTCAGAGCAACGGAGGGAAACCTGTTCAAGCCCATCTCTGTGGAGTGACATGAGGGGATGGAGAGAACATGCCTAGATACTACGGTGATGGGCTCTCTAGAAAGGCCTCAGGTCCGGTGTTTGTCCCAGTATAACCGTGCTGGTCAGGGGTGGCCTTTTTTCCTGATATCATTAGATGGGTACCACCTGTAGTGTGGGGCAGTTCGAGTGGGGTACAGGTGCTGCACACTGCTATAGTTACTCCCATTCCCAGGCCAGGGCTACACTACAAATTTGGCCAGCAGAGCTCTGGCAAATAGGGGTGTGGCTGCAATTTCTATGGGTAAAAGAATCCTTTGGCCAGTATAAGCTCTCCAAGGGGGCTTTGCTGGTCTGGCAAATTCCCTGTACAGGACCAGCTGTTCCAGTACAAGCACACGTATATCAGTATAACGGCTTTGTGTGTGTGTGCGGGGGGGGGGGGCATTCTGCTGGTTTACCTAGCGCGGTGCAGTTAAAGCACTACCACTTGGGTGCAGCCAAGCCTGCCCCTGACAGTCCCACTCCTCTCCCCCACCCACCAGATATGCCAGCGGAGCAGATTCTGCTGCCTGCCCACTGCATGAATCCTTTTCCTTCCACTGGCTCCCGGCCTGTAACTGGGGGACTCCACTTTCTCCCCTCTTGTCTCCCTCTCCCAGCGGCCTGCAGGTTACCCATAGTTCCAGGGCCCTGTCAGCAACCAGTGATACTCTGGGCCTTTGATGCAACCCAGGGCAAGTGCACCACCTTCAACTATGGAGGCTGCCAGGGCAACGGGAACAAGTTCTACGCGGAGAAGGAATGCAAGGAATACTGCGGGGTCCCAGCAGACGGTACGGCGCGCCCGCTACTGTCACGGAGCTAGCGCTCCTTCAGCAGCCATCGGCTCCGGCCCTCTCGGCCCACCAGCATTTGCAGCTCGGGGAAGTTGGTTCTTCCAGGAAGGACATAACATGACACAGCAGCAGACACCTCGTCTCTCTACCCCCTCAGCCCTGCTGCCAGATTCTCTGGGCCCTGGGGGTGCTCAGTCCCCCGCACCTCCCCGCTCCATCCTAGGCCTCCTCCCTCTTGCCCCCTTCCCCCAAGCTCCCACCCTGCCCTGCCTCTCCCAGCCCCACTCCGCCCCTTCTCCCAAGCCCCCATCCCCCTCTGCCGCTTCCTGCCCCGTTCTGGCCTCTTCCCCCAGCGCCTCCTGCACACCCCGGAACAGCTGATCGCACTGGGTGGGAGGTCCTGGAAGGGAGGCGGGAGCTTGGCTGCCGCTTAGGGTTTCCTTACGTCCGGTTGAAAAGGGAACTGATGGCTCCGGGCTGTTAAAAGTCTGGCTGGCCACTCGCAGCGGGGCAGGCAGGGTGCTGTGGCCAATGGGAGCTGCAGGGGCAGCACCTGGGAGCGGAGGCAGCGCACAGAGCCATGCGGCCGCGCCACTGCCTAGGGACTGCGGGGACATACCGGCTGCTTCCGGGGCTGGAGCCTGCACCCTGAACCTCCTCCTGCACCCCAATCCCCTGCCCCAGCCCTGAGCCCCCTTCTGCACCCAAACTGGAGCCCAGAGCCTCCTCCCCACCTCCTCCTGCACCCCAAACCCCTCATCCCTGGCCCCACCCCAGAGCCCACACCCCCAGCCGGAGCCCTCACCCCCTCCCACATCCCAGCACCCTCCTGCACCCCAAACCCCTCATCCCTGGCCCCACCCCAGAGCCCACACCCCCAGCCGGAGCCCTCACCCCCTCCCACATCCCAGCACCCTCCTGCACCCCAAACCCCTCATCCCTGGCCCCACCCCAGAGCCCACACCTCCTCCCACATCCCAGCACCCTCCTGTACCCCAAACCCCTCATCCCTGGCCCCACCCCAGAGCCCACACCCCCAGCCGGAGCCCTCACCCCCTCCCACATCCCAGCACCCTCCTGCACCCCAAACCCCTCATCCCTGGCCCCACCCCAGAGCCCACACCCCCTCCCACATCCCAGCACCCTCCTGCACCCCAAACCCCTCATCCCTGGCCCCACCCCAGAGCCTGTACCCCCAGCTGGAGCCCTCATCTCCCCTGTACCCCAACCTCCTACCCCAGTCCTGAGCCCCCTCCTGCACCCAAACCCCCATCCTTGGCCCCACACCAGAGCCTGTACCCCCAGCTGGAGCCCTCATCTCCCCTGTACCCCAACCTCCTACCCCAGCCCAGTGAAAATGAGCAAGCGCGGGTGAGGGAGAGCAAGTGACAGAGGGAGGGATGGCGTGAGCGGGGCGGCGCCTTGAAGGGGCCAGAGCCGAGGGTCAGAGCCAAAGTCTGAAGTCAGAAGGGGGTTCCCTGGAGGGAGACAAGGCAGGAGCAGGGCTGGCAATGAACAAGAGCTACCACAGCCGGGAGCGAGAGCTTTGAGCAGCCACTAAAGTGATGCTGCTGGGCTTAAGAGTGGTCTGCTGGCTTTTCTCGTTGGCTACAGGCCAGCTGTGCTTGTTAGGGGGCCCGGAGACTGGCTCTGTGGCAGGCCCTGCTTCCTGCCATGCAGCACTTTTCACCAGTCCTTTACACCTGTGGAGAATGGGTTCCTCCTTTTTAAGAGGCAGGGAAACTGAGGCACGCCACAAAGACAGGCTAGTGCCAACATTTTCAAAGTTGGTGCCTACAGTTAAGTATCTAAATCCATATATAAGGCTCTAAATCCAGACCTCCTAAGGCAGCAGCCTGGATTTCAGAGGCCCTGAGTCCCTGCAGCTCCAAGCAAAGGCAACACGCTGGACAATCTGGCTGGTTCTAGTCACAATGTGCCTGGTTTATGGCTCTAGGTGCTCACTGCAGGCACCCACCTTGGAAAGTGTTTTCCTAAGTGTCTTTCTCGATCACCTGAGTCAGTGGTAGAAGCAGGAACAGAACTTAGGTATCCTTTTTGGCCAGTTCCCTACTCTAGCCAGTAGGCGCTACTCCCCTCTGGGGTCCTGAATGCGTCAACAGCTCTGCTACACAATGCACTTAGCTTTGAGCTGCTATTGGCAAAAAGGTTTCCATTAACCACTTGGCTTCTGCCTCCTGTCACAGGTACATCCCAGAGCTGCCAGGTACCCAGTCCAGTGCCGGTATCTCAAGGGAACGTTGGCATTCCCTGAGCTCTGATGGGAAGAAGGACTAATTCTGGGGTTATATCCTGTAGACTAACAGACGTTTTGGAGCATGAGCTTTCGTGGGTGAATACCCACTTCTACTTGCATCCGACGAAGTGGGGATTCACCCACGAAAGCTCATGCTGCAAAATGTCTGTTAGTCTATAAGGTGCCACAGGACTCGTTGCTGCTTTTACAGATCCAGACTAACACAGCTACCCCTCTGATACTTGTGCTAGCTGTGTGAGTCAAGGATTAATGAAGCCATGTCTGTAGTGGAGGGGAGGGTCCTACAGGTCACCTGTTCCCCACTGAGTGCACCAAGCAGCTGTGCTAGTGCTCAGGAGTTTCACATGCATAGCGACTGTCAGCCTGCTGTTGCGATTGCCTTTCTGCAGTGGAGGCCCTGTCATTCAGGCCTTGCTCTCCTTGAGCTCAGAGTGTTTGGTCTAAGTCGGGAATGTAGAATCTGCCCATGTGTACCTATGGCAATGGGCCCATTAGAAATCCCATAGATGAGCAAACAATGAAGACATTCAAAAGTACCTGAGAAGCAGTTGGAGGGGACAGTGCCTGCTGCAGTGTACAGACTCTGGGGCTGATGATCTCAGTAAGCAGCATTGAATATCAGGCTTGGAAGGGACCTCAGGAGGTCATCTAGTCCAACCCCCTGCTCAAAGGGGGAAGCAATCCCTAGACAGATTTTTGCCCCAGATCCCTAAGTGGCCCCCTCAGGGATTGAACTCACAACCCAGGTTTAGCAGGCCAAAGCTCAAACCACTGAGCTATCTCTCCCCCAGGAGCTAGGGCTGTGCTGCCCAGCATGGGCTGGCAGACAGGTGCTAGGTCTGCTTGAGCTCGCACACTAAAAACAGCAGGGTGGCTGGGGGGCAGCTTGGGGTCCGGGCGGGTTTGTAGCCAGGCGGCTGACCTGAGCTAGTGTCTGTGCTACCCTTGGCCACACTGCTATTTAACACGCTGGCTCTAGCATGCTGGGAAGCACCTTCCCAGGGGGTGCAGACCTGTGACCCCCTGAAAGAAATTGTTTCCTAATTCTATGTCTGTATTGATCAACCCGCTCTGGTGTTTGTGGGACTGCAGTTGGTGCAATCTCCATGGCTGCCTGTCCAGCTGTCATCTCAGCACTCACACCATGCGCATTGCCATGGTCTCTGGGTGCCTCCCTGAAGTGCGTGCGTAGCTCTGTGCACAGCCTGTGGTGACACGTTTTCTCTCTTTTCTTATAGGAGAGGAGGAGTTTCTGGGTTTGTCCAACTGAAGGGGACCCGGGGATGGGGAGTGACAGCTGGAATCGCTAAAAAGCCCCAGCAGGAGGCCCCTGCTAGGAGAGCATTTGGAATAATGTTTGTGCTGATTGTGTGTAGATCAGGTTTAATGAACAGTAAATGTCTCTAAAAATGAGCGTAGTGTGTGTGCACGTCCCTTGGGCTTCCCCTTATCCCAGCACCAGGGTGTGTAAGCATCTGCCACCATCAGCTGTCCAATGCAGCACTAAGAGCCCCCAGCTCCCCATCTTCTTTGATGCAATTCATCCATCACTTCCGAATCCTTCTCCCCACCACCCTCTGCTGCCAGGCTCCCTTCACCGGGTCCTGTGCAGCCAGCAAAGTCGCGCTTCCTGGTTTCGCCTCCAGCCTTGCGCAGCATTTGATGCCTCCTGGAGAACTTGGAGTAAGATTCTGTTTCTGTGTCTCCTTTGTTTCCCAAGTCTCTGCTCTTTGATAGACCTGGGGCTGTTAGCATGAAACCAGGACCTGTGTTTCTGAACAGGGCCTACACCCTTCTGGATTCAGGCTTCTTCCCATGGTCCTGAACTGGGATGTTCCAGGCAGGCCGTTCTAATTTAAGAGTGGGCAATAGGCCCCTAAGAACCCAAAACACTGGTTTTGGGCAGAACTCTGATTAGATACTTGATGAACTAAGAGAAATGGGTAAAACACAGAAAATGTGAATCAGAAGTTAAATTTGGCAGCCAGTCAACTCTGCCCCCTCCCTCCGAGCGCTTCCTGCTCGCTGTGATCAGCTGTTCCGCAGGGTGCAGGAGGCGCTGGGAGGGAGGCAGAGGAGGGGGGATGGGGCACACTTGGGGGAGGGGATGGAAAGTGGTGGGGAAGAGGCGGGATGGGATCTGGGGGGGCAGGGGTGGAGTGGGGGCAGGGCCTGAGGCTGAGTGAGGGTTGAGCACCCCTGGGGAAAATTAGAAGCCGGCGCCTGTGCACCGAAGTGCAGCGTTTTGTGCTGTTGACATTCGATTACCTAGGGCAGTTGTGGAATCGCCATCATGGGAAGTTTCTAAGAACAGGTTTGACAAACACCTGTCAGGGATGGGCTAGGCCAGGGGTTCTCAAAGTTCATTGCACCGCAACCCCCTTCAGACAACAAAAATTACTCCATGACCCCGGCAGGGTGGCCTGAAGCCTGAGCTGCACTGTCCCGGGCGGTGCGGGGGGGGGAAGCCCAAAGCCTGAGCCCCATCATTCAGGTCTGAATCCCTTGGGCTTTGGCCCCGAGCGGTGGGGCTCAGGCTTTGGTTTCCGCCCTTGGCAATGGGGCTCGAGGTTCGACCCTGGGCCCCAGCAAGTCTAATGCCAGCCCTGGTGACCCCATTACAATGGGGTCCCGATCCCACTTTGAGAACTGCTAGGCTAAGCTGACTTGGTCCTGCTGGAGCATGGGGGGGATGGACCTGAACTCTGAAGGTCCCTTCCAGCTCATTTCCGTGATTCTCCAAACACCTCTCAGCTGTCGCTTGACCCTGTAGGCCCCTGAGTTCCCCTGGTGATGTGCCCAATGTGCAGAGTCCTGGGCCGGCTTTAGGGTGATTCCACCGATTCCCGGGAATCGGGCCCCGCAGCATCCGGAAGAGGGGCCCCGCACCCTCCGCCGAAATGCCACTGGAAACAGCGGCAACCGATTGAGCTGCCGCCGAATTGCCGCCGCTACCTTCAGCAGCAGCTCAGTCGCTGCCAGCATTTCGGCGGCAGCTCTTTCAAATCGGGCCCCGCACGTCCTAAAGCCCCGGGCGAGAGGCTCACAGCCCCGGGACTAGCTAACAGGGCCCCACAGCAGGAGGTGTGGGAATGCAGCTCTTACCAGCAGGGCCCAGAGCTGCAGAGGAGCAACAGACCTGTCAACTCTCAGACCCTGCAGAGGTTCGAGGTGCTTCCACCTTGTGGGCCACGACAATGAAACCCAGCAGTGAGAGCCGGGCTCTCAAAGCCCTGCTACTGGGGGAGCCAGGACAATCCACACACCTGGGTTAGGAGCAAAGCTTCCCAGTGGCGTGTGAAGACCTGGGCTTGTGCACTGCAGCTGAGGCGTGGCCTGCGGCGCTAGCCCACACCGGTTGTTCTCAGGACTCACTGGTGGCTTTTCATCTAGATCCGCACAGTGCTTTCCAGGGAGGAGTGGGTATGGTTACCCACGTCACAGCTGGGACAGCGAGGCTCAGCGAGGGAACGTGACTGGCCCAGCATCACACATGAGCCAGTAACAGGCAGGGCTGGAGCCCAGGGTCCCCCCATACCCATTCCCAGAGCTGGGAATAGAACCCAGAAGCCCTGACTCCCAGCCCATGGGGTCGGGGTGGATTAGGGATGGGGTTGGAGGTGGCAATAGGACCGAAAGGGCTTGTGGATGGTGATGGGTGGGGGAGGCTGGGGATGGAGATGGGGGAGTGGGGAGTGGAGAGGGCAGTGTGACAGGGAGTGGGGATGCCGGGTGGGTAATTCCTGCTTTTCAGAGGGTCAAGTTGAGGTGCACTAATGCTCTGGCGGGGTGCAAGGTGCTGCCACTCAAGTTGATTGCTGCATTAATGAAGTGAATTTTAGCTCTGGCCCTCCAGCCCCTGCTTCCTGGCTCCTTGGGACTGGGCAGGGAGCAGGGCCGGCTCTACCATTTTTGCCGCCCCAAGCAAAAAAAAACCAAAAAACCCCCAAAAACGCTTGTGCCTCGCCCGAACTGCCGAAGCGCAAAAAAAAAAAAAAAGGCGGCTGGACTGTGCTGCCCCAAGAATAGCCGGAATGCTGCCCCCTTAGCATGTGCCACCCCAGGCACGTGCTTGCTCCGCTGGTGTCTGGAGCCAGCCCTGGCAGGGAATATGCATTGTGAGCCTGTTTAATACCCCTGGGTGGTGAAAGCTAGAGAGGCAGCTGCAGGCAGGTCCTGGCTGGGTAGGGAGCCGGAAACAAAACCCAGGCACCTGGCTGTCACCGAGTGGCAAATTCTGTAGCAAAAAGGTTAACTTTTTTGTGGGCTCTTGGAATAAGCCCCACCCCAATGGCTGACGAATCCCAGAGTCCCCAGGGCCCTGCACAGGGCAGATGGGACCAGAGCTATTGCACAGGTGCTGTGCACACACAGGCAGGCCTTGCACATGGTTCACCTTATCTAGGTTATAACCACAAGAATCATCTCATTTGTACGAAGGAAGGCTGCGAATCTACTAAGCAAAAGAGGAATTTTCCTCCAGGGCAGATTGGCAGAGGCCCTGGGAGTGTTTCGCTTTCCTCTGCAACATGGGGCATGGGTCACTTGCTGGGGGATTCTCTGCAGCTTGAAGTCTTTAAATCATGATTTGAGGACTTCAATGGCTCAGACACAGGTTTGTTACAGGAGTGGGTGGGTGAGATTCTGTGGCCTGCATTGTGCAGGAGGTCAGACTAGATGACCATAATGGTCCCGTCTGACGTTAAAGTCTATGATTCTATGAAAAGCACCCCCAGGAGGGGGAGGGGAGGGCAGGTCTGGGGCGAGGGGGTAGCTGAGGTATGCGGTGGAGGTCATAGAATCATAGAATCATAGAATCTCAGGGTTGGAAGGGACCTCAGGAGGTCATCTAGTCCAACCTCCTGCTCAAAGCAGGACCAAACCCAACTAAATCATCCCAGCCAGGGCTTTGTCAAGCCTGACCTTAAAAACCTCTAAGGAAGGAGATTCCACCACCTCCCTAGGTAACCCATTCCAGTTCTTCACCACCCTACTAGTGAAAAAGTTTTTCCTAATATCCAACCTAAACCTCCCCCTCTGCAACTTGAGACCATTACTCGTTGTTCTGTCATCTTCTACCACTGAGAACAGTCTAGATCCATCCTCTTTGGATGGACCCAAGGGCAGGATGTTGGGGACTGAGTGGCAGCAGTGTGTGTGGACACAGTTGAATCAGTTTAAGAGTGCTGGGTAGCGATCTAGCTCCAGAGGTCCAGAAAGCAGGAAGTGTGCCCGGGTGACATTAAATGGGCTCTGTTCTTTTCAGCAAGCAGCCTGCTGGACCGTGCTCTAATCATCTCCCAGCAGAAAGAGCAGAGCTTTCATGGCAGGCCTCCGTTCTGGTTTCACGCTGGCCACGCTCTCCTCCATCTTTCCGTCCTTTGACTCACCAGCAGCAGGTCGTTACCATTCACAGGGCCCTTGTCTCGGGACCTGAGGGTCCCTCTCCAGGCCTGTCAAGCCAGTGCCTTTCGCCAGCAGACGAATGGGCATTGCACAATGGGACCACAGCCACTGCCAGGCCAAGAAGAGCACTCATGGGAGGGGGTGTCACTGTGGTATGTTGAATACTGGGCACAGCTGTTTCCTGTCAGTCAAAGTGGCAGTTCTAGTGCTTCATCAAAGACAGCCATGGTGAGAAATTAAAGCTTGGGGAATTATCTGCAGCAACCCCGCGGTTTTCATTTCCCACTCTGCTTTTCTCAGATGAAGCCCTCGAGCTGCAGACTCGAGATCCCAGGAGATCAGTGACAGCCGGGAGCCAGGGCTTGTCCCCGCAAACTGCAGCCGAACTAATTCACCTGATTCAAATTAAACTGAAAGAGGAGATGCTCAGCTGGAGATAGCAGCAGCCACACCCTGATGCCACGGGGCGGAAATGACACTCAAAGTAGTTGTTCTGGTGAAGACGAGCTTTGGAGCTGGGGCAAGCTCTGTGAGCTCACAGGTAATTCTGCCCTCTTACCAGGCAGGCTTCCCCCTCCAGTGTAGTCTGCCAGGCTTTGCTGGATCTCACTGTAAGTGACATTAGCCATGGGGCTTCCACCACATCGCTGGAGACCAGGCCACTCTCCATCAGCTTACAGGGGATTGCCCAGCTGTTCACCTTACATTCCTTACTGTTCACTCGCCGTGCGGGACCACAGGAGATGCCATTTGGTTTTTTCCAAACCAACCCCAGTTCGGTTTGGATCTGGGCTCCGAGCCATCGAAGCTCAGCGGGAGTGGAAGTGGGGGGAGGGTGAATGTGGAAACAAGTGCTGGTGCCGTCTCTGTAATGGGTGAACTGGGACGATTTGGGTGTGTCAGTTCTGCAGATGAATAATCCTTCTCCCCGGCTTGCCCCCAGAGGCTCTCCCTGCACATGCGAAAGGAAGTCCTGAGTATGAAAGCAGCGTGCCAGGTACAGCAAACCTCGGCTCAGTTCAGGGACGAGATCCCGCCAGCTGAGTGCAGGAGGCTGGGCCAGATGGGAAAAACCAAAGGGCTTCCCACAGCCTGGAACCAACTAACGAAGCAACAGGTTTCTCAGCGACGCTCTCGCCCCTTGGCCCTGGGTTCATCCCGAAGGGGAGCACGCTGCTCTCTAGCAGCTGGCCTGGCTCCTCTCCCTGTTGGGGCATTTCATTCCAGCTGAGCCCTGCCCCACCCCCTGCTCCGGGCCTGGGTCACCCTGCAGACTCCTGCTAAAGAGTCTCTGATAAAACCCTGCAGCCATGAAGGGGCTGGGGGCACATGAGCCAGATGCTCCTCCAACAGGAGCCGAGAGCGTTTTAAAGGGCTGGGGCAGCCGTTCTGTTTTTTCCAAAACCGACCCAGAATTGCTTTGGAAGCAGGTTCCCTTGCATGAGAACCACCCGGGTTTGTGGCGGGAGGGACAGGAGGGCGGGTAAGAGGTTTGGTTTGGGGCTGTCTCTGTCATTGGCAAACTGGGATGATTCGAACTGAGGTTGTGTTTAACCCACTACTACTATTTCTGAAGCTCTTTCCACGGGAGGATCTCAAACAGTGTAGAAAAGATGGAGCTAGCCTGCCACCCTCTTGTGAGCATGGGAAGTATTCTCCCCATCTCACAAAAGGGGAAACCGAGGCACAGAGCAATGGAATTATTTCCCCAAGATCACAGAGCGAGTCAGTGGCAGAAGTGGGAATAGAAATGGTCCCAATCTCCAGCCCTACGCATCAGCCTCCAACCACCTGTCCTGCCTCTTCCCCCCAAAATCTCCTCTCTCTGATTTTGCAGAATTACATGATGGGATGATTTGGTGCTGGCTGCTGTTTTAGCCAGACCCCCACCATATGGAGCTTTGGGGTTTGGCCCATTTCCTGGTGGTTTTCAGATTGGGGGCTGCGGAAGGAAACCTGTGGCTCCCCGAGCAGTGGACAGTGAGATGATGGTCTCTTTCTCTGGTCTGCAGAATTCAGAAGCTGGAGGCCCCTTTATTTGCAGGACACTGGCAGGGCACACAGCAGTCCAGAGGCCTGGAGCGACACTGCCCTGCAGATTCAAGGTGCAGGCCGATGGCACCAGTGCAAGGCGGCTCAGTGTTGAGCTCTGGGGAGGATGGCCAGTAGAGGAAAGGAGCTTGGTGCGTCGGGGTTGGGGGGCTGTTCCAAGGGCATGCAGAAAGCCTCCCAGCAGGAGGCGGAGGGCTCAAAGGAGTGCATAGGATGGGCTAACTCTGAGGGAGCGGAGCTGCTCGCTGAGCCAGACAAGACAGAATGTGACAGGGCCCTTCTCCCACAGACCCAATCTGTGCGGGCCCTTCGCCATCTGCCAGAATTCTGCTGCTCGGGATTTACACCAGGGGCACGGGCAGCATCACAGCTGCTGAGAGTTGTGTTGTGAGCATATCACACTCCCCACTTATCACTCGTGTGCCAGGAAACCTGCAACAGGTGACAGAGTAATAATATCACCTAGCTCTTCTCCACGGCTTTTCATCCATACAGCTCAAAGGGCTTTACACAGGAGGGCAGGATCATGATCCCCATTGTACAGCAGGGGAAACTGAGGCACACAGTAAGTCACTGGCAGAACCAATGGCAGGAATAGTGCCAGTGCACTGCTTTATACACTAGAAGCTTAGGAAGGTTTGCTGTTTGTAGTGGGAAAAAGGCTCCAGGAAATGAAAGAATCTGGATGAGGACAGGCATGAGAAAATAAGAACAGCCATGCTGGGTCAGACTCAGACCAAAGGTCCATCTTGTTCAGTATCCTGTCCAGGGGCGGCTCCAGGCCCCAGCACGCCAAGCACGTGCTTGGGGCGGCATGCCGCGGGGGTGGGGGGGAGCCGCGGGACCGGCGACCGGCAGAGCGCCCCCCGCGGCATACCGCCGTGCTTGGGGCAGCGAAATGTCTAGAGCCGCCCCTGATCCTGTCTTCCGACAGTGGCCAGGTGCTTCAGAGGGACTGAACAGAGCAGGCAATCATTGAGTGACGTCCCTGTTGTCCACTCCCAGCTTCTGGCAAACAGAGGCTAGGGACACTCAGAGCATGGGGTTGTGCCCCTGACCATTCTGCCTAATAGCTGTTGATGGACCTGTCCCCATGAACTTACCTAGGTCTTTTTTGAACCCACTTATACTTTTGGCCTTCACAACATCCCCTGGCACCAAGTTCCACAGGGTGACTGTGCGCTGTGTGAAGAAACACTTCCTTGTGTTTGTTTTAAACCTGCTTCCTATTAATTTCCTTTGGTGACCCCTAGTTCTTGTGTTATGTGAAGGAGTAAATAACACTTCCTTATTCACGTTCTCCACACTAGTCATGATTTTATAGCCCTCTATCATATCCCCCGTTTGCTGTCTCTTTTCCAAGCTGAAAAGTCCAAGTCTTATTAGTCTCTCTTCATACGGAAGCCATTCCAGACCCCTAATCATTTTTGTTGCCCTTTTCTGAACCTTTTCCAATTCCAATAGATCTTTTTTGAGGTGGGGCGATGACATCTGCACGCAGTATTCAAGATGTGGGTGTACCATGGATTGATATTGAGGCAATATGATTTTTTCTGTCTTATTATCTATCCTTTTTTTAATGATTCCCAACATTCTGTTCACCTTTTTGACGGCTGCTGCCCATTGAGTGGATGTTTTCAGAGAACTATCCACAATGACTCCAAGATCCCTTTCTCGAGTGGTAACAGCTAATTTAGACCCCATCATTTTGAATGTAGAGTTGGGATTATGTTTCCCAATGTGCATTACTTTGCATTTATCAACATTGAATTTCATCTGCCATTTTCTTGTCCAATCACCCAGTTTTGTGAGATCCCTTTGTAACTCTTCACAGTCTGCTTTGGACCTAACTATCTTGAGTAATTTAGTATCATCTGCAGATTTTGCCACTTCACTGTTTACCCCTTTCTCCAGATCATTTATGAATATGTTGAACAGCATGGGGCCTAGTACAAACCCTTGGGGGACCCTGCTATTTACTTCTCTCCATTCTGAAAACTAGCCATTTATTCCTACCCTTATTTCCTATCTTTTAACCAGTTACTGATCCAGCAGAGGACTTTCCCTCTTACCCCTTGAGTGCTTACTTTGCTTAAGAGCCTCTGCTAAGGGACCTTGCCAAAGTCTTTCTGAAAGTCCAAATACACTATATCCACTTGGGTCACCCTTGTCTACATGCCTATTGACCCTCTCAGAGAATTCTAATAGATCGGTGAGGCATGATTTTCCTTTACAGAAGCCATGTTAACTCTTCCCCAACAAACCGTGTTCATTTATGTGTCCTAGAATTCTGTTCTTCTCTATAGCTTCAGCCAATTGCCTGGGACTGAAGTTAGGCTACCGGCCTGTCATTGCCATGCTCGCCTCAGGCAGGTGGTGCTGCTGAGGGGCATACAGAGAGAGAGCCTGGAGTGCTGGGCCTAGCGCAGGACCTGAGGCCTGAACCAAACGTAGCAAAAGCCAGGCTGTGAGCCAGCCAGGCCCTGTCATAAAGCTTTAGTCCTCTCAATATTGAGTGAGAGTCCTGGGCTTCGGTAACCTTTTGCAAGAAAATCCAGTATGGACTGAAGGTCATTCTCAGTGTGCATGAGGATGACACAGTCTTCAGCATATTGAAGATCAGTAATGGACGCTCTTGTTAGACCCACAATAGAGATCTCCCTACAGGATGGGGAGCAAGCAGATACTGGACACAGTATTGGTATATAATACTCTAAATGTTCTTTATTGATTACAAAACAAACCTTATTCACACCCCAAACATACTATACCAGAGTACAAAGGTCAGAATGGTCCCGATGGCCAGTCGAGGTTTCTTCTGTCAGGATAAGATCATAAGATACGGGGAGCTGGCGAAAACCACATCTATATCCACATGGGACTCTGGATCAATAAATGACACCGATTTGCAGAAATCATAGGCATCATTTATAGTCCATTTCGTTGCATCCTTGGTTCTTTGCCTTTGTTTACTAGGCCTTCTACCCACACAATTCCAAAGAGACAATCCTGGGTGGGCTGCCATGATCCCAGGCATGCCATTTCCTCTATTTCTTATACAATTTTATATCAGTCCAGCTGGTGTTATTTCCTTTTCTGATGATTTTCTGTATTTTTCTCAGAACATAAGATTGTTTTTGTACAAAGAGTTCTAAAAGTCCTGGACCGTAAGTCCTTGCTTCGGTTGCTAACTTGCAACGCACACATTCATGTCAAGCACGCGTCATTCATACCAGGCCTCAATGAATAACATAACATATTACATGGATATATGAATCACAATGTAGATAGATAGACAGATAGATAGGGTGTATGTAGATAGATAGATAGATAGATAGATATCCCAACACCCTGAAGACTTTAGATTTCAAGTGAAGACAGTCTCACTCAATATTGGGAAGACTAAAGTGCTCTATCAACCTGCTTCAGGCCTGCACATGACCCACCACAAATCACCACTGAGGGTCAGACTTGGAGACAGTTGAGCACTTTTGCTACCTCTGTAGCCAACTTTCTCAAAATGCAAAAATCAAGAGTGAGATCCAGCAAAGGATCCAGTGCGCAAGTGCTTCCTTTGGGAAATTGCTCCGACGCATTTTCACGGACCATGACCTACGGCAGGGCACCAAGATCCAAGTCTATAAGACAATTGTTGTTCCTACGCTCCTCTATGGATGAGAAACCTGGGTGACCATTCAACAGCACTGCAAGAGTCTGGAGAGGTATCACCAACGATGCCTCTGGAAGATCCTTCGCATCAAATGGCAAGATCACCACACTAACGCCAGCATCCTTCACTGAAGCCAATGTCACCTAAAGCACCAACTTCGCTGGGCTGGACATTGTGTGTGGATGCCAGACTCTCGCCTCCCAACACAAGTCCTCTACTCTCAGCTCACCCGGGGTGGTCAGAGGAAACACTACAAAGACACACTGAAAGCGTATCTTAAGAAAACTGATGTGGACATCACAACCGGGGAAGAGCAAGCCACCAACTGACCCAGTGGCGCCGTATCCTCCATCAGGCAGTGGCCCGCTTCGCGGAGAAGCACCTTGCCCTGGAAGCTGAAAAGAGAGACGAGGAAGGAAAAAGAAAGAACTTTCTCCCAGCAGGCCGCTGGCCTCCCACAAAATGTCCGTACCTACTGCAGGTGGATTTGCGGTTCCAGGATCAGACTCCTGAATCATCTCAGGACCCATATACAAATCTGTGTTATAGATCATCCTCGAATCGAGGGATTGCTAATCATCATAAAGCAGATGCTTGCTTAGAAGTTCACTGTCCTGCACATGAACTTGGCAAAGGCATAGCTAGTGTTCCTGAAACACAGGCACTCCCAGGAAGTTCTAGGCCCTGGGTATTCATGTAAACACATTCCAGAAGGAAAGCTCAGGTCCACCCCAGCACAGAGGTGCAATATAAGCACAATCCTGGGAGCTGGCACAGGAACACATGATCCCAAGTAAGACAAGGGTAGGAGGACAGGATGATCTTGTTTGTATTGATGTATGGAAGGAGAAGTCGCTGGAGGGGCACCTGGGTCCAGCTGGCCCATTGTCGTAGGCATACATGTGCTAGTGTACATGTAACCAGGGAGCCAGGGTTCTAGGACCGTGCTTGGTCGACAAGAAACCTGGCCAAGGGCCTTTGCCACCGAACCAAGTTTGTGGTCTTTGTAGGTAGTGCTATCGAGGTTTTCTGGGCCAGCTACCTGTGCGGGGCTGGGACAGCACATGGAGAGAACACACATGCACCCAACTGCCACCACTGAGAACCCAGTGATGCATGACTGAGTCACAAAGATCTTCCTGATGTCACAGTACAAGGACAATAGAAAAGCTGATTCCAAAGGCAGATCTCTCTCCTGCTCAGCGGCTGGTGGGAGGAGAGGGCTAGAAGTGTCTCTGGGCAGGGACCCAAAGTCTGAGTGACTGTGACAGGATACTCTCCTTGTTCTGCCACCATGAAGTTCCAGAGGAAGAGGGATATCAAGCAGCAGATCCGGGAGCTGCGTGCCATAATCTCACTGCAAGGTGATGCTCTCTCTCTTGGCCGGGCTGTGACAGGCTGGAGTGAAAAGCCTTCCTGAGCCCCCTGAGCTGCCGGGACCCAGGAGCCAAGTGCAATCCTAGGCGGCAGGGCTGATGAGATTGTAGCTGGGTTTGCAACAGGCTTCAGAGAGGGCTCAGATGAGATGGGGGAGAAGGAAACCCCACTGATACTGATGGGCTGGGAGAGGGGGTTGGGCATGGAGGTCTAATGACCAACAACCCTCAACAATGTTTCCATAGGATTATCATATCCAGAAGGGGCGGGGGGTAAATGTGGAGCCAGATCCTCAGCTGGTCACCTCAGTGACGTGCCATGGGCACCAATGGTGTGATGGTGAGTTCCACCCACTCGCAGCAGAGCGAGCAGTGCCAGGCCTGCCCTGTCAGAGCCTGGAGCATCGCGGGGAGGGACCTGGTTCTGCCCTTTGACTGAAATCCCCTGTTTACCTCTAGAACAAGGGAAGAAGCTTTTTGCACATTCGACAGAGGAGAAGCTCACTCAGAACAAAGGGCTCATCAGCTTCCTGCGCGGGAATGTGCACGACGAGATGTGCACCCTGGGCGTGGCTCAGAAGGTACCCGCGCCCCCGCTGGGGCACTGCTCTGCTAGCGCCTGGCTCTGCCCTCACACCAAGGGGCAAGTTTGCTAACCCTAACCTGGAGAGCCGCCAGGGTGTGCGCAATCCCTGAGCCCCAGCACCCATAACCACGCCCAGCTGAGGCTCTCCAACGCTGGGCAGCTCTGAGGGGATTCACCTGCCGCTCCCAGGGCCAGCAGTCCTGGTACAGCTGCCTGGATCCCCTTCTGCCCCCTTGGTCCCTGTTCGCCTGCCCCACGGCCCAGCTTGCCTCTCTGCTCTCCATCCCCCCCAACCCTGCTCCCCTGGACTCCCTCAGCTGCCTCGCTGACCAGCCAGGGCTGCTATTCACCCCCATTCTGCCCAGGTCACTCACTTCCCCAGCTCCAGGCACTGCCCCCACTGGGCCCCCCAGCAGAGGCAGGCTGCTCCTCCCAGGGAGGCCCAGCCCAGCTCCCTCCTCGCCCCCTTTGGATCCTTCTCCCCATCACCCTTGTGCTGCCTTCCAGGCCCCCTGCCCCCAGGCTGACCTCCCCCAGCAGTGCCCCTTGTGTTCTCCCACTGGCTCTGCAGTGCAGTGTGAGCTCCGTGGGGCAGGGCTGTTTCCTCCTGGACCAGAGGCCCTGAGCGCTGAGAGCACCCATGCAAGTCAGCCCTGCTGCAAGGCAGGTTCTAGATGGCTCAGGAAGGGAAGCCAAAATTGGAGGCTGCCAAGATGTGTAGACACCTTCGCCTCACCCTGCCTTGCTTTCAGCCATCGGTAGCTGGGAGCGGGTCAGCCCGTGGCTGGGAATAACGCACTAACAATTACTGTGTGCAGATGCACTCACAGATTAGTAGTTGTAGAACTTCGATCCCAAGTTTCTCTCTGCTCCTCTCCTGCCCACAGTACGACCAGGTGACGATTTCCCAGGCATGCTGGGATCAAAAGCACTTGAAGATGCATTTAGCCAGGAGCACCGTGGAGGTAATTGGCAAAGCAGACACCCAATCTCTGGCATTTACTGCCCAGCGACAGAGCAGAGAAAATGGGGGAGGAAGGGGGGGGGCTGGAGGAGGCTCTAAAGGAAATTGCCCCTCTTGGTGATATGTCGGCGCTCCTCTGCTCCGGGGCTCTGTACTGTAGTGTAGTGTGTGTGTGTGTGTGTGTGTCCCACCACCCTGTGCTGGATGGAATCAGAACTGCTCGGCTGTGTGCCATAGATCCTATACTGCTAATAGTTACTGGAGATTCTCCTCTAGCTCAGCTGGCAGAGCCTTTGTTTCTGGAGTAGGAGGGTCTGTGCTGTTGTTACAGAGAAGATCTGAACAGTGCAGCAGAGACCTCAGAGAAGGTTCATGTGGCTCCCTTCCTGCCAGCCACACCAGCTACTAGCAGTTCAGAGGCTCCTCACTGGGAAGTGCTGCCCAGTGCTGTCCTCACCCTAGCCAGGGACCTTCCCTTCCTGCTGGATTCAGGACATGCCAGAGGTTAGCCTGGGAGCAGCGGGGCTACAGCATCAGCTCAGCTGGCCCCTCGGCCCTGTTGTCCTTTGGCAGGAGCAGCACCAGGGAAAGGAGGGGGGCTCTGTGGGCACAGGGATGTGCTACTGATGTCCAGGCTTTCGTGGGATTAGAGCAACAGACTCTTTTATTGACTTTATGGGGGAGGGATAGCTCAGTGGTTTGAGTGTTGGCTTGCTAAACCTGGGGTCATGAGTTCAATCCTTGAGGGGGCCACTTAGGGATGTGGGGCAAAAAAAAAAAAAAAGGTTGGGGGTTGGTCCTTCTTCGAGCAGGGGGTTGGACTAGAGCCGTCCTGAGGTCCCTTCCAACCCTGAGATTCTATGACTTTCAGACCCAGATCTGCATTCTGCAAAGAGCCCCTGTATGGTGTGTCAGCACAGCTTGCATGGACTCCAGTGACAGGTCCCACTCTTTACACTGGGCCGAGCCCTGATCTCCCAGCCTGCACCCCACAGGACTCCAGCTCAAGGCTCAGTCTGACATCTATCTTAGGGCTTATCCTGCTGCCTGTCACTGTGGTATCCATGCACCATCAGCTGCTATCCTGGCCATCGTCTCTGCCTTTGGGCTGGCTGAGGGTGAGGTGGTTCAGAAGCTCACTTGGGGCAGAACCCTCTGCAGGCTGCTTGTGGGTGAGCCCACCCAGTACCACTGTGTCTCTTTCAGGCCGCCCGAGAGAAGCTGCAAAACTTCATCTTTAACAGGATGAACGTGCACAATGTGCTGCTGTACGAGGTGAAGAGGCGGGGCGGGATGCTGGAGGGTCTGCAGAGGAAGCTGCAACACCTGGCAGACATGGAAGGAGCAGACAGACAGGGCCAGATACAGCTGCAGGTGACAAGGGCTCAGCTCCAGCAGAAGACTGTGCATGCCAGAAATCCGTGGCCATAGTCCTGGGAAGGGCTGAGAACTTGCTGGTCCAACTGACTTCAGCTGGACCTGCAGGGGCCTGGGCATCTCTGGAACCAGCCCAAGATGTGGCTTGTTTTGGATGAGGGTTAGCTCTGGACAGTCCCCATGTCCTCCCCAGTTTGCATGGGCACTCACACCCATGCATGTGCATACTTGGCCCGTACATGCACCTGTGTGCTCACTTGCACTTCTGCCCCCTGAAGGCCCAGATCACAGGGACCTTGTTCCAGCTGCAGAGGCCTGGATGAGGAACCCCCTGAGGAGTCCATCTTCAATTCTAGTTCAGCCAGAGAGGTGGCCACAGAGTGATCCCAGACCTTCCCTGCCGGCAGAGACTGACCCCACTCCTTCCACTGCCCCCCTAGTACCCAAACATCTGCAGCGGAAGAGAACCTGGGCCCAGTACAAACCAAACTACTAAAGCTACTGGGCAGGAGCAGCAAAGAGCAGATGAGAGGCAGGTCTGAAACCCCATTTCCTGGGCTCATGGATCCAGGAGTTCCCAGGTTGGCTGCCCTGCTCTGTGCACCAGCAGCACATGGCCTTCCCGCCACCACCCCCAGCTGGAATCCATTAGCAGCGTCCCTCCCGTCCCCTGTACCCGCCAGAAGAAAGGAGCTCACGCAGTCAGTGGCCTATCATGGGGAGGATGCTGGGCTTCACATCCGTGGCTAAGGGCAATATAACTTGGAAGAATCCTGTCCTACCCAAGGAGAGTCCCGGGCCTGTGTCACAAAGGCTACTGGAGCACCAAACCAATTCACCCTCCCCATTCCCGAGGGCTCTGGAGCTCTAGCCAGCCAGCCCCGGGGCTCTGAGTCAGCCTGTCCGGTCCCCAGGAGCATTCTCATGTCCCAGGCAGCCCAGTGAAGTGACACAAGATCCTTCTCTGTTGCAGGTGATTCGTCAGCTGGAGAATAACATAGAGAAAATGTTGGTGAAAATCAGGACTGGTGAAAAGATTTATTATCTGTATCTGAAGATGGTGGATTTCCTGAAGGATGTGAGTCTCCTCCCCCCAACAGGGGTATAATGCCAGTTTAGGGCCCCACCCTTTCCCACTGGTGTGGGCAGGGCCAGGCTCTAATTCATTAATTTAGAGCAAAAGAGTTGTGGGATGGGACTAGACCCCAACTCACAGCCCATGGAGTAGACAAAGGAGCAGCTCCAGGCATTGGCCAGAGGGGATCACTCAAGGCGACCCCTTGTCCATCTGGAAATGGGGCGCTAGGTGCATTGTTAACAGAAGCCGATTGCACGAATGAGCGTGTTGTGCTGGGTCTGCTTTGGGGCTAGAGCTAAACCAGTCACAGTGTTCAGCTGTAAACTGCAACTTCCCCACAGCTCCTGGGTGTTTGGATCCAGAGTCATGGCTCAAGCCAGTCTCTGCCTGGAATCGTCTCACTGAGCAGGGCCGGCTCCAGGGTTTTTGCCGCCCCAAGCAGCAAAAAAAAACAACCCTGCAATCGCGATCTGCAGCTCTACCGCCGCTGCTTCAGTCTTTGGTGGCAATTCAGCAGCTGGTCCTTCCCTCCGAGAGGGACCGAGGGATCCGCCGCCGAATTGCCGCCGAAGACCCGGATGTGCCGCCCCTCACCGTTGGCCACCCCAAGCAGCTGCTTGCTGGGCTGGTGCCTGGAGCCAGCCCTGGCACTGAGACCAGCTCTGCCTCCTGGACACAGCCTTATCCCTGGGAGCTGGCTCTGGGATTTACAGGCCCAGATATGTGAGATGGCTTCCCTTTCCAAGCCCCACCCTGGCCCTCTTTGGAGGGTTGCCACCTTTCTAATGGCTGGTAACCAGAGACACAACCAGACCACGCCTGCACGGCTCCACTCATTAGGTGGGTGGCCCTTCATTCTGTCATGTGCTGCCGTCCAGGCGCACACCTTGCAGGGAACTCCACCTGAATGGAGCTCGGCCACGGACCACAGTCTGAGAACCTCTGCTGTAGTGTATGTTATTGCAAAGCCTGGGCTGGGCAATGCTGCAGTGAGAAAGCCAGGGGCTGTTGAGGGTGTGATTTGCAGTCGGGCATTGAGAAACCAGAAGCAGATGGTGTACAGCATGGCGGGGGGTAACGCTCCAAGGAGAAGACAACAGAGCATGCTGTATGGAGCTGTTTGGAAAACACAGCTGTATTTTGAAGCTCCAGAGTCTCCGCTCCAGTTCTGCACCATCTGCAGGGGTAGAGACAGCTTATTTATTTGCAGGGAGAAGGGAAGAGGGGTAGAATGAAAAAATAATCAAACAGCTGCAGATTCTCATTCTGCCATGATGTAATTATTGTAGTAGATGCAGTCCACTGATACCTGTCTGTTCTCTTGAGTCCAGGGGGGACTCTAAGGGTTGCTTCATGTCCCTTGGTATTAGCTGGCTCTTGGTCATCAGGGATGGGGAAGGTTTCTCCTGTCCCAGGCTCTGGCTCCTTTCTTCCCTGGCTGGGAAATGGCTCAGCAAGCAGGGCCTCTTCTTCTTGTGAGGGGAAATTCTGAGTGCCTGGGTGAGACCCCCATCTGTGCTTCTCCCCCTCTTCCTGCAGCTCTCTTCTCTCTTCTTCGGCGCACAAGGACTTGGGAATCCAGATGCTCTCTCATGAAGGAGACCTGAGACAGGTCCATCCAGTGGCCATTCCCCTGGGGCTGGCTCCCAGAGCCACCTGACTGGCTCTTCTCTTTTTCCTGCCCTGTGCTGAGTTGCATGTGCTCTTTTCACAAAGGGATAGGGGAGGCCAGGCCAGACGTCTAAGTGCTAGGATCCTTCGCCTGTCCTTGTGCAGCCTCTGGCCCAGTGCCATCATGCCCGGGGGGCAAAGGGCGCCAGCTGCCCTTTTCTTGTCAGAGTTGCTGGCTGAGGAGGCACCCAAGGACCACGTAAAGAGAACAGAAAAGTGGCTTCGCAGCGTAAGACAGCCCCCCACTAAGGGCAGCGGAGTGGGGGAGCAGTATGGGGCCAAGAAGACCTTGCCCCCACAGCTGTTGGGCATGGAGCCCTGGCAGTCCGGCGGGAGGGAGGGAGGGAGGGGGGACGTGCATGGAGGAAAGACTGGCTGCATGATGGCAGACAGAGCAATGGATCGGGGAAGGTTGGGGACTGGGAGTCAGACTCACCTGGGATCCCCTTCCTGTGACTAAGGGGGGACACCTGGACTTTGTGGGTGAGTGGGAAGCCCCCCCCCACACACACCTCAACTGAAGCTAAGGTGACCAGATGTCCCGATTTTATAGGGACAGTCCTGATATTTGGGGCTTTTTTTTATATGGGCTCCTATTACCCCCCACCCCCGTCCTGATTTTTCACACTTGCTGATTGGTCACCCTAACTGAAGCCCTCAACTAGCGAGACTGTTTAGACCTAAGGCTGGAGCCATGCCCCAAACTGAAGGGAAACAGGGAAGGTAGGAAGTGGCCCAGGGGAGACTGAGCTGCCGTGGCAGCCAGAAGGGACTGTCACCCCTTGCCTCTCTCTCCTTGGGCCTGGGGCCGGACCTGGGGAACAGGGAGGGGCTGGGTCCTCCTATGCTTCCATCTCTCTTCCCCTGGCCTCCTGGGTGGCAGGTGACAAACTGTGGGTTGGCTGCTGGGCCCCCCAAGTGCCTGGAAGAGCTGCCTCCAGGCTCGGAGAGGCTGCCTGAAGACTGACCACTGAGTGACGCCTGCTACATGTAAGCGGGGGAATGGTCCCACTAGTGTGGGGAACTTTCCTGGCTTATACACGACCCCGGTGAAATGGGCTAGTGAAAGGATCTGAGTCCTCGCTCCCACTCCCTTTACCCAGAGGCTGCCTGACCTTGAGGGCTCCCCTTCCACTCTCCTGGGTGGCAGAGTCCTAGGCTGGGCCTAGGATTTCTGGGGAGCTCGACCCCCCACCTTGTCATGGTCACTTAGGGCAGGGGTTAGGGTGTCCCCACTCCGGGATGCTCTCTCTGCTCTGGATGCTTCAGTGACCCACTGATCTTCCCATACAGTTCAAACAAATACAATTTATTAAACAGTAACTAAGTAAAAAAATCAGGAAAAAATGGGAAGGTGAAAGGAAAACCCGTCACCCTGCTCTGTGGCCCGGGGACGTCACAACCAGCATCTCTGGAACTTCAGGGCAGTTCACAGTCTGTCCCTCACACGGCCAAGGCCCCTGCCCAGGCCCTGGCTGTGCTGCAAGGATGCTGTGGGTCCGACACTTGCTCTGGTGGTGGCTGCACATCCTCAGGCTGTAGGTAGCAGGACCCCTCTTCCCAGCATCACCTCCCTCGTGGGGGTTACAATCTCCCTCAGCTGGCCTGCAAAGCCTCTTGGTGGGGGTGTCTCCCTGCACTGGGCCCCCTGCTCGGGGTCCCCCATCACTCTTCCCATCTGCTCACCGCACCTGGCTCCAGCTCCAGCCCAGCTCCACTGTGCCACAGCACGGCGGCTACTCTGCCTCCAGTGCAGCTTCCTGGGCTGCTCCTCTGTCCCCTCTGGCTCTGGTTGCTGCAGCTCTGCTCCCAGCACAGGTCTGCTCTCTGGGCTGCTTCTGTGGCTCTGCTCCCAGCACTGACCTGCTCCCTGGGGTGCTCCTTGCCTGAGGAGGTTGTGAAGGCCAGGACTATAACAGCGTTTAAAAGAGAACTGGATAAATTCATGGTGGTTAAGTCCATAAATGGCTATTAGCCAGGATGGGTGAGGAATGGTGTCCCTAGCCTCTGTTTGTCAGAGGATGGAGATGGATGGCAGGAGAGAGATCACTTGATCATTGCCTGTTAGGTTCACTCCCTCTGGGGCACCTGGCATTGGCCACTGTCGGTAGACAGATACTGGGCTAGATGGACCTTTGGTCTGACCCGGTACGGCCGTTCTTATGATGTTATGTGCTTCTCTGGTTCTCTCTGGCTGGCCCAGCCCTGCTCCCCAGCTCAGCTCAGGCTCCTGCTCTCTCCTTAGCTCAGCCCCACTGTCTGACCCAGGCAATTCCAGCTCACCCAGAGGACGGGACCCCCCTGGTCTCCTGACTCCCTCATTAGCCTGCCCTCCCTGTCAATCAGGCTGACCTGGAGCGTTGGCCTCTCCCCATTGCTCCTAGGGACTGTCAGTCTCAGGGTCCTGATTTCCCATCGACCTGTCCCTTTTCCTTTTGGTACTGGGAGCTAGCCAACCAAAAAAACCCAGGAGTTTTGGTAAGGGACCAACAGTCCCCTTATATTCAGTAACCAACAGCTCAGTTGTAGGCTGTTCCCTTTCTTCCTTCTGCCTCCTTCTAGACGGATCTCTAAAGTACACAGTGACTCTGAAACCAAGAGGCCAGCTAAATGTTTCAATTTACCCGGAGAGATTGTGTGTGTGTGTGTTTCAATTCTGCAATCCTTTGTCATTCTCACTAAGTGAGCAGTGACTGCATGAAACACAGAAACAAAGTGGATATTTTCAAGGCTGAAATGAAATAATTTAAAACAGGAGGAAACAACGCTTCCAACCAAAGTGTGGATCAGTCCCTGCTGGTTATAAAACTAAGCTGTCTCTATCGTCTGTAATAGAAACCAAATGCCCGTTAGCATTTCTGAGACACCTTGTCAGCCATGACATAAGTCTTTCGCTGCAGATCCCTTTGGGGAAAAAGGCTGTTCTCTCTGTTCATCCTGGTTTCATGGCTTTCAGTGGCTCAGTGGTTGATGTTCTTCAAAAGACCCCTGAGAATGTCGGGATCGTGCTAAGTTCTCAGTACTCTCAGAAGAAAGAATAAACCAGGAAGATTCTAATGGAAATACTCAGTCGTACGTAATATCTTGCCAGACAGGGACTTGCACTGGAAGACCATTATACTGAACAAGCTGAAAATGGGCCTTACCTGGAGAGTTCAGTTGCAGTTGTATTCAGCTGCTTTGCTTGCAGACTGAATTTCAAAGGGGCTGAAAAAGAGTCAAGACAAATTCCCAAGCCAAGTTATTCAAAATGAGATAATGGACATGGTGGCTCTTAAAGTGGGGAGGGAGATTTCTGAGAGGGTTTCTGGGCAGTGGTATACAGTGGTGATGGATGAAACAACAGATTTCTCCAACAGAGAGCAAGTGGTTTTTATGCCTACAATATGTGAGTGATGAGCCGACTGTGCATGAAGAGTTCATTGGATTGTACAATGTGGCTTCCACATTGACAGAGGTAATGGTATCACTCATTAAAGGTATTAGTGTGCCTAAATCTGAGGATCAACAAATGTCATGGACAATGCTGAGATGGTGCCATTAATATGGCAGATTATATCGGGTGCAGCAACCAGATTGCAATAGGAGGAATCACGAGCATGTCTGGATGCTATTAAAAATAATACTTGTTGCAATTTCAGGAGTAACTGCACCTATATTCCCCCTTGAGGGCATGCACTTAAAGTTTCAGGCTTCCAGCCATCATCTGTCTCTGGGCAGGGGCCTTTGTCCCACTCCCTTCTGCCTGGGGGGTGGGGGTTTAATGCTGCACAGCTCCCTGCCTTACGCTGTGATATCCCCAGCAAGCCAGTCTGCCTGCAGGCCAGTGCCTGTGCTTTGCTTTGTCTCTGAAGGTGATGACCAGTGTATTGCCAACACTTACAAGCTATAACCTAGTTCTTGCTAGGCAAGCACCTTTATTCTTGAGGTAAAAGCATCACAGAGAAAACGTATAAAAACAATAAACAGATGTAAACACGCACTAAACATACCAGGAGTCACCCTCAGTCTTATGGGGCCAAGGTCAAGGCCCTCCCAACCCTTTAGCAGGATTGGGGCCCCTAGGACAAAAATTCACATCCATTTGCTGGATTGGAGAGAAGGCCCTGGATCAGTTCAAGCTCATCCTTTTACACCGAAAGCCATTTCTTTGTTTTCTAATCTGTGGGAAATCCAGCTTGAGCCAGTATGTGCAAATCACCCCGGGGTGGTGCTTCTCTGGGGTTGTTTCCAATCCCCAGGAGTAACCACCTCCACTGTTTTTAGTTCCTGGAGGCGCTGTGGTAACCCTCCCTGGGGAATAACACAATCTTATAGAAACCATTCATACGTTTAATACAATGGTCCCCAAAGCTACTGCATGGGGTTGCAATGTCTGTCACAATTCTATCCTGCAAGATACTCTTGAAACCATTTAGAAAATTACAGAATGAAGTAAAAAACTCACCCAAACAAGATGCTGTACTTCAGGACATAAAATATGAAGTGTTCAGTACACCACCAAACATCGATGTCCTCTGTCCAGCAATGGACTCTCAGTGCAGAAGCATTTGAGAGCTACCTTTCACCGTGGGCAACTTGAGAGGTTGCAAAGGATGCAATGAAAGATCCTGAAATTAGAGCTCAGAATTTAAATGGAAAAGTTAAACTTCCTCTTGGTATCTGTGATGTTCTGTACCTCGGGGGAACACCCAGCACCCCCATGTTCATCCTTGTAAAATAATTGTGTGGTATCCAATGCAAAGTTTGTCATGTCGGGTGTCTTCGGAAGGCTCATGATGCACTGAGCATTGTTGTTATAGTCATTGTTACAGTAATGTTATAGGCTGTAATTTCATGTATATAGTTATGAGGCTGAAAATGTGTCTTCAAGTCTTAAAATAAGCCCAGGCAAAAACTCTCCAAGAGCAGAGAGGCAGTTCACACCTCATCAGGGCAGGTATGGGACAAACCCAGCCCAGCCTCACAGGAACAAAGGACACTGGCCTAGGCAGCAACAAAAGAATCTTTTGGACTTCGAGTGAGTCACCCCCTTCCTTTGGCCAGTTTGGGACGGCGATGAGGTAATGCTCACCTGACTCTCAAGGGGAGGAGACAAAGCAAAGAAGGAAGAAAGACCATGACAAAAGGGAGAGACATTTGCCATGCTTGCGCTCTCTTCTACCTACATCTACAGACACTACACCAAGCGACTGAAGTGCTGATCACAGGGGAGAGCCTGGCTGAAGGGCAGCCAGCCAGCCTGTGCTGAGAAGCATCTAAGTTTGTAAGGGCATCGAAAGTGTTAAGATCAGTTTAGAATGCGTTTTGCTTTTATTTCATTTGAGCAAATCTGACTTGTTTTGCTTTGACTTATAGTCACTTAAAATCTATCTTTATAGTTAATTAATCTGTTTGTTTATTCTACCTGAAGCAGCGCATTTGGTTTGAAGTGTGTCAGAGATACTTGGGATAAGAAGCCTGGGGCATATCAATTTCTTTGTTAAACTGACGAACTCTATAAGCTTGCAGCATCCAGCGGGCATAACTGGACCCTGCAAGACAGAGGTTCCTAGGGTTGTGTCTGGGACTGGAGATATTGGCTAGTGTCATTCAGTTGCAAGTAGCTGGGAGCAGCTTACATGCTAGAGCAGGGGTAGGCAACCTATGGCACATGTGCCAAAGGCAGCACACAAGCTGATTTTCAGTGGCACTCTCACTGCCAGGGTCCTGGCCACCAGTCCGAGGGGCTCTGCATTTTAATTTAATTTTAAATGAAGCATCTTAAACATTTTAAAAACCTTATTTGCTTTACATACAACAATAGTTTAGTTATATATTATAGACTTATAGAAAGAGACCTTCTAAAAACGTTAAAATGTATTACTGGCACGCGAAACCTTAAATTAGAGTGAATAAATGAAGACTCGGCACAGCACTTCTGAAAGGTTGCCGACCCCTGTGCTAGAGGCTGTGCATGAACAGCCCAGGAGTGGGGGTTCTTACAGCACAGCAGGGTAAGGCTGGCTCCCAGAGTCAAGGATTGGAGTGACCTAGCACATCACCAGTCCGGATAACACCAGAGAAACGTCACAGTATTGAACTAGGTTGAGAAGTCCTAAAAACAGTAGACAATGTGTCATATTCTGCAAGGGTCAGACCTTTCAGCCATAGAAGGTCAATCTCTTATGGAAATGACACTGAATTCACTTCATTCCGTCCAATCGGATGAAAACTACAACTTACTCTGGGAGCAAATCTGCCAGAGAAGTTTGAAATTGAAGATAGAAGGCATGAGCTTCCAAGAAAGAGAAAAGTTCCTAAGGAAATGCAAATAGGAACAGGTGAACTCAGCTACCCAAATACAGCATAGGAATTTGGTAAGTACATCTACTTCAAAGTAATTCATTTGACAATGTCTAGTGTTCAATCAAGATTTGAACAGAGAGGCTACAAATTACTAAAAATAATACACTCATAACAACACAAAATGTAACAGGAATGCGATTTCAAGATGTGCTACAGGTGTATGGTTTCGATCTCAACCATGATCAACTGGTTACTCTGCCTCATCTATTTCAAGCCAGCTGTCAGCGTACAGAAAGATCAGTGAAAGCTGTTCATAAATATCTCAGCTTGCTCTGCCAAACCAAACATTGGCTGTTTTCCAAAGTGGTGAAGTTGATATACCTGATTTTGATGGAACAGCAACCAATAGTGAAGTGAAGGCTGTTTCTGCACTCTTCAGTGTATTAAACCATGGCTTTGATCCACAATGGGACAATCATAGCTCAGCTGGTGTGTGATTTTTTACATGTACACAAGGACAAAGCTGATAACTTACAGATGTTGCAGAAGAATTCATTGCAAGCAACGCAGGGCAAAGATCATTGTTTGCAACTTTTTAACATTTGTAAATTGTTCTTTTTATTCCTGTTTTATGTTTTCATGAGCAGTTTTGTGCCATGACTAAATTTGTAAAAGCAGCAAAGAATCCTGTGGCACCTTATAGACTAACAGACGTTTTGCAGCATGAGCTTTCGTGGGTGAATACCCACTTCTTCGGATGCAAGTGCATGGGTATTCACCCACGAAAGCTCATGCTGCAAAACGTCTGTTAGTCTATAAGGTGCCACAGGATTCTTTGCTGCTTTTACAGATCCAGACTAACACGGCTACCCCTCTGATACATGACTAAATTTGTGAGCTAAACGAGCGTGGTTCCAAACTCTGTGCCTCCTTGATTTATTAATGTAAGCCCTAAATTCTGGGGAGCTAAAAGCACCCCAAGCCCCTGTTCGCTACACCCATGACATGAGTGGTACTAGGTGGAGTATGATCTGGCCAGTTGGGAATTTCTTTGGAGCCGGCTCTGCCCCACCAACATAAGGGCTGTGTCAGGAGAGAGAGGAGATGTAATGGCAGTGGGGGGAGGCAGAATCGGATGGGGTAAACTTTGCTCCCCTACAGTTGTTCTTAGTTGGCCTATGGTCCCTTAGCATCCAATGCCCCCTCCCCGTACCCGTATTGTGCAGGAGATAACCTGGCCCAGGATTTTTGCCGTTGAGTTCCTTGTTGATTCCAGAGGTGGTCCCCCCATTCTCCATTATGCTGAATCTCACTGGGGAGGGGTGGGGCACAGAGTTGTACTGCACCAGCATGCATGTCCTATAGGTGGTGAGAATTGCTGTCTGTGTCTCTGTGCCCTAGGAATTAGCCCAGCTCCCTTTGCAGCTGAACGTCCTTCAGCACATGGTAGAAGTCTACCAGGTGGAGCTGAAGGGCATGAGACTGATGGCTGTGGATGCCACCGAAGCAACAGAAGCAGCCAAGGTGAGAACTCTGCTTGGGAATCAGGTACTGGGTATGTTGGGAGAGGCCCTGGTTCAAGGGCTGCAGCGTCTGTTGCATGCAGTGATCTTTCCAGGGATGACTTAGGCTCCTTCTCTGGTTAATTTTCTTGCCATAAAGAGCAGAACTGCGGATCCCAGTGCCCACCAGGCTCCTCCTGCCCCTAGAGCCATCCCACACCTGGGTGCTGGGGACAGCTTGCTGAAAGCACTAGGTATGAAAAACCCAGGCAGGTTCAAGCCCTGGCTGCTCTAGCATCCCAGGCAGTTTATTTTGTGGAGAGTCTTTTGGAAAAGACCTTAAAAGCTGAGGCCCTGCCTGCTCTGCACAGGCACTAAAGATCCCAGGGAATATTTCATATGATGTAGGGGCTTGCCGAGGCATCCTTGGCCAAAATTACCCCCCAACCCCACACCCCGCTGTGCAGTGCGCTATGGGCCAGTTGTCTGCCACCCTCTGCCCCAGAGGTGGCTGCATTGGAGCAGCGCTGTGGGGATGCAGCTTGTGCAGTACTTTGGCATGGAAGGGGCTTTATTGATTTCATGATTGTTATTCCCTTCCCTGGCTGTGCCATGCTCCAGACGGACATGACCAATATGGAAACTGAGTTCATTGCAGAGAGAAGGTTCAGGGAGAATTCCCTAAACTTCCAAAAGAAGCAGATTGACAGGATCCGGGTGAAGGAGGCGAGCGAGCGGCACAGGAGAGTGGTGAGTCCACGTGAGCTCTGGGCGCAGAAGGGCGAGTGAGCTCACCCTGTGGGCCTGGCTTGGGGATGATGACTGGGAAGTTCGCCCCAGCAGGGGAATGTTGACAGCCTTCTCGACCCTGACAGCCGCTAGCACGGGATGCTTTGGGGGTGAGCTGCAGCTGCCCAGTGATCATCAGCTCCTGTGGCTTGACTTATGGAATCCAGTGTGAAGTGCAGCCCTGGGCTGGGGTCTCCTTGGCTCCCAGAAGCTAAGCACAGCCAGTGCTTGGGTGGGAGAGGGATCTCCATGAGCAGCAGTGTGGGTGATGGAGCCCTTGCCCTGACTCCAGCTGCTGCAGATGGACCTGTCCTAGGCGATTCTCTCCTTTAAGTCAGCAGGGTCACTGCTGGAAATGGCTCTTTGGATGAGCCAGAAACCCAAGGCCTGGCTCTTGGTTACAATCGTCCTTTGCCCCCATCAATCCTTCCAGCCATGGGTCATCAAACAGAAAGAATGAAGCCTCTCAACCTCCCGTGAGGTAGATCAGTACCATTATCCCCACTTTACAGGTGTGGAAACTGAGGCACAGAGCGGGGCAGTGACTTCTGCCAGGTCATAAAATGAGCCTGTGGCAGAGCTGGGACTAGGACCCAGGAGTCCTAGCGCTGTACTATAACTGCAGAACCATCCTCTTCCTCAGACAAGAAAAGAGTTGTTATCCCCAGTGCCAGCCAGGCCCCAGCTTGGGTAATGACATTCACCTACTTAAGGCTCCCCCTTCAGGGTCACTTGGAGAAATTGTCCTTCTCTCCCTAGCCAGAGAGCAATAGGAGGTCGCTGGTGCAGGATGGGTGCTATATCCCACCCCAGAGGTGGCCACATGGCAGCATTGGCTCAATGAGTGATGACCTACATGTGCTGGGCCTGATCCCTGTGACCCTACACTTGTGTCATGGCTGACACCTTGGCAGAGTGGGTGTGAAACACAACTGTGGTGTTTTACAGTTTCTCCTCCCTGGAGCTTGCGACAATGCAAGGTACACGGCCTGGGGCCTCAGGCCGGGAGGCGTCAGTGGACTTACTCTGGAGTTACACTGGTGGACATGAGATCAGAGGAGAAGGATTGTCCAGTGGTTCAGGTGCTGACCTAGGACTTGTAAGACCTGCATTCACCTGCCTGCTCCTCCACAGATGCCCTGGGTGACCTTAGGCAAGTCCCTGGGCCTCAGCTCCCCATCTGTACAATGGGGCTAATACCACTGCACTGCTGTACAGGATAAAGACATTAGAGATTGGGAGGCAGCCAGACCTGGTGGTGATGGGGGCCAGATAAGCACCTAATCTAGCCAGAACCTGGCCCCTGTGTATAAAGTGCTTTGGGATCCCCCGGTTGAGAGAAGCTCCATCTCCGGATCATTACCAGGGACCCGACTTCTTGGGTTGGCTCTGCCCTGAGGCCAGTTTGGCTTGGTGTGGTCCAGGTACCTCATTTCCTCCCATGCTTTTCTATGACTCATTGGGTTGCTTCTAATTCCCTTGCAGCAGGCCAGGCGAGACCTCACTGTGGATTTCCCAGTGCTGATATCACGTGAGTCGCTGAAAGGTGAGGAGTATCAGAGGGGTAGCCGTGTTAGTCTGGTTCTGTAAAAGCAGCAAAGACTCCTGTGGCACCTTATAGACTAACAGACGTTTTGCAGCATGAGCTTTCGTGGGTGAATAACCACTTCGTCGGATGCAAGAGTGGAAATTTCCAGGGGCAGGTAAATATAAGCAAGCAAGAAGCAAGCTAGAGATAACGAGGTTAGATCAATCAGGGAGGATGAGGCCCTGTTCTAGCAGTTGAGGTGTGAAAACCAAGGGAGGAGAAACTGGTTCTGTAGTTGGCAAGTCATTCACAGTCTTTGTTTAATCCTAAACTGATGGTGTCAAATTTGCAAATGAACTGAAGCTCAGCAGTTTCTCTTAGAAGTCTGGTCCTAAACTTTTTTTGCTGGAGGATGGCCACCTTAAGATCTGCTATTGTGTGTCCAGGGAGGTTGAAGTGTTCTCCTACAGGTTTTTGTATATTGCCATTCCTAATATTTGATTTGTGTCCATTTATCCTTTTCCTTAGAGACTGTCCAGTTTGGCCGATGTACATAGCAGAGGGGCATTGCTGGCATATGATGGCATATATTACATTGGTGGACGTGCAGGTGAATGAACCGGTGATGGTGTGGCTGATCTGGTTAGGTCCTGTGATGGTGTCGCTGGTGTAGATATGTGGGCAGAGTTGGCATCGAGGTTTGTTGCATGGATTGGTTCCTGAGCTAGAGTTACTATGGTGCGGTGTGCAGTTACTGGTGAGAATATGCTTCAGGTTGGCAGGTTGTCTGTGGGCGAGGACTGGCCTGCCACCCAAGGCCTGTGAAAGTGTGGGATCATGAGGGTGCATTTCGGCCAGGCCTGCTACTGGAAGCTTCCTGTGCTGTGCACATGCTGATGGAGAGGAGGGACTGGAGCCCAGTACCCTGAGGGGTTAGAGTTTGTAATTCCGGGAGCTGCTCCAGGATGCAGAGTTTCTAACTCCAGGAGCTGCTCCAGGGTGCAGCGTTCGTAACACCAGGAGCTGCTCCACGGTGCAGCGTTCATAACGCCGGGAGCTGTTCCAGGGTGTAGTGTTCATAACGCCAGGAGCTGCCCGGGAGCTGCTCCAGGGTGCAGCGTTCATAACGCCGGGAGCTGTTCCAGGGTGTAGCGTTCATAACGCCAGGAGCTGCCCGGGAGCTGCTCCAGGGTGCAGCGTTCATAACGCCGGGAGCTGTTCCAGGGTGTAGCGTTCATAACGCCAGGAGCTGCCCGGGAGCTGCTCCAGGGTGCAGCGTTCATAACGCCGGGAGCTGTTCCAGGGTGTAGCATTCATAACGCCAGGAGCTGCCCGGGAGCTGCTCCAGGGTGCAGCGTTCGTAATGCCGGGAGCTGCTCCAGGGTGCAGCGTTCGTAACGCCGGGAGCTGCTCCAGGGTGTAGCCTGGTGAAGGCTCAGGCAGCATCCCAAGTCCACTGAAAATAGGTGTTGGCCACGGCCTGAGGCAGGGTATAAGGCGGTGGGGTATGAATATCCAGCCTGGAGATGGACAATCCTGGTTTCTGGGAGTGGCTATTTCTCTTCTGCCTGGGGTCTTTTCCCAGAGAACACACTCAATGGGTATTCATCACTGGCAGCTCCGGGTGGGAGACATCTGGTCCCATGCGACCTCATCCTGCTCTTGTTGAGGTCAATGGGGACAGCACTGACCCCAAGCCTGGGTAAAATTCAGCCCAACCCAAGGCTCCCTGCACCACTTAAGCCTCTTAGTGGGGCACCACTGTGTGGGCAGTGTTATGTTCATGGAACACACAGAGAGAAGTTAGATAAAAAACATAAATATTCTTGCTAGAAGTTGTAACATCAAACAACTTTATGTCTTAGATTCCAGAACAATAACACACAAGAACCAAAACCAGAGAGAGACAAAGCAGGCTGCTTCCTACAGCAGCGAGATGCAACTTACTCCACCTCACTCTAGGCTGGCTGGCTGCAGACTGGCCACTCAAGGGCCAGATTGCACACTTCCCTTGCACAGAGCCTCCTTACCTAGCTAGCCTGCAAGCAGAACCAGGAAACCCTGTACAAATTTAACAGTGATACTCGGTCCTTTTGACACGGTTGTCAATACAACTCGGGGAGCTGCCTCTGGGCCCCTGCATACCAGGAAGGGGTTTTCTTCTTTGGCCCTGCATGGGAACGGACAGAGGGACCTGGCTTAAGGGTGGCATTAATGTGGGAGACAGACCTTGCTAGGAGCAGGGCATGATTAGCTAATGAGAGCCTGTCTTTTATTCGAATGCTTAACCTAGTGTTTCATTGGTCAAGTGGGTTGTCCCTGGCCATGTTGCTGTAGATTTGTGTGGGGGAGTTCTGGGAGGTTTTAGGGAATGTCTCTCTAGCTCTTATCTGAACTCAGTTGTTATTTTATACCTTGCCCATAGACTCTTCATTCCTGCTGCTCCAACCCCTGGCCGTCATTCAGATGTTATTCTGTGACCCCCCTGCACGCCTGCCCCGTTCCACCCCCTCCTCTGGCCACCAAGCCTGCCCCAGACTGGGGGATATAACTGGTCTTCTCTCTGCTACTTCCTCCCCACGCCTAGGTGCAAAGCTGGAGGCCTCCAAAGCCCAGATTGAGTATCAGGCCCAAGTGACGTCTGAGGTAGACAAGATAAAGTGTGCAGTGCAGTGCTCACACCTCTGGGTAAGGCACTCAGGGCTACGTGGCTTGGGTGCTTTGCTTCAAGGGAGGTAATGCCAGATTGTCAGCCCTGGAGGCTGAAAGCTCCTGTCCTGTGTGGACATAGGTGCTGGAACTAGGGGTGCAGGGTTTGCTGCTGCACCCCCTGGCTTGAAGTGGTTTCCATCATATACAGCGTTTACCATTTGGTTCAATGGGTCTCAGCACCTCCACTCTACAAATTGTTCCATCACCCTGGGGTGTGGATAGCTTCCCCCATGCCATGCCCATGTCCTTGTCCTGTCCTGGCCGCCAGGCCAGGGATCAGCTAAGAGCATGGATGTGCCTTTGCTAAGGAAATGTAATGTAATATTCATACCAGGGTGACTATGCTTATGCCCTTGTTGACCCTCTGAAGTGTCTAGGGAGTGGTATCCCCAGAAGCCTGAGCAGACTCGCCCAGAGCTGAGTGCTTGTCTCTCTCTCAACAGCCCTGACTGCTGAGAGTGTCCTGGCGACTCTCTCAGGGCATCCTGTGTGCTGGGAGCTGCTGTCTGAGCCTGCTTCTGCCTTGGCACAGAGTGGCTGGACAGAGTGGCTCCTTTCCTTCCCCGTTTGCTCCAGCTTACCAGAGCAGTTTGATTTGCAGAGCTAAGGAAGCAGCAGACACTGTGTCGTGAGGGGACGAGATCCTTGGGACATGCGCCAAGAGAAAAGAGGCATCAGAGAGTCAGATCCAAGCTCCTGACTCAGCTCTGAATTGGAACTGTTGCCTGATTAAGGACTGAGGAGTGAGTCCAGTGCTCAGGATCTGGCCCACTGATGCCAGGCCCCAGTAGGCAAGGATGGTCTTAGACAAGGGCTAAGAAGCCACCTGCAACATCTAAGGGGCTTTGCCGGGGTCTAATGTGGGACCCCAAGGCCACAGCCTGTTGCTGCGCTGCTCCGACTGAGAAGTCCCTCCAATGAGCCCCCAAAATAGTGATAATATCCCTGTAACTGGGCAGTGCTGAATGCTGATCTCACATACTCCAGGGTGTGGCCTGCATGGCTGGCTGTGCCTGGTGTAAGCTCCCCGCACTCCGAAAGTGGAGCTGGGATCTCATAGGTCCTGTATTCTTCCTGGTCTGATGCCTCCTGCTCCTCCTCCCTCCTGGCCAGGACATTGCAGGGAGGTTCCTGGCCCAGCAGAAGACTGGGGAGAACCTGCAACAGCAGATAGTGGAGTGTGAGCAGAAGCGTGAGGAGCTGGAGGCCAAGCTGAAGGAGCTGGAACTGGAACGTGCTGAGCTGAAATTCCACCAGACCCCAAGCTCCATAAGGTACGTATTTACCCCTGCACATTGGGTCTTCACCCCTGCTCCTGGGTCTTCACCCTGATGACTTAGCTTCTGACAGGACACATGTTGTAATTCAGGCTCATAGAGTGCATTTTCTACCATGGTTGGTGCCAGCCCCATATTTACTGGTGCTCTGGGTGTGAGGATGGGATCTAATGTCCTGTAAATACTCACAGCCTGCTCCCTTCCCCCCACCAACGCACTTGGTCCTCTGCATTTCTGCAGGGCCCATCTTTAATTCCCCTGGAATCCTATGCACTGTTTGCAGCAGTGCTTCAAAAAAGATGACATGGCAAAGGATTCTGGTATGTGTCCGAGACCCACAAGTGCTACTGCACATAGCTGTGCAGAACCAAGGTCCCTCTTGGAGGGAGCAGGGCATTCTCAGCAGCAGGCCTTCACTTCCAGAATTTGCCCCTCCTGGAGACACATGAAAGCCAGGCCTTGTAAGATGCACTTCACAGCCCAGGCTGCCACCAGCTGTAGGCTCCAGAATCCCAGGCAAGGGGCCCACTGGTTAGATTTCCTCCATGCCTGCCCTTTAACGTTGCTGTGGGGCAGGATCTGTGGCGTGTGTGCTCCTGTACAGTGTCTGATAGCGCTTATCTAAGCCATGTAAAGAGCATCCAGATGCTGTGTGGATGGGGCTCCATAAGTATAATCCGAATGAATAACAGCCTCCCTTGGCCCTGTGTGTGTGTGTGTGTATGTGTGTATATGTGTGTGGGTGTGTGTGTATGTGTGTGGGTGTGCCTCTGTGTGTGTGTGTGTGTGTGTGTGTGTGTGTGTGTGTGTGTGTGTGTGTGTGCACCCTCTAGCTCTAGGAAACTGGCGGAAGAACTGAAGAAGAATTTGGAGGCAGAAGAGGTCCGGCTACACCAAGTGCACACCCAAATGCTGAAGAATCAGGAGCTTCTGCTCAGCTTTGAAAATGGCATCGACAACCTCCTAATTCGCCTGTGCGGGATCACTGTGCCTGGCCATGTATGTGCCCTAAATCCCCCCCCTCCTGCCCTTCCTGTCACTGTGCAGAGCTGGGCTGGGCCGGAGAGGGCTCTCTGCTCCTGCCTCTTCAGCATCATGTCATTTGCTTTGGGAGCTTGTAACTAGGCTCACCCCCAAACCCACTCCATCATCATCGCCACCTTGTCAGTCCCACAGAGAAGCGGTTCTCTCCCTCACTCGTGGGCAGTGTATTGCATGCTCGCTCTCCGTGCTGCTACAGCAGCCGTCACAAAGCTGTTGCCACTGCTGGTACAGCTCTCAGCATCAGCCTGGTGTGCCCACCCCTGTCTCCCCGCTTTTCTGGGCTACCAGTGTTCCTCCACTGGGAATGTGCCCTGCACCTGCCTCGTCCAGCACTGCCCTGCTCTCAGACCCGGTTCAGTGCGGGGCCTGTAGACCCCATCACACGCTCAGACACAGCGGATTGCATGCTCTTTCCATTTCCAAAGGCCAAACCTATAGCAGGGTTCAAAAAAGAATGAGCTAAGTTTAGGGGGCTGAGGTCCATCAGTGGCTAATAGCCAGGATGGGCAGGGATTCAACCCCATGCTCTGGGTGCAGGGGTGACAGATTCTTCCTAAAAGTGTGGGGGGCGGAGGGGCATAGCTGTCCATGCAGCTCTTACTCCAACCTGACTCCGGCTTCAGGCCTGGCCTGAGGGTGGGGCCCTGGGGGCCAAAGAGCTGCAGCTGGGTCACAGTAAGAGCCGTCTGTGCTGCTGTGGGGAGCTGCAGAGCCGCCATCTGCCTGGCGTGGGGGGCCTGGGACACAGGCCGGAAGCTGCACTCGGGCCTCCCCCCCCGGGTAGATGGATGGTCCGCAGCTCCCCACAGCTGCCCAAGCCGGGTTTCAGCTGGCCGGGGGACGGGGCCTCGTGGAGAAGAGAAGGTGTAGGGGACCAGGGCCATGGCGAAAAGTGGACGGACCATGGCCTCTTGGCCTCCCCGTTCCGGCGCCCCAATCTGGGTGTTCCTAGCCTCTGACAGCTTGGATTGGATGGCAGGGATGGATCACTTGATGATTGCCTGTGCAGTTCATTCCCTCTGAAGCACCTGGCATTGACTTAGCCACTGCTACGTAGCTATTTGTACGTGAACTAGCTCGATGAGAGAATGGGTTTGCAAGCAATGCAGTCGTCACCTGAAAGGGCTCTCGTCCCCGCCACTCAAATAGAAAGTCCCCTCCTAAAGATTAATGGGGCAGTTCACTCCACTCAGAACACCTGCTTCATGCTGGCTGGCTGCAGACTCAGGCAGATCTCCCCTGCATCAGTTTATGTCTGGGTCATATTTTGAAGGGTTTTGTTAGACCTGCAATAAAGGTCTGCCTACGGGATGGGGAGCAGGCAGATACTGGACGCAGCGTCGGTATATAATACTCTAAATGCTCTTTATTGATTATAAAACAAACCTTACTCACTCCACATTCACACCCCAAACATACTATACTAGAGTCCAAAGGTCAGAATGGTCCCGATGGCCAGTCGAGATTCCTTCTGATCATAAGATGCGGGGAGCCAGCGAAAACCACATCTATATCCACACGGGACTCTGGATCAATAAACGACCCTGATTTGCAGAAATCATAGGCACCATTTATAGTCCGTTCCATCGCGCCCTCGGTTGTTTGCCTTTGTTTACTAGGCCTTCTACCCACACAATTCCAAAGATACTGTCTGTACTCGTTCATAAGCTGAATTTTTTTAGTAGAAAAGGGAAGCACCAGAGAAGGGGATCGGCTCATGAACGGGTATAGAGAGGGAGGTGGGACGCAGCCCCTCCCCCCAACAGAGGGAGCAGGGAGAGGCAGCACAGCCAGCAGAGCCAGAAGGGAAGAGGCGGGGCCAGAGTCTCGCTGCTTCTGGCCCCGCTGCTCCCCCCCAGCCTCCGAAGCAGCTGCAGCTCCAGGGCTGGCAGGCTGCAGCCGTGCCGCTCGGCCCCGCCCCCCAGAGCAGGCTGTGGCCACACCGCCGGAGCACTCTGCGCCGTGCCACCTGGCCCAGCCCACTGGAACGTGCTGTCCAGCCTGCCGGAGCAGCTCCAGCCAGGCCAGAGACATCCTCCCCTGGCCTGCCCCAGATAAAGTGGGAAGGGATGGGATGGGGAGAGCGTGGGGGTCCTGGGCTAGGGGTGGGGTCATGTGGGGGGTGGTCACAGGGGTTACTCCCCTGACCCCCAGCTTCCCCCCCCAAAATTTCCCCACCAGTTGCTGTCCCGGCCCGTCAGGGTAAGCCGCTGGCGCGCTGGGACACTTTGTCTACTTAGGTTTACCTCCAGGCCTGCGGACGCTCAAGGTAAACAAACCATCTCGGCCCACCAGCAGCTTATCCTGATGGCCTGGGAGACAAAGTTTCCCAACCCCTGAATTATACGGTCGGCTTATGAATGGGTCATAAAAAATTTCCATTTTTACTTATCCATCTTGAGGGGGTCAGCTTATAAACGAACGGCTTATGATCGAGTATATACGGTATAGTTATATCTATATCATCTATATATCTATCTATATCTTCGCAATTGTTTGGGTAGAAGGCCTAGTGTGTGTGTATATATATATATATATATATATATATATTAGAGCTGTCAGGTGATTAAAAAAATCACGATTAATCATGAGATTAATCGCACTGTTAAACAATAATAGAATACCATTTATTTAAATATTTTTGGGTGTTTTCTACATTTTCAAACAGATTGATTTGAATTACAACACAGAATACAAAGTGTACAGTGCTCACTTTATTTTTGACAAGTATTTGCTCTGTATAAAAACAAAATAAATAGTATTTTTCAATTCACCTCATACAAGTACTGTAGTGCAATCTCTATCATGAAAGTTGAACTTACAAATGTAGAATTATGTAAAAAAAAAACTGCATTAAAAATAAAACAATGTAAAATTTTAGAGCCTGCTGGTTCAGTCAGTTCTACTTCTTGTTCAGCCAATTGCTCAGACAAACAAGTTTGTTTACATTTGCAGGAGATAATGCTGCCTGCTTCTTGTTTACAATGTCACCTGAAAGTGAGAACAGACATTCTCATGGCACTGTTGTAGCAGGCATCACAAGATATTTACGTGCCAGATGCACTAAAGATTCACGTGTCCCTTCATCAGAGACTGCTATAACATGAAATATATGGCAGAATGCAGGTAAAACAGAGTAGGGGACATATTTCTCCCCCAAGGAGTTCAGTCACAAATGTAATTAATGCATTATTTTTTTAACAAGTGTCAGCAGCATGGAAGCATGTCCTCTGGAATGGTGGCCAAAACATGAAAGGGCATATGAATGTTTAGCATATCTGGCACGTAAATACCTTGCAATGCCAGCTGCAAAAGTCCCATGCAAGTGCCTATTCTCACTTTTTGGTGACATTGTAAATAAGAAGAGGGCAGCATTATCTCCTATAAAAGTAAACAAACTTGTTAGTATTAGCGATTGGCTGAACAAGAAGTAGGACTGAGTGGACTTGTAGGCTCTGAAGTTTTACATTGTTTTATTTTTGAGTGCAGTTATGTAACAAAAAAACCCTACATTTGTACGTTGCACTCTCAGGACAAAGAGATTGCACAACAGTACTTGTATGAGGAGAATTGAAAAATACTATTTATTTTGTTTATCATTTTTACAGTGCAAATATTTGTAATAAAAAATAATATACACTTTGATTTCAATTACAGAACAGAATACAGTATATATGAAAATTTAGAAAAACATCCCAAATACACCTCTACCCCGATAAAACGCGACCCGATAGGACGCGGGTTCGCATACAAGACGGTAAAGCTCTGACACGCTGCTCTGAGCAGCGTGTTAAGGGTGTCGGGCCAGGCTGGGGCTGAGGGGTTTGATAAGGGGCAGAGGGTCTCGAGGGAGGTCAGGGGCTCCCCCCCAGGGTCTGGGGGGCAGGAGCTGTGGGAGGGCACTTTTGGGGGCCCTGCAGTCCCAGAGTGGCCCGGGGGATTAGTGGGGGGCCGGGAGCAGCCCGCTCTGCTTCCCTCACCCCGACCCCAGCCATGTCGCTCAGGGGAGCGGGCTTGGGGGAAGGGATCCCCCCCACACTCACCAGCAGCGGCGGAAGCGGAGCAGCCCTGCCCCAACCCCTCCACTCCGCCAGCTCCCAGCCGCAGCGCTCTGCTTCCCACCACAGGTGAGTAAGGGGGGTGTCCTTTCCCCAACCTCCCTGCACTCACCGGCAGCAGGAAGCAGAGCAGCCTAGCCACAGCCAGCTCCACTCCGCCAGCTCCCAGCCGTGGTGCTCCACTTCCCGCCGCAGGTGAGTGCCAGACCTTTCCCCAACTGCCCCCCAGCGACATGGCTGGGGCCGGGGCAAGGAAAGCGGAACAGGCTGGGGCCGCGTCGCTCTGCTTCCCACCGCAGGTGAGTGCGGAGGGGGACGGGGGGGCATCCTTTCCCCAACCTCCCTGCACTCACCGACGGCAGGAAGCGGAGCACCGCGGCTGGGAGCTGGCGGAGTGGAGCGGACTGGGGCCTGGCTGCTCCGCTTCCCGCCGCTGCCGGTGAGTGCATGTCGGAGGGTGGGGGTGGATAGGGGTCGGAGCAGTCAGGGGACAGGGGGGTTGGGTAGGGGGTGGGGTCCTGGTGGTGATTAGGGATGGGGGTCTCTGGAGGGGGCGGTCAGGGAACAAGGAACGGGGGTGCAAAGCAAGTTTGATAGAATGTGGTCTCACCTATAACGCGTTAAGATTTTTTGTCTCCCGAGGACCGCGTTATATCGGGATAGAGGTGTATTTAATACATTTCAATTGGTATTCTATTGTTTGTGAGATTAAAACTGCAATTAATCGCGATTAATTTTTTTGAGTTAATCGTGTGAGTTAACTGCGATTAATCAACAGCCCCAATATATATATCTTTGGAATTGTGCGGGTAGAAGGCCTAGTAAACAAAGGCAAAGAACCGATAGATATACCGTACCTATCCCAACGGTTGCTCTGCAGCAGGAGGGCTCCAGGCCTCCTTTGCTTTCTCTGAGGCTGGGGTTCTGGAGTTCAGTAATGTGGCAGTTGCAGACAGAGAAGGCACTGCAGCCTGTGCATGGCCATGGACTCTCACTGTGTGCAACCATGGCAGAACAAGCTTTCATTTCCCCTCGGAATGAACCGGAGAGGCCAAAGGTCATGGGAGGCTCAGGATCTCAGCAGAGCCTAGTGCTGAAACTGGGTGGCCGAGCTCAGTGTGTGGCTGGAGCTGGGTGGCGAATGCCCCATTCTCATTGTTTGGGCACAAATCCAACATGCTTTTCGGATGCTAAACACATCCCAGTCGGTTGGGCTGCAGCCAGGTGGGGAAAGGCACTTTATAAATGTCCCTCTGCCCAGCACTCAGTCTGGACAGGCAATTCCCCAATTGCTGAGGCCTCTCACCCCGTCCTGAACCTCCTGGGTGTTTGTTCCCACTTGCTGGCTCCCTCTGCACTCCAGACAGTGCCCCTGGAAGGAATCTCTGGAGGCGGCATCATCTATATCACTTTGTCTCCTTGCCTCTAGGGTGACATTCACGTGGACACCAGTGACACTTACGACAAGCTGCAGTTCTGTGAGACAAAGCTGCTGCACTTGACAAAGGTCATGACCAACCTTCCATCCTACAACTTCAGCAGGGAGGAGAACAATGAGGTGTGCTATTCCTCCCTGACAGGCTCGGGGGCCTTCCCCTGAGAGGCTGGGCCCAGGCTGCATATACAGCTGCACTGCTACTGAAGTCCCTGGGCAGCAGGTCTCCTCTCTCTAAAGCCTGGAGGAGGTCCCAGAACACAGTCGTGCTGATGGGCTGGAGATACCCAAACTTTGCCCAGCCAAAGGGGCTGCACTGGTAATTTGCCAGGAACTCCCGGGCACATTGCAGCTGCCCTCGTCTTTCACTTGTTTCATGTGTAAAGCAGCATCTGAGCACTGTGCAGTAAAAATAGTGCAAATCAGGAACTCAAGAAGCAATATCTAGCAACCAGAGACTCTGTGTCCCAGCCATGGATTGCACCATCATGATCCCAGCAGCCTCCAGAGTTTAGTGGTGCTTTACACCCAGGTTAGCTGACCCATCCTGGCCTATAGGCTAAAGCTAGCCACACTGAGTACATGCCTCATGCCTTGGATGGGCTTGTACTCCAGTGGCTAGCCTGACCCACTGCTCGCACCTCTGCGGCTATGCTCCATGTTTAGCATGCTAGCTTGATCAGAGCTAACATGGGTATGTCTCCTTGAGCTGGAAATTACTTCTTCTGCTGGAAATGTAGACATACCCTGTGTCCCTTGCCCCCGTCTTGTCCCCCTCCCCACCTATACAATATTTAACCTGAAGTGCTTTTTTACAGACCTATGTGAAAGTTAGGAATTTCCTGGAGGAAAGTACAAGGAATGAGCATCAGAACCTGAAGATTTCTTTTGAGGATGAAGAAGATGCTGTTAGAGGTATGAAGATCTTGGAATTGGGAGAGCACTGAGGACCTGTAGTTAGAATGGAGATCTCAGCCAGCTGCTGGGGACAGCTTTCAGCAACATTCGCAACAGCCTCTCCATCCTCTGTAACTTCAGGGTCCCGTCAGCTGCATTCCACTGAAGGGTCAGACATGGACCCCCATTGGCTAACATAAAACTGGTGCTGGTCTAGAAATCTGTAGTTGCCGGTTACTCCTGTGGCTCACAGAGTTTGTGTGTGAGAAGCCACATCCCTTCCTTTAAGGCCAAGGGTTCTCACTACAGTCTAGGGGATTTCAGGATGGTAGGAGAGTAAGAAATGGACAAAGCCTATGGGCTACTCCTCTGAACCCTCCATCAGCAACCTCCAGTCAAGTGTAAATATCTCTCACCTTTTATCTATGTACATCCTCGCCATTCTCCTGCCTAGTTATAGCATTGCTAACCCCATCAAAAACGAGGAGTCAGTTCTCCAAAGGCATCAGATTGGCTTAAACCTCATGCAATTTTAAAGACTAATTCATGTTGAGCTCTGTTTATTCACTTTCTGCTGTTGGAACCTCAAGTTTTTGAGCTTTATTCTGCAACCACTACAGCTAGAAACTTATGTGTGAATCTCAGCTTTCATTTAAAAGAAACCTAATCACATGGCTCCAGGAGCTGGAGTGTTATAGAAAACATCATATGGAGTGAGAAATAGCAACACTGCAATTATTTTAGTGAGCTGAGTCCTGACAACTTAGAGTCTGAGGAACTGGGAATGGGAATGTAGCTTGCAAGGAATGTACTGGTAACTGCACTCTGCTGGATAGCACCAGATTTCTTTAAGCAGACGTGATTGTGCTGCCCACTGCTGGCTTGAGGCCTACAAAGATGCCATCAGCCCTAATACTAGTGGCCTCTGCTGGGGATTTAGCCCCCAGGTGTTGCAGTTGAAAAGCAGCAGCAGCTCCAGTGCCATGTGCTTTCCCAGTCTGCTTCACTAGGCTTTGTCTTTTGCAGATGCCTTTGATTTTGCTGACATTGACCACAGCTACGTGCCCAACCGGGACGAGATCAAAAAGCAGGGTGTGCGCCTGATTGAAACCATGACCAAGGCTGCCAAGAAGAAGCAGCGAGGAGGCCGGAAAGGCACCTAAGGCCCAGTACCACCATCTCACACCAAAAGCAACTTTATTTCAGACTCAATAAAGCACTTCACTTTCCTCGGCTGGTGTCGTGCTGCCCAGGCCCACTCAGTGCCATGAGAAGCTGTCGTAGGGTGCCAGGGCCAGGCTGGTGAGGGCCCAATCCTGTCAGGTGCTCACCTTTGAAATGCAGGGGAAAAAAAGCCCTCTCCACAAGGCAAGCCTACTGCAACCCCAACTCCCAATCACAAGGGAATTCCACAACCCTGCTCCCTTCAACAGCCAGTTACAGTATCTAGACCAGGGGTCGGCAACCTTTCAGAAGTGCTGTGCCGAGTCTTCATTTATTCACTCTAATTTAAGGTTTCGCGTGCCAGTCATACATTGTAACGTTTTTAGAAGGTCTCTTTCTATAAGTCTATAATATATAACTAAACTATTGTTGTATGTAAAGTAAATAAGGCTTTTAAAATGTTTAAGAAGCTTCATTTAAAATTAAATTAAAATGCAGAGCCCCCTGGACTGGTGGCCAGGACCTGGGCAGTGTGAGTGCCACTGAAAATCAGCTCGCGTGCCGCCTTCGGCACCCGTGCCATAGGGTGCCTAGCCCTGATCTAGACAGATGCCACAGAGAGAGATTGATAACACTGCGTGTGACTCAAGCCCTCTCTCACACACCCACGCAGGGCACTCGCGTCTTGCTGGGCAGGCAGCTGCTGTGTTTTCAGCTGTTGTCACTGAACCTGTGGCAGTGGGAAACCTGCAGCACCGTTCGCTGGACACAGACACTTGGACCAGGCACGAGCCCAATGTACTGTGATAATATTGCAAATCTTTAGACCCACGTTAAAAAAAACCGTTTTTTTAAGGGATTCACTTATTTTTCTGACAACTGGAAAATCCCTTAAAAAACCCGCCAGGCCCGTGAGATACTGGCCAGGTGCCGGGTGCGGTAACCCCAGCGCTGAGCGCCCCTGCGCCGCTCCAGCCTGCCTTCGCGCGGGGGATGGGCGGAGCCATGCGGCGGGGCGGGGCGGGCTAGGGAGCAGGTGTGAGTGAGTTTCACTCTCTTGTCCCGCGCGCGGTTCCGTAGCTGCGCTTTCTGCGTGCGTCCCTCTCGCCTTAAAGCGAAAGGACCAAGATGGCGGCGGCGCGCGGGGCTGAGCGGTGTCTCTTAGCTCGGCGGCCGGCGGCACCTGCGAGGGCCTGGCGGGGCTGAGCCCGACCCACAGGAGCCTGGGCAGCGTCGAGACCCGGACCCGCCGCTCTCTGCCCCGGGACCGGGCGATGCCGCGTTAACCTCCCGCGCCGGGACCAGCCCCGGAGCTGCAGCCGCGCCGGGGGACAGGCCCTGGGAGAGCAGCCGCGGTGCTGGGGCTTGGGCGCTTTCCTCCGCCGGGGCACAGCGGCGCGTCTGCTCGGGCTCGTCAGCGCCCCCGATGGCCACGTAAACCGCCCCCCGCCCCTGCGCCGCCCTGCCCGGGGCTGCGGCTGAGCGCCGGCGGGAGGCGCGTTTCCCACGCGCGGTTAGAGCTCCGTGCCCGGGAAGGCGGGGGCGAGGAAGATGTTCTCGGCCCTGAAGAAACTCGTGGGCTCGGACCAGGCTCCCGTCCGCGACAAGAACATCCCCGCAGGGCTGCAGTCTATGAACCAGGCTCTGCAGAGGAGGTTTGCCAAGGGAGTCCAGTATAACAGTGAGTAGGAGCTTGAAAGTTTCGTGGGGCAGAAATACAGGGGTGGGGCATAAGCTCTCGGGTTGCAAACGTCCATGCCCTGAGAGCTGGCTCATTCCTGCTGGTGTGTGCAGCGGAATGAAACTGTAACCATATGATACTAGCCCTTTGTTTTGTGTGCTGTTACTCTCACAAACTGTCCCCGGAACGGTTTGTGGCATTAAATAGTTCCACTATGCGTGGGAGATGGAGTGATAGGAAAGGGAGACAGACCTAGTTGAAAGACAGAAAACTCAAATCTTTAATGCTTGTTTCGAATACTTCCTGTTTTAGGGGCTGGGTGGTTCTGAATGCCTACATCCCCCCACACCTCTACTGATTTCGTTGGCAGTTGTAGGAGCACACCATTTCTCAAGATTAGTCCATTAAGATGCTAGGAAAATTACCCCCCTCCCTGATATTTGGATGGACTTTGCTACATCCCAGGAAAATGGTACTTTCTCATCAGGTGTTAATGGCTGTTTGTTATTAAGTGACTATTGTGGAATTTTGCCACGGTAAATGTTAGTGAAAGGTAAAGGTGGACCTAATAAAACTAGATATGGTGCCATTAGTCTCATATTGGGTATCAGTTTATGCAAGTACATTTTTTAGAATTCTTTTTCAATAGGCATTTTAAGAAATGTTTTCTCATGGATAATTGCAGCATCTCTTATTCCTAGTAGGAAAATATTCCTTGAGACTCAGGGTCACTGTAAGTAGGTGAAATACATGAACAAGTAATAATCATGACACACAGGGCAGTGGTTCCAAAATGTTTTACTTAAGCAATTCAGCAACTGCATTTTATCTCTTTTTTTGCGACCCACTCAGGGGCCCAAAACCATAAGTCAGCTGTGTCCCCTGCTGCTGTTGCCTTCTCCTTGCCCCTCTGAGGCTGTGACACTGACCATCTACAGCAGTACCCTCTGCCTTAGCACTACAACCCTAATTCTGGTGCAGAGGCGAGGTCCTGCAGAGGCATTGGAGACCGAGCCTGCTCCACTCTCACCCCCACAGCAGCAGCCCCTGTCCTATGGGCTGGACCAGGCCTCCCTCCACAGCTGGGTCAAACCTGAGTGGTGTTGCAATGTTGTGCAGCAGATCACAATGCCTGGAGCAGAGAGCCAGGTCCAGCCCATAGGACAGGGACTGCTGCTGTGGGGGTGAGAGTGGAGCAGGCTTGGTCTCCAATGCCCAGAATAGGGAGCTGGGCCCAGCCTTGTGGGCTTCCTCTCCAGTCTCTTCCTCTCCACATCTGGCCTGTAGCCCACCTAAACCTTCCCGTGACCCAGTGGTGGGTTGAGACACACTTTTGGGAAATGCTGACATCAGGTGATAGCTCTGAAAATAGACACACACCATCACAGTGAGTATTAGCTCATCTGTATGGATCTGTGTAGGTAGTGAAGTCAGAGTGCAGAAGGGTTAAGAGGAGATCAGCAGTGTGGAATAATGTGTCTGATTTGTAAATATTGGACTTGAATGATTTTCTATGCACGTGTGTGCAGCTGGGGAGGTGTGAGGGGGCTAGGAACCATAGTTGAGGGGAAGGGAAAGGCTAGCATTAGAAATGTAGAAAGGATGGTCAGCAGTGCTTGTGAGGGGGTGTATGTGTGTTTCTTTGTTATACCAGAGGAAGCATTTGGTTCACATCCGTTAGGTACACTAAGAATAGTGTGTAATTTAGAAAGTGTAGCAATTGTGTGGAGCGATATCCATTTTTAAGATTAATACAGCTGGGTCAAAAATGCAAACACTAAAGCCACCAAGCATAGTCCCATTGATTCCTTAGCAAGTACATCCATTTTTAACTTTGTCACATTGCTAAAAGCCTGTGGAAGGGTTTTGTTTGGTGCCTTGACTTGACAGTACTTGTGTACTGATAGCTTCAATTCTATCATAAATTATTAAAAACAGTATTCTGTCATTGTCTTGGGGAAAGCTTTCCAATTGCCATAGTAACTCTTCTCTCAGGGTTGCTGTTATATGATATTTACAGAAGATGCAGGCCAGCTTGTGAAAGGGTTTTGGAGGTGGTCTACTAAGACATGCATGGTGTATTTATTTTTGAATGCCATGCATGTGTGACCCTTCGAGGTTGGACAGGTCTTGGCATGAGGAGTTATAACTAAGGTGACTTCCAGACATTCTGTGCTTCAGCCTCAGGGGCTGCGGACTCTGGAGCTGGCAGCTAGTGGGGCCCTGGAAGGGTTCCAGTGACAGGCGACAGGGGGGGTCCCCTGCAGGGTTCCAGTGACAGGTGACAGACATCCGAGGGGGCCCTCAGGATTCCAGCAACAGGCAACAGCCTTGCGTGGGGTGGGAGGCAGGGGGATGCCTTGGGTAAGTGGTTGGGGGTGTCCCGTTTTCTCTTTAGGCAATATGGTCACCATGCAGCTCCCAGCCACCATGGGCGGAGGGGAGCTTCCAGCTGCGGTGGGCAGAGGGGGAACCCCACACCCTGGTGGCGGGGGAAACCATGGAGCTGCAGCATTAAAAGTCACAGACAGGTGACGGCTTGCCGTCACCTGTCCGTGACTTTTACTAAAAATAACCACGATACAATCTTAGCCTTAGTTATAACATGAGTGGGATATGGGATAGTAAGGGATGTCAGGCAGAAAGGGTGTCACTGTGGGGAAGACAAGGCTGTAGCTCTTACTTTATTTCACCAATGCGCCTTTGTAAATTAAAAAAAAAAAAAATTCAAGGGGAAAGATGAAAATGCTTTTCATAGCCATTGTATACAAATAAGTGTCATGCCTTTAACCCCCTTTTTCCCCTACATTTGCACAAATCCAAATTTAGGGTTCGCTGTCATGACTGTTACAAAAATGGTCACTCACTTTTTTGATGATCCATTCAAAACATGAAACTGAAATCTGTTTCCTTACCACACATTTATTTAGCTCAGCTCAGACACTGACTTGTTGAAGGATTGCTCATAAGAGCTATAGCTAATGGGCTGGCAGCCAGGAATTTCTACATTCTAAATCTGGCTCTGATACTGATTTGTGTGGTTTTGGGTGCCACCTCTTTGTGCCAGTTTCCGTGTCTGTGTAGTATATTTAAGAAAAGAAGTGGAAGAAAACCCTCAGGTAGATAGTTTAACTATATTAAGTGCTGAGTGTTATGCTTATGAATTCTGGACAGCTGGCATGAGTTACAGAAAAAAATGCATTGAAGCACTTTGTTGAGGGAACCCCATCCACTCCCTGCCAGATAATATAGACCTTTCAAACAGAAGAGAAGAGGTTGGCTTGTTTGTAGGGTATGATTTCAGAAGAGGGCAAGGCCTAATAGCAGCAGCCACTAGTATTCAATGGAGAATCATATTTCAAAATAAATTTTCATACTTGTATCTTAACACATGTGTTTTTTCATGTACTCCTCATCCTCACTGTGCCTTGTGGGCTTACCACCATACTTGGCTTTTTAGTAGCAGAGAAGAAAATAAGCTATAAGCACTGCCAAACTACAAACTGAAAGTTTACATAAGGTGGTGATAGGCTGGGAGAGGAAGAAATTAATGAATGTGGCTGAAGGCCTTTCTGGGATTATATGTCTGAGGATTCCCTTGAAACTACCCATTGATGGTAACTGATCAGAGCAAAAGATGTTAGGCGGTTTGAAAGATCCAGCTGTCATATTCTCTTTCTTGCCTGGAGATGGGAGCCCACTGTGCTACCTTCCTCAAACTGTTTGACAGGGCAGGCATGTCACAAAACAGAAGGAAGTCTGTGTTCCTTTCAGATGGCTTTGGACATAATCACTATAATACTGACACAAACATGTGTAGACACTGCCTAAAAATCAACCACTAGTAGGAAATACTGAGGTCAGTGGTTCTGGGAAATCAAATATTCTACCAGTCTTCTGCTTTTCTCCCCTTGAAAATAGAAAAATGTTCTCATGGATATATTGTATCCTTTTATGAAGTTTTAAAACCTGATCTTCTGTATTGTTATAGATTATTATTTGTAGTATTGTAGCAACTATAAACACACCTCAGTTTAACATTCTGGAGGAGCAAGGACAGAGTTGGGGGTCAGGAGCTCCTGATGTCTAATTGAGTCTGTGGCTAACTACAATCTGTGGCCTTGGACCTTTGCCTCTTCCTCAGTTTCTCTATCTGTAATAATGAGTGGAATCTCTCCACCTTTTGTAGAGGATTTTAATGATGTGGATGAAAAGTGTACTATATACCAAATGACTTGTTACTTTCTTTCCTCACATTTTTCTGTCCCCCACAAATAACTTCTGATGCTTGTTATGCAAACCTGTGGGTGTTGCTTTAATTTAAATCACTATTTACTATCAAATTAAAGCTGCAAGCCTATCGTTATCATAAATGGTAATACTTATGTGTACCTTACTGATGCTCCTCATTTCAAACTTAGGAGTATCTAAAGGGCTGTTGACCAGGGACAGTCAGGTAATCATGAGTGGGCTTGTAGTGAGTGTTGAGTTACTGATGATGCTGTATGTCATTTTTTTAAATGATATCCAGGACCTTATCGGAGTTACGTACATGCAGCAGTGGTAAGAGTGTTTGGCATATGATAAATGAAGTAAGAGAGCAGCCTTGGCATATTAAATTTAAAAAACCTACCCTATAATGAGGAGGAGGAGGGAGGGATAGCTCAGTGGTTTGAGCATTGGCCTGCTAAACCCAGGGTTGTGAGTTCAATCCTTGAGGGGGCCACTTAGGGATCTGGGGCAAAAATTGGTCCTGCTAGTGAAGGCAGGGGGCTGGACTCAATGACCTTTCAAGGTCCCTTCCAGTTCTAGGAGATTGGTATATCTCCAATTATTACCTTTAAGGGTGTGACTGTAATTACAAAACAAACAAAGGCAGTGTTAAATTCACCCTATTGTTACTTGAGTGGTTATTTTGAGTGTCTTGACACAGGTTGCACAGCATAAGAATGACCATACTGGGTCAAACCAACGGTCCATCTAGCCCAATATCCTGTCTTCTGAAGGTAGCCAAGGCCAGGTACTTGAGAGGGAATGAATAGAACAGGTCAGTTTTTCAGTGATCCCTCCCCTACTGTTACAAGCAGTAGGCACCACAAGAGAGATAGGAATTGAGCTCTTAACCAGCAAATGAAAGGTATTTTAAGTTAACAAAAAGGTGTCCTTCTCAACTTAGTGGAGGTTTCAAATGTAGGTTTTTGTATGTTGTTTAAAGTGGTTAAGTAGACCTGACTTCTAAGCCTTTGGAACTAAACTTTTTCTGTTTTAACACACAGTTGAAGAGTTAACCCAAACCCAGCAGCATAGTTCAAGAGAAGCAGAAATTGATACAAATTATAAGCAATTAAACTGACCAGTGTAATTACCTTTTTCAAACTGAGGAATGCGTGAACAGCATAAATGGTGAAAGATACATCTGACTTCTAAGTCTCTTTTCCTTTTAATAACCTAAGCTGTAATTTAATAATGGACATAGATTTTTTTAAAGGACTCTCCATGGGAGGCAGTCTGATCCTTTGGGTAGGGCATAGCTCTGAGGCAGCAGACCTGGGCTCCTGTTCCAGCCCTACTGCTGACTTGCTGCATGCTTTTAGGAAAATAGGCTCTTTTTTTTTTTTAAGTAAGCAGTCACCTTTCGGTATGTATTTCTCCATCTGAAAATGGAGATAATGCTTACCTACCTCTTTAAGGATTCTGTCACATCTATAGGTACAAAACACTGTAAGTACTACATATTATTTTAACCTTATTTTTGGTCTCTTAAAGTTATGTATTATAGAAACATGAATACCACTCAGCAAATAGTCCAAAAAGAAAAGCAATTATCGACAACTATAATTTTAACTAACATTTTTAATGGCTGCTTATATATTGTACATTACTTAAAATATTTACTGTATATACTTGTTCATAAGCCAAATATTTTTGGTAAAAAGATGACGCATCAAAGAGCGGGGGTGGCTTATAAACGGGTCTACACCAAAATTTGATGATTTTAAACTCTATGGAATCATTGAATTGAATATCTAATACATTGTCATTCTGTTTACATGGAGCGTCTGCAGGCATGGTGCCCCTCAGCCCCATGTAGCCGCAGGTCGCTGTACCTGGCCACAGGGAGCTGAGGGGCTCCATGCCTGCAGATGCTCCAGGTAAATAAAACATCCCGCCAGCGGCTTACCCTGACAGGCCAGGAGCCGACGTTTGCCGACCCATTTATTGATGTCAATACTGCAGCCTTTTAAAGTTGCAAAGTTGTTTAGTGGACTAAATTGGCTTGAAATGGACCTCATAAGTCTCAAGCCAATATGAAAATATAACGTGCAGAATCAATGGAATCTCTAATAAAATTGAAATAGCCTGTTATCCCTACAGACATGCCAATCTACAGGGCTGCTTTGAAATAAACAAAGAACAATAATTTGGCAGTGATAAAACAGGTGACTTTCCTATATAAAATCCTACAAAATCTATAATTACAATAATAATCTATTTTATACTAGTATTTAAAATGAACAATGGTCAAATCAAAAGAAAAAGATCTTATCATGCAGCGTTCAAACTTAAAGTTGCTGCATATGCAGAAGACAAAAAAGCTGCCTAGAGAACTGGAAGAAAAAATCGAATCTTTACAAAGGTTTATTATAAAATATCGAAAGGAATATGCATTTGAACTGTCACAAATAGGAAATATGGATGAAACACCAATGACATTCGATCTCCCAAGCAACAGAACGGTAACCACTGTTGGTGAAAAAACAGTTTGAATTAAAACCACTGGCCATGAAAAAATCCATTTTACGGTGGTTTTATCATGTTTGGCAAATGGATCAAAGCTCCCTCCTGTTATTTTTAAAAGAAAAAGCTTGCCTAAAAACATGAAATTTCCTGCTGGTTTCATTGTACGTGCACACGAAAAGGGATGGATGGATGAAAGTGGGACTATTGAATTGCTGGAAAAAGCGTGGAATAAGAGACCAGGAGCACTTATCAAGAAATCTGCCCTGCTCATTTGGGACGTGTTCAGGGCACAAAAGGCGGATGAAAAATGTGGCCAAAAATATGAAAACTACTTTGGCTGTAATACCTGGAGGCATAACTTCAGGCAGACATCAAGCGGTTGTAGAACTGAACAAACCCTTTAAAGACAGGCTACGCTAAATGTGGTCTGAGTGGATGTGTTCAGGCACGGCGAAGTTGACAAAAGGCAGGACTCTTATGAAGCCCGAAATCAATCTGGTCGCCCAGTGGATCAAGGGTGACCATTCAGTCAGAAATGGTAGAAAAATCGTTTAGGAAATGCTGTATCAGCAATGCACTCAACGTGTCAGAAGATGATGGCATATTTGATGATGACATAACAGAGGCTGATGATGAGAAGGAATCTGACTCTGAAGACGACACTGCTGACATCTACAATGACAATGCAGGTGTAGCTGTGACTGAAGCCGAGTTTAATTAACTGTTTGGTGAATCAGAGACTGATTCAGACTTTGAAGGATTTTAAGACTTTTTTTAAAGTATTATATTGTTCTAAGTTACTTGTTTTAAATATCCATTTACTGATTTTAAATATTGACTAATTTTGAAGGTGAATACATATTTGTTCAGTTATTAAAACAGGTTTTTGTTAGATTACATTAAAATAATTATAGCAAAAGTTTTGAGTGTTTCTTGTGATGCCAGCTTTTAAAATATAGCAGGGAACGGCAAACTGCGGGCACTGGGAGCTGAGGGACTCCGTGCCAGCAGATGCTCCAAGTAAACAAAATGTCCCAACCCGCCAGCAGCTTACCCTGATGGGCTGGGAGCCAATGTTTGCCAACCCCTGAAATATAGGGTCGGCTTATGAAAGGGTCATACAGTTTTTGTTATTTTTACCTAACCTTCTTGGGAGGTCGGCTTATAAACAAACGGGCTAATGAACAAGTATATATGGTAAGTGCATGGTACAAACATCTTGAAACCAAGCAATAGCAGTCCTCCACTTGTATCTCTGTTTTAGATACATCATGAACATCGGACGAAGGGCTGCCTTTTGTTATTAGGCTACTTTGGCAAAGTGATGCAGAATTTAATGCTAATCACTTGTTCGAGTTTCAAGGGTGAGAAATCACTTTAGGGCAGTCCATTTCCTAAGGAAGAACAAATTCCGTGTCTCAAAATGATGTGTGAAATCCTAGCCCCATTGCGGTCAGTGGCAAAACTCCCATTGACTTCAGTGGAGCCAGGATTTCACCTAATGATTTCTGATCTAATCTGACAAGATGATCAAACTTAGAAAATTTGGCCAATGTCTAAAAGAAGAAGACCCTGATGATGAATCGTAGAAGATTGGGGTTGGAAGAGACCTCAGGAGGTCATCTAGTCCAACCCCCTGCTCAAAGCAGGACCAATCCAAACTAAATCATCCCAGCCAGGGCTTGTCAAGCTGGGCCATAAAAACCTTTAAGGAAGGAGATTCCAACACCTCCCTAAGTAACCCATTCCAGTGCTTCACCACCCTCCTAGTGAAAGTTTTTCCTACTATCCAACCTAGACCTCCCCCACTGCAACTTGAGACCACTGCTCCTTGTTCTGTTATCTGCCACCACTGAGAACAGCCTAGCTCCATCCTCTTTGGAACCCTTCAGGTAATTGAAGGTTGCTATGAAATCACCCCTCTTCTCTTTTGCAGACTAAATAAGCCAAGTTCCCTCAGCCTCTCCTCATAAGTCATGTGCTACAGCCCCCTAATCATTTTCGTTGCCCTCCGCTGAACTCTCCAATTTGTCCACAGCCTTTCTGTAGTGGGGGGCCCAAAACTGGACACATCTCTTCAGATGAGACCTCACCAGTGCCGAATAGAGGGGAACAATCACTTCCCTCGATCTGCTGGCAGTGCACCTACGAATGCAGCCCAATATGCCATTGTCCTTCTTGGCAACAAGGACATACTAACCCATATCCAGTTTCTCATCCACTGTAATCCCCAGGTCCTTTTCTGCAGTACTGCCACTTAGCCAGTCGGTCCCCAGCCTGTAGCAGTGTTTGGTATTCTTCTGTCCTTGGATTTCTTTTGGCTCAATCTTCCAATTTGTCTAGGTCACTCTGGACCCTATCCCTACCCTCCAGTGTATCTAGCTCTCCCCACAGCTTAGTATCATCCGCGAACTTACTGAGGGTGCAATCCATCCCATCATCCAGATCATTAATGAAGATGTTGAACAAAACCGGCCCCAGGACCGATCCTTGGGACACTCCGCTTGATACCAGCTGCCAACTAGACATTGAGTTGTTGATTACTACCCGTTGAGCCTGACGATTTAGCCAGTTTTCTATCCACCTTATAGTCCATTCATCCAATCAGTACTTTTTTAACTTGCTGGCAAGAATACTGTGGGAGACCATATCAAAAGCTTTGCTAAAGTCAAGGTATATCACGTCCACTGCTTTCCCCATATCCACAGAGCCAGTTATCTCATCATAGAAGGCAATCAGGTTGGTCAGGCATGACTTGCCCTTGGTGAATCTATGTTGACTGTTCCTGATCACCTTCCTCTCCTCCAAGTGCTTCAAAATGGATTCCTTGAGGAACTGCTCCGTGATTTTTCCAGGGACTGAGGTGAGGTTGACTGGACTATAGTTCCCAGGATTCTCCTTCTTCCCCCTTTTAAAAGATGGGCACTGTTTGCCTTTTCCCAGTTCTCCAGGACCTCCCCCAATCACCATGAGTTTTCAAAGATCATGGCCAATGGCTCTGCAATCATATCAGCCAACTTCCTCAGCACCCTCGGGTGCAGTTCATCTCACCCCATGGACTAGTGCATGTCCAGCTTTTCTAAATAGTCCTTAACCTGTTCTTTCACCACTGAGGGTTGCTCACAACCTCCCCATACTGTGCTGCCCAGTGCAGCAGTGTGGGAGCTGACCTTGTCTGTGAAGACTGAGGCAAAAAAAGCATTGAATACTTCAGCTTTTTCCACATCTGTCACTAGGTTGCCTCTCCCATTCAGTAAGGGTCCCACACTTTCCTTGACCACATTCTTGTTGCTAATATACCTGTAGAAACCCTTCTTGTTACCCTTCACATCCCTTGCTAGCTGCAACTCCAATTGGGCTTTGGCCTTCCTGATTACACCCCTGCATGCTCGAGCAATATTTTTATACTCCTCCCTAGTCATCTGTCCAAGTTTCCACTGTGAGCTTCCTTTTTGTGTTTAAGCTCACTGAAGATTTCTCTGTTAAGCCAAGCTGGTTGCCTGCCTTATTTGCTGCTATTTCTGCACATTCTGAAGTTGAGAGCAAGCTTCTAGAAATAACACAGAATACATTGCTTATCTTTGAGTTGTTAAGGTCATGTGCCGGATGAAACTGTGGCGAATCCCATTTATATTAGCTTTTCAGTATATTTTGGACACTTCTTATCCTTTGAATGTGTGTTTTTTCTTCACACACAGTTAGGTTCCTTGATTTTGGAGGGATGGGGGGGGGGAAGAGAGATGGAGTGTGTAGTCTCTGAATCTGCACTAGAGGAGCCTGGTGTCTGTGCCATTGGTTACCAGTCATTACAAATGCATTTGATTATATTAGGATTGTCTGATTTTTGCCTCAGGCACATATACCTTCCACAGTGAGTCCAGACTGTCACAACTAGCTGCCAGTTTTTCTGTATTACTTTGCTGAGCATCACTGCTGTGCTCTGTTTCCAGTAAGAGTATAATAGAAAATGTGGTCCCTGCTGCAAGGCACTTGCACTCGAAGGCCCTGTCTACATTGTCAAGTTTCTGCGCGGTGAAGCAGCTCTCTGCGCTGTAACTCCTAAGGCGTACGCACTGCCAAGCCACTTAGTGCACAGAAACTGCGCAATTGTAGCGCTGTAAAAAAACCACCCCAATGAGAGGTGTACAGCTTTCTGCATCGGGGCTGCTTCTCTGTGGTGCCAGTGTAGACACCGTGGCGATTACAGTGCAGCCATTGGCCTCAGTGAGGTGTCCCATAATGCCCGTTCTCACCTCTCTGGCCATCGGTTTGAACTCTGCTGCACTGCCTTCAAGTGACCAACCGTCATCCCCACCCCGTAAATTCCTTTGGAAATTTGAAAGTCCCCTTCCTCTTTGCTTGGTGATGTGTGAAGTGGTCTCAGGGCATCTTTCCAGGTGGCCATGCCTGCTCCACGCACCATTGCTGCCTCTTGGAGCAATGCTGAGCTGCTGGACCTCATCAGCATTTGAGGAGGAAAGGCTGTCCCATCCCAACTGTGCTCCAGCATAAGAATTATGATACTTACGGACAGACTTCACAATGCGTGACAGAAAGGGGCCATGACCGGGACACATTGCAATGTAGGGTCAAAGTGAAGGAGCTGCGGAACGCCTCCCACAAGGCGTGGGAAGCAAACTGCTGTTCCAGTGCTGCGCCCACAAGCTGCCAGTTCAACAAAGAGCTGGACACGATACTCCGCGGCGACCGCACCTCCCACTGCAAAGGCCACTGTGGATACTTCGTTGGGTCGTGTGCCAGTCAAGAGTGGACGAAGCCAGGAGGAGGAAATCTTGGATGAGGATGTGAGGCAGAGGATGATTGGAGGCCAGGAGCTCTTTTCTACCCCAGAGGAGGCTAGCCAGACACAGCTGTCGGAGTCTGGTGAAGCGGAAACAGGACAGGAGGCCCCGGTAAGTGGATGTGATTTTTGGGAATCACAGAAGCGAGTTGTTGGGGGTAGGAGGGCAGGAGGGTTGTCTCTCACTGCATGCCTAGTCTGAGTGGCAGAACAGGCTGTTGATTTGACTCCCTCACTTCATGGGACTGTCCCTCAGAGGTCTCCAGGAAACTCTCTTGGAGATACTGGGCAATCCGCTGCTGCAGGTTCTTCGACAGAGCTGCTGTGCTTCTTGCCCCATTAACGGCAACTGTGCCATCACAAGGGGAACCATTCCTGCACACAGGCGAGCCACATAGGGACCAGGGCAGAAGCTGCAGTCTTGGAGAAGACCCTCCCTTGATTCCCTACTCACCCTCAGCAGCGAGACATCTTCCATAATTGCATCCTCTGGAAAGTGTGGGGACAGGAATGATTATCAGCCTTCCCATTCCCCTCCACCCCCCCAGTGCTGGCTGTCCACAGGAGCCACATGCCCAGTGTACAACAGGGTCCAGGAAGAGTAATTTACCCTGCCCTGCAGCTGTTCACCATTTTGGTGACTCATGTTTGCTTACCTGCAGTTAGCCGGTTAGTGACAGGTGTGAGTACTGGCTGTGTTTTAAAGCACTGAATCGGTGTTGTCTATGTTGCAAACAATACTGCTTCTGTAAAATGTTGCGTTTAAACTTCACAGAGATGACCTTGGGGTCCCAGCCTCCCTCTTTGTTACTGGCGGCTGAACGGCTGTGCAGAATTAGAAAGTGGCCAAGAAGAACTAAGGACTTTCTGCGTGATGTTATGATGCACTCTGCCGCCGAGAAACAGGAATTGAAGGAGTGGCAGGACAGACGTGCTCCAGGCGGTACTAGCTCTTCAAACTGAGCAGCTCTGCGCCCGCCCTCCCCTGCAGCCGCTGTCACAAAACTTTCCCATGTGCCCCCCAGACACCGCCAACACGCTCTTATCAATCTCCTGGCTCCAGTCTCTACCCGCAGCATTCCACTCCTCCCTCCTCACAGTTCAGCACTGTGGACTCCCACTAGCCACTGCACTCAACGCCCATTCCTCTGCAGTATGGCCCTGCTGAAGTACCTGCTGCATTGTACTCCAAAGGAGAAGGTTGGATACGATCCCTGGACATACACAAATCGCTAGCCATCCCGGGACACCTCCTCCTCCTGGGACCTTCCCTTCCCCCATCCCCCTCCCTCCTGATATTTTTTTCCTTTCTCTCTCTCCTCAGGTGGTTGTTTTTAAATAAAAGAATTGTGTTGGTTTGAAAGCAATCTTTATTATATTAATTGAAAGCAAAAAGAGCCCTGCAAACCAACATACAATTATGGTAAACCCACATATTGCATTGTTTACACCAATCACCTCCTAGCATTACAAGCACTGCACTCCTGAGCATAGCAACAAATATTAGTGGCTTTCAGCTTCAAATTGCTGCCTCATGGCATTCCTGATCCTTATAGCCCTACACTGCACCCCTCTAATAGCCCTGGTCTTTGGCTGTTCAAACTCAGCCTCCAGGTGCTGAGCCTCTGCAGTCCAGCCCTGAGTGAAGCTTTCACCCGTCCTTTCACAAATATTATGGAGCATACCACACACGGCTATAAGCATAGGAATATTTTCATCGGCCAGCTCTGGTTTCCCATAGAGGCAGAACCAGCGGGCTTTTAAACGGCCAAAAGCACACTCAACAGTCATTCTGCACTTGCTCAGCCTGTTGTTGAACCACTCCTTGTTGCTGTCAAGTTGCCCCGTGTATGGCTTTATAAGGCATGGGGTTAAGGGGTAGGCAGGGTCTCCTAGGATCACAGTGGGCATTTCGACTTTCCCTATGGTGATCTTCTGGTCCAGGAAGAAAGTCCCGGCTTGCAGCTTCCTGAACAGGTCAGTGTTCCGAAAGATGCGTGTGTCATGCAACTTTCTGGACCAGCCTGTATTAATGTCCGTGAAACGCCCGCAGTGATCCACAAGCGTCTGGAGAACCATTGAGAAATACCCCTTCTGATTAATGTACTCGGTGGCTAGGTGGTCTGGTGCCAGAATTGGAATGTGCATGCCATCCGCAGTTAGGGAAGCCCATTTGTGCAAAGCCATCCACAATGTCACGCATGTTGCCCAGAGTCACGGTCTTTCAGAGCAGGATGCGATTCATGGCCCTGCAGACTTTCATCCACACAAGTCCAGTGGTCCAATTTCCCACTCCAAACTGGTTAGTAACCGATGGGTAGCAGTCTGGAGTAGCTAGCTTCCACATTGCAATTGCTATGCGCTTCTTCAATGGCAGGGCAGCTCTCATTCTCGTGTCCTTGTGCCACAGGGCTGGTGTGAGCTCATCACACAGTCCCATGAATGTGACTTTCCTCATCCGAAAAGTACTGCAGCCACTGCTTGTCATCCCAGACATGCATCACAATATGATCCCACCACTCAGTGCTTACTTCCCGAGCCCAAAAGCGGTATTCCACTGTGGCACTCTAGTGTCATCACTATTATGCGTAGTGAGATGAATGTCTCACTCCTCTTGCCTTTGTAGTTTAAAGAATAACTCCACTGCCACGCGTGACTTGTTGGTCAGAGCGAGTAGCATTCTGGTCAACAGCTCAGGAGCCATTCCTGCAGCTTGAAGAGGCTGGGCGTGCAGTACTCAAATGGTTGAAAGATGGCACCAAATGCGGATGGATGCACAGGGATTGCTGGAATGCCCCATCACGCCCCACGCCTTCCCACAAGGCTTAGCAGCAGAAGAGAAAGAGGTGCTCCGTGGGATAGCTGCCCTGAGTGCACTGCTCCAAATACCACTGCAAGTGTGAACATGCTATTGTGCAGGCAGCTGACAGTGCGAACGCACAACAGCGGTTTCCCTTCAGCGCGCTCTGAGCGGCACTGTAACTTTTCCTGTGTAGACATGCCCTAAATGAGAGAGGGCTCCACTACAGAAATAAGATGCGTTGTTTTAATTTAAATTGGTGTTTACAGGGATATAGTTAAACCAGTGCAAATCCCTGTGGGCCCATGCTTGTTTTTAGCTTAAACCTGCTCCTAAACAACTTAAGTTAAATTAAATTAAAATAGGCAATGCTTAAACCAAAGAGTGTCCACACAGCCATTTGCACCAATGTAATTCTGTCAGTTTAAATTTACATCTTTTAATTTAAACTGGCGCAACCTTCTCAAGTAGGCAAGCCCTCAGGCAGGGCAATTCGGGTATCCAAGCTGATCAGCCAGTTTCCAAGTGGTGCAGATAGCTTCAGGAGATCATTATTTTCTTGAGGATAAGAAAATTATTTAAGGAAAACTTGAACGCTACAGGAGGGCATTTGGCATGTGGGTAGGAGGAGGGGGATGCAAGCTCAAAGATAGGTGTGGAAGAACTTGTTGAAATGTGAGCAGGGGTTAAGGTTACCCAGGGTGGTGAGGAGGGAAGGCACCAGGATGGGAACTAGGCAGAAATGAGAGCAGAGGCATAGACTGAGGGAAGTTGTGCAAGGCCCCAAGGGCAAGGATAAGTGGCTTGATCTTGAAGTTGGTTCTTCCTGCTGAACTTAACTATGCAGCTGAGTAAGCAGGAATTTGAGTGACTGGTGCTCATATCTTGTAATGAAATACGCTGCATGTGTAACATGAAAGATCTACATCAGAATAACACTTTCAAAATATTAACACTTTTCCAAGCATTCCCAAGATTTGTTTTAATCAACTTTATTTTTGTGCTTGCTCTTCTCCCCCCAGTGAAAATTGTAATCCGAGGGGACAGGAACACAGGGAAAACCACACTTTGGCACCGACTCCAGGGGAAGAAGTTTGTTGAGGAATATATTCCTACTCAGGAGATCCAAGTCACCAGCATCCACTGGAACTATAAAAGTAAGAAGGGAGAGGGAATGAAGGGTGCCTGGGGGAAGGAACAGTCTGTGCCATGGAGGCAGGAATTCCTCTGTAGCCTCAGCTGTCTCTTTCAGCTTTATCCAGTTTAGATTTAAAATAGGTACTCATCACTCATACTTGATTATTCAAATAATCCTGTTTTTTAATCCTTTCACTTAGTAATTACATTACCAACCATTTAAACAGATGTCCTCAGTAGTTAAAATCACAGGAAGAAATTTAACAAAATATGAATTGAAATGCTCATTATATTTTCTTGTTTCAATGGAAACAGATTTTATTAGTGAAATGTGTCCCTGGAGGACTGGATCTGAAGTACAGCAGTCCTGTGTTAGTACATTTAATACCAGCAAGTGACATGGAGCAGTCTAGTCTCACTCTGCAGTTGGAGAGTAAATGCATCCTGGACGTGGTGAAAAGTGAATTAGATTTTTAAAATGCTTGTAGTTGTAATAATCTTAGGTGGAGATATTTGTATTGATAAGGTATTGAAAAACAGAATTACTGTATCTTGTCAATGATGCTCTAAGACTCTTGCTTGAGTTGCAGAGCTGGGGTGGAAGTCTTCTTCCTGCTATGGCAACATAAAGGAACTGGCCCTGAGATTTTTACAGCATGACAAAAGCCTATTATTTTAGGAGACCCTCTTCATAAGATCAATCATAGGAGGCCAGAGGGAGCAGGGTCATGGTGCATGCCTGTAATGGGGTCAGCACTCGCTTCATGTGTGCCCCCTTTTCTCTGGCCAGTTGTGCCAGCAAACAGTCTTTTCACAGGCGTCCTTTCTCTCGGTTAGGTGTGAGCCTGCTTTGATTTTACATCAGGGTGGCGCCTGCCTCTCGCAAGCACCCCCCAGCAGCTGGTTCTCTCAGCTGGTCTTCGGCAGCTCAGCCCTCTGGCCCAGCCACACATGCTGCCCCCCCCTTTGGGGTGCATAGTCCAAGTTCTTTCTCTGCCCTTGTATGGGGCCGTAGCTCTAAGGCAGGGGTCGGCAACCTATGGCACACCGGGGCAGTGTGCCATTAAAAATCCTGCCCGGCCCGCTCTTCTGTGCCCTCCACCCCCCCACCCCCCACGGGGGCAGGGAGCAGAAGCATAGACGTGTGCCGGGTGTGGCCAGGCACACCCTAATGCAGGGCTGGGCAAATGGCCCCACTCTCCCGGCGCGGCAAGCCGCGGGGTCCGTGCTCCCGGGCTGGAGCGCCCGGCCGAGCGCAACAAGCCACCGGCCCCGCCCCCGCCTTACCCATTCCCCTGGAGCCATGCTGCTGCACGAGCAGCGCTCTGGGGGCTGAGGCTACCCGCTCCCGTGGGACAGCCTGCCTGGCTCTGCGTGGAGCAGAACATGCTGCTAGGAGCCTCGTGGTAAGGGGTCCGGGGCTGGGAGGGTTGGATAAGGGGGGCAGTCAGGGGACAGGGAGCAGAGTGGGTTGGATAGGGGGTGGGATCCTGGGCGGGGGGGGTCTCTGGAGGGGGCAGTCAGGGAGCAGGGGGGGCTTGGATGGGGCATGGGAGTCCCGGGGTCTGCAGAGAAGAAATAGGGGATGGGCCTTGGGGAAGGGGTGGGTGGAATAGGAGCATATCCCCCGACCCCCTCCTCCCCCCCACACACTCAGCCCTCTGCTTGACTCCTTCACCCACGCCATGACCCCAGCCCTGACTCTTGCACCCCCCCATCCCCACCCTGAGCACCAAATGGAAGCTCCTGCATACCCCTCCCTCCCATTCCCACCTGCACCCCTCGCACCAAATGGGAGCTGCCCAGGTAAGTGCCCCACACCCAAACCTCCTGCCCCAACCCTGAGCCCCCTCCCTCATTCTAGCTCCTGGCTAGATCCTTCACCCCCAGCCCTGTGCTCAGTGCACTCCCACCCTCAGCTCAGTGCAGAGAGAGGAAAAGAATGGGCCAGAACCAGGGAGAAGGTAGCTACCCACTGTATGTGGGCAGGGCCGGGACCCCAGACTGGCAGCAGTCTGAGCAGTTCTGGCAGCTGGGATCCCGGCTGGCAGGAGCTGGCGGGTGGAACCCCTGAGTGGCAGTGGGCTGAGCTACTCAGCCCACTGCTGGTCTGGGGTTCTGGCTGCCGGACCCTTGCCCGCCGGAGTCCTGGCCGCAGGCCCCGCTCAGCCCGCTGCCGGCCTAGGTGAACTGAACCCCAGACCAGCAGCGGGCTGAGCCGGCTGGCGGTGTAAGATCAACATTTTAATTTAATTTTAAATGAAGCTTCTTAAACATTTTGAAAACCTTGTTTATTTTATGATGCAACACTAGTTTAGTTATATAATATATAGACTTATAGAGAGAGACCTTCTAAAAACATTAAAATGTACGACCGGCAGGCGAAACCTTAAATTAAAGTGAATAAATGAAGACTCGGCCCAGCACTTCTGAAAGGTTGCAGACCCCTGCTCTAAGGCTTCTTCCCCGAGGCCCTACCTTCAGCCACCCAGCTGGGGCCCATCTAAGTACCCTCAGCTGGTGTCCTTTTCAGCAGCCCTCCCTTGGCTCAGTCTGCAACCAGACCAACAGTGCCCTTCTCTGACTAGATCAAACTAGCTAGAGACATAAAGGGTAATAAGAAAATATTCTACAAATTCTTTTGAAGCAAGAGGAAGACCAAGGACAGGGTAGACCTGTTACACTGTGTGTGTGTGGGGGGGGGGGGGAGAGAGGGAGAAATAATAACAGAAAATGTGAAAATGGCAGAGGTGCTTAATGACTTTGGTTTTGGTTTTCACTAAAAAGGTTGGTGGTGATTGGCCGTCTAACATAGTGAGTGTTAGTGAAAATGAGGTAGGATCCAGAGGCTAAAATAGGAAAAGAAGTTAAAAATTACTTAGACAAGTTAGATGTCTTCAAGTCACCAGGGCATGATGAAATGCATTGTATAATACTTAAGGAGCTGACTGAGGAGATATCTGAGGGCTTGGCTACACTTGAAAGTTGCAGTGCTGGTGGAGGCTTTCCAGCACTGCAATTAGTAACCGTCCACACCTGCAAGGCACATCAGCGCTGCAACTCCCTGGCTGCAGCGCTGGCTGTACACCTGGTCTGGTTGGAGTGTAACGATTGCAGCGCTGGTGATCCAGCGCTGCTCGTCAAGTGTGGACACACACCAGCGCTGTTATTGGCCTCCAGGGTATTAGCAGATATCCCAGAATGCTTTTATAAATTACTCTTTGTTTTGTTATGCAGCCTCTCTTTGTTTTGTTGTGAACTCGGAGCTCCGGAGCTTATAACTGCTTATAACACAGCTCCTGTTTGCTTTGATCAATCTGTACCTGGCTGTGAACAATCAAATGAGATGAGGCAGGAAGGGAGTGAGTGTTTGCTTGACAGAGAAACAGCTGGGAGTCAGTTTGGATGCAGGCTGTTTGCAATTAAGAGTTAAGACTAAGGGGCCGCGAACATTTTCTGATTTTTCAAGGCAGGAAGCTAAACACACAGTGTTGGCTCCAAAAATCCACTCTCTCTCTCTCTCCCCCCGCTCCCTGTCACACTACACCACCCCCCTCTTTTGAAAAGCATGTTGCTGCCACTTGAACGCTGGGATAGCTGCCCATAATGCATCACTCCCAACAGCGCTGCAAATGTGGCCACACACCAGCGCTGGTAGCTGTGAGTGTGGCCACACACCAGCGTTGTCCCTACACAGCTGCACGACCAGCGCTGTAACTCCCAGCGCTGCAACTTTCAAGTGTAGCCAAGCCCTGAGCCATTAGCGATTATCTTTGAATAATCATGGAAGACTGGAGAGATTCCAGATGACTGGAAAATGGCACCTATAAAAAGGGAAATAAGGACAACTGGGGAATTACAAACCTGTCAGCTTATCTTCTGTACCCAGAAAGATAATGGAGCAAATAATTAAGCAATCAGTTTGCAAACATCTAGAAGATAATAAGGTGATAAGTAAAGTGAGCATGGATTTGTCAAAAACAAATTGTATCAAACCAACCTGATAGCTTTCTTTGACAGGGTAACAAGCCTTGTGGATGGGGGGGAAGTGATAGACGGGATATATCTTGACTTTAATAAAGCTTTTGATACTGTCTTGAATGACCTCATGAACAAACTAGGGAAATGTAACCTAGATGGAACTAGTGGGTGCATAACTGGTTGCAAAACAGTTCCCAGAGAATAGTTATCAGTGATTCACAGTCATGCTGGAAGGGCATAATGAGTGGGGTCCTGCAGGGATCAGTTCTGGGTCTGGTTCTGTTCAATATCTTCAATGATTTAGTTAATGGCATAGTACACTTATAAAGTTTGCAGATGATACCAAGTGGAAGGGGTTGCAAGTGCTTTGGAGGATGGGATTAAAATTCAAAATGATCTGGGCAAATGGTCTGAAGTAAATAGGATGAAATTCAGTAAGGACAAATGCAGTCCATTTAGGAAGGAAAAATCAGTTCGCATACAAAATGGGCAATGACTGCCTAGGAAGGAGCACTGCGGAAAGGGATCTGAGGGTCATAGTGGACCACAAGCTAAATATGAGTCAGTGGTGTGACGCTGTTGCAAAAGAAGCGAACATCATTGTGGGATGTATTAGCAGGAGTGTTGTAAGCAAGACACGAGAAGTAATTCTTGGCTCTACTCCACGCTGGTTAGGCCTCAACTGGAGTATTGTGTCCAGTTCTGGGCACCATATTTCAGGAAAGATGTGGGACAAATTGGAGAAAGTCCAGAGAAGAGCAACAAAAATGATGAAAGGTCTAGAAAACATGAGCTATGAGGGAAGATTGAAAAAATTGGGTTTAGTCTGGAGAAAAGAAGACCGAGAGGGGACATGGTAACAGTTTTCAAGTACATAAAAGGTTCTTAAAAGGAGGAGGGGGAAAAATTGTTGCTCTTAACCTGTGAGGCTAGGACAAGAAGCAATGGGCTTAAATTGCAGCAAGGGACGTTTAGGTTGGACATTAGGAACAACTTCCTAACTGTCAGGGTGGTTAAGCACTGGAGTAAATTGCCTCGGGAGGTTGTGGGATCTCCATTGTTGGAGATTTTTAAGAGCAGGTTAGACAAACACCTGTCAGGGATGATCTAAATAATATAGTTCTGTCATAAGTGCAGGGGACTGGACTAGATGACCTCTCGAGGTCCCTTCCAGTCCTGTGATTCTATGATCTCTGTACCCTCGCCTGGTTTGGCCTGGTCCTGGGCTCAGTCCCCAGGGCTCAGCCTGCCTGCACTGATCTTTTCATGGTCCTGCTGCTACTCTAGCCAGCCAGGCATCCAGTCTTTGGCAGCCTTCACTGGGCTCAGTTCTGCCTGGTGAGCTCTCTGCAGTGAGCTGTCCATGGCCTGCGGCTCATCTAGCCAGCCAGGCACCCAATCCTCCCTCGTCAAATTACATGCACAAAAATGTTTGAAAACTGTGCTCCGTAAGTAGAGGGAAGTCAGGCAGTTTATGCTGTTTCCAAACATTGGATTGCATCTGTACTTGTTGGATCTCAGGTTCCATTTTTTCCAGTATAGAGGCAGCCCATTTAGCAGGCTGGTTTTGCTGGTAATCCAGTAACCGAAGGCAATTTTTGCGTAAGGCCAAAGTTAATGTAATGCTCTGTCATAACAGAATTTGGTGTTTGGAAATGACAACCTTGTGTATTGCAAGGTGAAGGGCTTTCCTCAAGGTGAAATATGTACAGGGGGAGGGGAGGGTCTGGAGTGATGGACACTTGAGAGATTACAGAGCTGACATTCTGTCTTTTGCTGTCAGTTTGTTTCACTTTAAAGAAAATAAGAGTTTTGTACTGTTAAAAATAATTAATGGGACAGAATTTCAATTGATCTTATTAAAAATTACTCAGTGCTATAAAAAAAAACCCTCACCACTTTTAACAAACATCATAGATGTTTCCTGCTGTGAAAAACTTCCCATTGATGATAGACAAGACGTGGGCATTTTGAGAGGTCAGCCCAGACCTAATTACAGTCTTGCTGACTGACTTCTTCTGTTAGGGGGAAGACTACAATTTATTTTGCCTGTGCCACACTCATGGTGTTTGAATAAAGATACTGAGGTAGACTGTGTCAGCCATTTCCCAAGACTAATTAAATTTCAATCAAATATTCTGGGATCCTTCGGTTGCTCAGTATTAAGATTTTAAATGAAGAGATGGAATATACAACTTGTCAGCTCTTTGTAATTATTCTGAAATCTCAGCGTGCTGGCAAGGAATTCATTATTAGAGGGATGTGGATTTTTTTCTTCTGAGAATGAACCAGCTTGTTTCTCTGATCCACTGGTCTCCTGTCTGTGGAATTTGGTAAGCTTTAGGCCCTGTCTGCCCTGGTAAGTTTCTACGCAGTAAAGCAGCTTTCTGCGCTGTAACTCCCGAGGTGTACACACTGCTAAGCCACTTAGTGTGCAGAAACTTTGCCGTTGTAGCGCTGTTTTTAAAAAAACAAAAAAACAAATCAAAACCCCCCCACCCCAACGAGAGGCATACAGCTTTCTGCGGCGGGGCTACTGTTCTGTGGTGCCAGAGTAGATACCATGGTCAATTACAGCGCTGTGATTGGCCTCCAGTAGGTGTCCCACAATGCCTGTTTTTGCCTCTCTGGTCATCGGGTTGAACTCTACTGCCCTGACCTCAGGTGACCAACTGTCATCCCCACCCTGTAAATTCCTTTGGAATTTTGAAAGTCCCCTTCCTCTTTGCTCGGTGATGCATGAAGTGGTCTCAGGGCATCTTTCCAGGTCGCCATGCCTGCTCCATGCATCAGGCAATTCCCCGCTGAGAGCAGTGCCGAGCTGCTGGACCTCGTCAGCATTTGGGGAGAGGAGGCTGTCCAGTCCCAGCTGCGCTCCAGCCGTAGGAATTATGATACCTACGGACAGATTTCACAATCCATAACAGAAAGGGGCCATGACCGGGACACATTGCAGTGCAGGGTCAAAGTGAAGGACCTGTGGAACGCCTACCACAAGACACAGGAGGCAAACTGCTGCTCTGGTGCTGCGCCCATGAGCTGCTGGCTCTATAAAAAGCTGGACACGATATTCTGCAGCGACCCCATCTCCACTGTGAAGACCACTGTGCATACTTCAGTGGCTCACATGCTAGTCAAAAGTGGATCAAGCCAGGAGGAGGAGATCTTGGACCAGGGTGGGGATCCAGAGGCAGAGGATGACTCAGAGGCCAGAGATGCATGCAGCCAGGAGCTCTTTTCTACCCCAAAGGAGGCTAGCCATGCACAGCTGTCAGATGTTGGCAAAGTGCAAATAGGAGAGGAGGCCCCTGGTAAGTGGATTTGATTTTGGGAATCGCTGAAGTGAGTTGTGGGTAGGAGGGTTGCAGAAAGCAGCCTTGTATCCCACCGCATGCGTAGTCTGAGACTCTCCCTCAGAATTCTCCAATGGCAGGGCAGCTCTCATTCTCGTGTCCTTGCACCACAGAGGTGGTGTGAGCTCATCTCACAGTCCCATGAATGTGGCTTTCCTCATCCGAAAGTTTTGCAGCCACTGCTCGTCATCCCAGAGGTGCATCACAATGTGATCCCACCACTCAGTGCTTGTTTCCCAAGCCCAAAAGCGGCGTTCATAGAATATCAGGGTTGGAAGGGACCTCAGGAGGTCATCTGGTCCAACCTCTGCTCAAAGCAACACCAATCCCCAACTAAATCATCCCAGCCAGGGCTTTGTCAAGCCTGACCTTAAAAACCTCTAAGGAAGGAGATTCCACCACCTCCCTAGGTAACCCATTCCAGTGCTTCACCACCCTCCTAGTGAAAAAGTTTTTCCTAATACCCAACCTAAACCTCCCCCACTGCAACTTGAGACCATTACTACTTGTTCTGTCATCTGGTACCACTGAGAACAGTCTAGATCCATCCTCTTTGGAACCCCCTTTCAGGTAGTTGAAAGCAGCTATCAACCCTCCCCCCCCATTCTTCTCTTCTGCAGACTAAACAATCCCAGTTCCCTCAGCCTCTCCTCATAAGTTATGTGCTCCAGCCCCCTAATCATTTTTGTTACCCTCCCTGGACTCTTTCCACATCCTTGTAGTTTGGGGCCCAAAACTGGACACAGTACTTCAGATGAGGCCTCACCAATATCGAATAGAGGGGAATAATCACTTTCCTCGATCGGCTGGCAATGCTCCTCCTAATGCATCCCAAAATGCCATTAGCCTTCTTGGCAACAAGGGCACACTGTCGACTCATATCCAGCTTTTCGTCCACTGTAACCCCTAGGTCCTTTTCTGCAGAACTGCTTCCTGGCCACTTGGTCCCTAGTCTGTAGCAGTGCATGGGATTCTTCCGTCCTAAGTGCAAGACTCTGCACTTGTCCTTGTTGAACTTTCTTTTGGCCCAATCCTCTAATTTGTCTAGGTCCCTCTGTATCCTGTATCTACCACTCCTCCCAGTTTAGTGTCACTCAGATTAGTGTTCCACTGTGGTCAGCTCCTCTGAATTCCACAGGCAATCTTGTGTCATAGCTACTATGCGTGGCGAGACCAATGTCTCATTCCTCTTGCTTTTGTAGTTTAAGGAATAACTTTGCTGCCACTCGTGACGTGTTGGTCAGAGTGAGCAGCATACTGGTCAGCAGATTGGGATCCATTCCTGCAGCCCGAAGAGGTAGGGCTCACAGTACACAAACTGTTGAAAAATGGCGCCAAATGCGGACAGAAGCACAGGGATTGTTGAGATGAGAAGTAATGTATCACGGGGCTCTGGCACAGGACCCAGGATGCCCTGCGACCCCTTACACCTTCACACAAGTGTTAGCAGCAGAAGAGAAAGAAGTGCTCTGTGCTGCCCTGAGTGCACTGCTCCAAATACTGCTGCAAGTGTGAACACGCTATTGTGCAGGCAGCTAACTTTGCGAACACACAACGGCTGTTTCCCTTCAGCGCTGTCTGAACGGCACTGTAACTCTGCCAGTGTAGACTGCCCTTAGTCAGGAGTGTGATGGGTTGGATCGCAGAAACCCCCTTGGGAGCTGCCACTGGATGTGCCCAGATTACTTCTACGCCTGCCTTCCCTGCCAGCTCCGGACTCCAGCACCCTGTCTTGCTGAGCCGGACACTTCTGTCTGCTCCAACACAGACCCAGGGTCTGAATTACTTTCCCCAAAGCTGCAGGTTTACCTGAAAGCAGCTCACAGAAGTGTGCTTGTCTCTAACACTCAGATGCCCAACTCCCAATGGGGTCTAAATCCAAATAAATCCATTTTACCTGGTATAAAGGTTATACAGGGTTAACCCATACATTGTTTGCCTTCTATAACACTGAGAGAGAGAGATTCACAGTTGTTTGCTCCCCCAGGTATTAATACATACTGAGTTAATAAGTAAAAAGTGATTTTATTAAATACAGAAAGTAGGATTTAAGTGGTTCCAAGTAGTAACAGACAGAACAAAGTAAGTCACCAAGCAAAGTAAAATAAAATGCACAAATCTCTGTCTAATGAAACTGAATACAGATAATGTTACCCTCAGAGATGCTTCAGTACGTTTTTTCCTCAGACTGGACCCCTTTCAAGCCTGGGCACAACCCTTTCCCCTGGTACAGCTCTTGTTCCAGCTCAGGTGGTAGCTTGGGGATTCTTCATGATGGCTCTCTCCTTAGCCAGCTGAGGACCAAAATGGAGGGGTCTCCCAAGGGTTTAAATAGACTTTCTCTTGTGGGTGGAGACTCACTCCTATGCAAAGTCCAGCTCCAAGATGGACTTTTGGAGTCACCTGCGCAAGTTACATGTCCATGCATGACTCAGTTTTTATAGGTAGCATCCATTGTTTACATGCTACCTTGAAAGTCCTCAAGTAGACTTCTTAATGTGGATTGGAGCATGCCAAGATCCATTGTCCTTTAAGTGTTTCTTGATTAGGTGCTTAATTTCAACATTCCTTTCTCCAGAAACTGACTAAATGCTCAACTAAGGGCTTGGCTACACTTACAAATTTGCAGCGCTGCAGCAGGGTGTGAAAACACACCCGCTCCAGCGCTGCAAATTGCGGTGCTGCAAAGCGCCAGTGTGGTCAAAGCCCCAGCGCTGTCCGTTATTCCCCACAGGGAGGTGGAGTACGGACAGCGCTGGGAGAGCTCTCTCCCAGCGCTGGTGCTTTGACTACACTTAGCGCTTCAAAGCGCTGCCGCGGCAGCGCTACCGCGGCAGCGCTTTGAAGTGCTAAGTGTAGCCACAGCCTAAGGTTATTTAGAAATCAAGCCAGCATGCTGCCAACAATCATAACTTTTAATATAAAAATGATACATGCATACAAATAGGATTAATATATTCAGTAGATCATAACCTTTACGGAGATATGTTACCATCACAATGAGTTTCTGGTTTTTTGTTTGGTTTGCTTTGGGTTTTTTTAAGGAAGTTAAGAGTTTAAGCAATTGACTTTCTGGAGTCCAATGTACAATTATGATTACATGATCCTCATCAGTTTCATTCTGCTCTGGACAGTGCCACAAGAAAGCCTAAATGTAATACTAGTAAACATTGCATGATCTTTGTTTGACACCCTATGCATGTATGAATAATCAAGTTTAACAGCCACTGTGCTGTCTATGTTTGACAGTCCTAAGCATGTGAAGTAGTTTGCCTAGGAGTATAGGAGTGAGTCTGTCTGTCTCGTAGACTGGGAGTCCGTGATGAAATCAACCAGCAAATGGGTTATTCTTTGTAATCAAAGGCCTTACTGACTTTTCCACTACCCTTTCTTTGGGAGTAAACAATGCCTTTAGTGTGGAAATGGCTGCAGAATGCTATGCTAAGTAATTTATTGAACAGAGATATTTGTGTAGGTTTGAGCCATGCTATGGGTAGGCTTGAAATACGGGGCTATTAGTTTCAAATCTGTGATTTGGATTAACCTGTGATCTGACACTATTGTTCAGATATTTGCTTTCAGAAGCAATTTAGGTGGAATGCTGCCCATAATGTCTTCTGTGTCATAAAGCTAACCCAGTGGCACTAAAAGCTAATCATCTGCTTGTATGTTCATGATATAGTCAGGAATGCAATGACTGATTTAAAAACTAGACTTTGTTGGATATAACAATTGGTATAACTACTGTTCACTTTTAGCATAGGAAAAGAACATTTAACCCAATAAGTACTTATGAAAATCATTTTCCCTTGGATCGTTTGGATCGCAAATACTTACCCGCTTCTATATGCCATGCTATTCTCTCTCCTGCTTCTAAGGCCCTGTCAAAAATAATTTAATGTTTCTCTCCTTTCTAGGCCAGTCGGCTTGCTCTTAAGCTAACTGGAAGGGTTACTGTTGACTTTGAGTAAGGCTTGAGCAATTATTGATACATCTTCTAGGTGACTTAACCTCATAAGAACATAAGAATGGCCATACTGGGTCAGACCAAAGGTCCATTAAGCCCAGTATCCTGTCCTCTGACAGTGGCCAATGGCAGGTGCCCCAAAGGGATTGAACAGGCAGGTTATCATCAAGTGATCCATGCCGTGTCCTTAGCAGCAGATATGTACATAAGAGTAAGGCTCCTTGGGGTAGGGCAGGGTCTTGGTGAGAAGTCCAGCCCCACTGATACTCTAGCTAATGAGAAGCAGGAGGGAGGACACTGGGAATTGTACCTGGATCCTGCTGGGGCTGGGGGGCTCTATCTTGTATTTAGTCTCTGGCTAGTAGTTGTCTTTATAAATGTGAAGCTCAGTTCCCCTTAGCTGCTGGAAGGGAAGAGGAGCTTCCTCTCTCTTCCCTCCCCTCTCTCCTCTCCCCTCCCAGAGCCTCTTGCCTGTTGAGAGGGTGGAGGGTCTCACTAACTTTACCTCTCTAACAAAGTATCTTGGCTGCTGCATGGGGCAGAGGGTGTCTCTATTACTGTGCCTCTCCTCTCAGCCTTCTGGCTGCTGTAAGTGTGTTTGGAGACAGATTTGTGCTGTGTTCCTCCTAACTGTGTGCAAGTCTGATGTGTTGTCTTTCTCTGAGGGTATGGCTACACTTGCCGATGTAGAGTGCTGTGAGTTAAACCCGCCTTCGGAGAGCGCAGTAGGGAAAGCGCTGCAGTCTGTCTACACTGACAGCTGCTTGCGCACTGGCATGGCTGCATTTGCAGCACTTGCAGCAGCATCGGGAGCGATGCATTATGGGCAGCTATCCCACAGAGCACCTCTTCCCATTCTGGTGCTGTGGCTTGTGGGAAGGGTGTGGAGGCTGCGGGGCATTCTGGGTCCTGTCCCAATGCCCCATGATGCATTGGTTCACATCCCAGCATTCCCTGTGCTTCTGTCCACATTTGGTGCCATCTTTCAACATTTTTTGTACTTCGCGCTTCTGTCTTCCCTTTTGGTCTGCGGGAATGGAGCCCAAACTGCTGAGGAGTGTGCTGATGAGTCTCGCCAGCACGTCACGTTTGGCAGTCGAGTTATTCCTTAGGATCCAAAGTGACCGTGAGGGCTCCGACGACGATATTGACTTGAGTAACGCATACGACACGAGTTTGCTTGTGGCATTCACGGACACGTTCACCACCGTGGAATGCCGCTTTTGGGCTCAGGGAAACAAGCACTGAGTGGTGGGATCACATCGTCCTGCAAGTCTGGGATGACGAGCAGTGGCTGCAGAACTTTTGGATGAGAAAAGCCACTTTCACGGGACTGTGAGGAGCTCGCCCCCACCCTGCAGCTCAAGGACACGAGATTGAAAGGTGGAGAAGCAGGTGGCTATTGCAATCTGGAAACTGGCAACTCCAGACAGCTACCGATTGGTTGCTAACCAGTCTGGAGTGGGAAAGTCAACCGTTGGAATCGCAGGGCCATTAATCGCATCCTGCTCAGAAGAAACGTGACTCTGGGTAAAGTGCAGGACATTGTGGCTGGCTTTGCACAAATGAGTTTCCCTAACTGCGGAGGGGCGATAGATGGCACACACATTCCAATTCTGGCACCAGCCCACCTAGCCTCCAAGTACATTAATCGAAAGGGGTATTTCTCTAGGGTTCTCCAAGCACTGGTGGATCACCGTGGGCATTTCATTGACATTGATGCAGGCTGGCCCGGAAAGGTGCATGACACATGCATCTTTTGGAACACTGGCCTGTTCAGGAAGCTGCAAGCCGGGACTTTTTTCCCAGACTAGAAGATCATCCTAGGGGAAGTTGAAATGCCCGTTGTGATCCTTGGAGACCCTGCTTACCCAGGGCCGCCCAGAGGATTCAGGGGGCCTGGGGCAAAGCAATTTCGGGGGCCCCTTCCATTAAAAAAAAAATGGCAATACTATGCAATACTATATTCTCATGGGGGGGCCCCTGCGGGCCCGGCACAAATTGCCCCACTTGCTCCCCCCCATGGGCGGCCCTGGGAAAAATAAACCACCTGCATCTCGGCACAAACCCAGTTTTGAGAGAACTTCTTTACAAGGTATCACTGGTTCTCAGCATCAGCTAGTGCTAAAAGGCACTAAAGCTCATTAAAAGGGTTGGACAAATATTTTCTGTCAACTTTTTCTGGATTGAAAACTAGGGGTTTTTAAAAAGCAGAAAAAAATCACGGACAATGTCTGCTTTCCTTCAAAATTTGTGTGTTTTTTTTTTTAATTGAAAAGCTGAAATTAGTCTGCCAAAACCTGAATATGGTTTGGGGTTTCAGAAGTGTGTGGCCAAATATTTGCTGCTTGCTGTGTTTGATTGTTTAAAGAAACAATAAAAAAAAAATTCTTCTTAAAAAAAAAAAAAAAATCCAAAACTTTTGAACCATCTCAGCTTGTGATCAAACGCCTGAGCCCATCCAGTCAGAGATTTTCCCAGGTTTCTGATACTCTGCTGGCTTCCTTGACTCATATCTGTCTCCATAACTTTGAGTTCATTTAGGTTAGAACATAAGAACAGCCATACTGGGTCAAACCAAAGGTCCATCCAGCCCAATATCCTGTGTACCGACAATGGCCAATGACACATGCCCCAGAGGGAATAAACCTAACAGGTAATGGTCAAGTGATCTGTCTCCTGCCATCCATCTCCACCCTCTGACAAACAGGCCAGGGACACCATTCCTTACCCATCCTGGCTAATAGCCATTAATGCACTTAACCTCCATGCATTTATCTGTTTCCTAGAGACTGGCTCCATGGGGTCCCTCACAAACTGGAGACGGTTACTGTGGGTTTGTCTTTAGTATAGCTTATGTACATACTCCACAAACTGAGCATTTGAGCTTGTTCCAGAATCTGGGATGAACCTATGTTGTGAAAACTGACATGCTCAAAATAGCACATGCATGTGAATGGACACAGGGTGCTAAAATTAAATTAACCCAGGGGTTCTCAAACTGGGGGTCAGGACCCCTCAGGGGGTCACGAGGTTATTACTGGGGGTTGTGAGCTGTCAGCCTCAGCCTCAAACCCTGCTTTGCCTCCAGCATTTATAATAGTGTTAAATATATTAAAAAGTGTTTTTAATTTATAAGGAGGTGGGGTTGCACTCAGAGGTTTGCTATGTGAAAGGGGTCACCAGTATAAAAGTTTTGAGAACCACTGAATTAACCCCTCTGGAGCCTCAGGGAATGTGTGTGGGGGTCTCCCTTGGTAGCGTTGGGAAGGATATTGCTCTTCTCATGTGATCCCTCCCCCAGTGGCTAATTTTAAATGAAGCTCCCCTCCCCTGACATGAATCTCCCTATGGCACTGAAATTTAAATATAGGCTATAATTTGGCATTTGAGAAGTGAAAGGGATGGTAGCCCTAATGGAAAAGCTAACAGCTTGGCTCTTCTGCAAGCTTCAAACTGCTGAATGAGCTTCAGGGTAGGGAAGGCTGTGCCTCCCAGACAGCCTGGCCCTGCCCCCTATCTGACCCCCACCCACTTCCTGCCCCCCAACTGCCCGCCCCCCTCAGAATCCCTGACCCATCCTGCTCCTGGTCCCCTCACCATCCCCCAGAGACCCCACCGCTGCTCCATGTCCCCTGACTGCCCCAACCCCTATCCAGACCCCCAATGAGTCCTGACAGACCCCCAGAAGGCCACAATCCAACCCCCCTCTGTTCCCTGTCCCCTGACCGACCCCCCCCCCCCCCAACCTCTGCCCTCTCCCTATCCCCTGACTGTCCTGGGACTTCCTGCCCCTTAGCCAACCTCCCTGGCCCCTTACCCCCGGCTCCCCTCTCACCCGGAGCCTCAGCCCATCCAGCAGCTTTCCTCGACAGAGCCTGGGCTCCGTCCCGCTCAGAGCCGTGTGGTAAGGGGGCGGGACTGGGAGCTCCAGGCTGAGCTCGGCTCCCTCTGTTCCCTCCCAACTGCTTGGGAAACAAAAAGGGCAAGGGGGTGGCATGGGAATGGTACAATCACAGATTTGCATGTGTCCTGTCTAGAGTGCTGTGCAATGACTGCTGCACTTCAGGATGGCTATACTGCATGGTGATGGGGGTTGAGTGCAGTGGGTAAGGGTCGTAGTTTTCAGGCCTAGGTGGTGAAGCTACAGAGGGCAGCTGGTGGCAGTAAGAACCCGGATGTTGGGGAAAGTGGGTTGGAGGTGAAATGGGGGCACAAGGGAAAGAGTTTTGGGACGAGGGCGGGTGCGGTAGTGCTCTGCCTGCATGGCTACAGGTGCCTGGATAGAGTCTGCCTGGTGCTCCATTATGCTTATCAGCCGCTCCGTGCTTTTTTGCCAGAGCACCGCACGTTTATGCCGGCACTCCTCATTCTGCTAGCGGCTCCTCCTTTCACTCTCCCGCCACTCGTGCACTTTTTGATTTTCATTACTTCAGTGCTGCATTACTTCATGCAACATGTCTTTCTTGCTTCTACGTGGCCTCTTTCTGATTCTTTGGAGTCTTTCGGACGGTGGTAACACGGATGGCTGAGATCTCAAGGTTACATCTGTAAAGGCAAAATGCAACACTTAACAGAGGCAGCATTGTTCACACCAGACAGAGCAATGATTCCCCCATACTTAAGGGCAAGCACAGTCTACACAATAGCATAATTTGCCCATCCCAAAGCGAGCGCGCAGAAACCCACGGGAGCCCCAAAATGGTGAGTAAGCACAGGGTCAAGCGTGACTGATTGTTTCACGGCTGTACTGTCCTCTAGGTTTCTGTGCCATGGGGAGAGCCAACAGCTGCAGGGGGCACCTACACTGAACATTGTCCCCACATTTTCCACAGGAGTTCATCCTGGAAGATACCTCGCTGCTGAGGGTGACCTGGGAAGCAAGGGAGGGTCTTCTATTGCAATGCGGCTTCCGCCCTGGCCCATACGCAGCTTGCCTGTGTGCAGTAATGGTCCCCTAGCCCCTCACAGCACAGTGGTGTGGACAAATTAGCCTTACTGGGACATAGACCAAAGTGGCTCTCCCGAGAAACCTGCGCAAGTGCATTGTCCAAGTTCGGGATGAGACCTTTGAAGAGATCACTAAGGCCAATTACCGCGATATGTGAGAGCACATCAGCGCCCTATCTAGGCATGCATGCAGCCCTAATCCTCCTCGCCCCAAGAGCCCGCACCGAGTAACTTCCTTCCCAAAATAAAAGCTGCTTACCGGGAACCTCCTCTGGTGTTTGTCCTTCCCCAAGCACTGGCCGCTGCAACTGGCTACCTTCCTCCCGGCTTGAGAACAGCTCCTGGCTGCATGCCTCTAGGGATTCTGGGGTGCCTTCCTCCACCTCAGCACACACTCCCCCTTGCTGCTGGTCCTCCTTCTGCCTTGTTGAACTGAGCTCTGAAGTGTCCATGGTAGTACTTGGAGTGGAGGTGGGGTCACCCCCAAGTATCGTGTCCAGCTCTTTGTAGAAATGGCAGGTTGCGGGGGTAGCACCGGAGCGGTGTTTGCCTCGTGGGCTTTGTGTTCAGCATTCCACAGCTCCTTCACTTTAATCCTGCACTACAGTGTATCCTGGTCCTGGCCCCTTTCCATCATGGCCCTTGATATCTGCCCGACGGTATCGTAATTCCTGCGGCTGGGGCGCAGTTGGGACTGGTCAGCCTCCTCCCCCCAAACACTGATGAGGTCCAGCACCTCGCCATTGCTCCATACTGGGAATTGCCTGGCGCATGGAGGCATGGCCACCTGGAAAGATTCGCTGAGAGCACTCCACGCTTGGCTGAGCAAACAGGAAGGGGATTTTCAAAATTCCCAGAGAATTTAAAGGGCGGGTCTGACGGTTGGTCACCTGCGGGAAGGGCAGTAGAGGTCAAAGTGATGACCAGAGTGGCTAGAACAGGCATTGTGGGACACTTCTGGAGGCTGATCAGAGCCAATCTGGAGGCCTGTCATTAACAGGACAGGTCATCCACACTGGCGCCGCGGCACTCCAGCGGGGGCACAGCAAACGTTATTCCACTTGCCGAGGCGGAGTACCAGGAGCGCTGTACCTGTGGAGTCAGAGCACTCTACGTGCCTTGCCAGTGTGGACGGGGAGTGAGCTAGTGCGCATGGGGCTCCTTTATTGCGCACTAACTCGCAAGTGGAGCCAAGTCCTGAATCACTCCACTGTCTCCACAGCCTTCTGCAGGAGTATGAAATTGACACAATTGTATTCAGACCCAGGGTTCTGGTACTAAAACTGATCAGTCTCATTAATTTCACTCTCATGCTGCTTAGCTAGATCAGGAACAGAGGCACTAGCTCTGTCTGCAGGCTCAAGAAGACAGTACTGTATGTACAATCTACATTTGTTTTGTGTCTACAAGGTTATTTCCCTGCAAGGACTCCAGCAATAGGGAAAAGCTCTGGTGGGGGGAACCTTTCCCCACTGTTTTTCCCCCCCTTCCAAAACCTTTCATTGACATGTGTAGCTACACACTGCAATATGGACATAGCTTGTTTTTCTTGGCAGCATATAGCTGAATACCTTACAAGCTGCCGGAAGTGGTATGTAGTGTAGATGTAGCCACAGTGAGTAGTACCCTGAAAGTAGCCCTGTTGATTTTAGTGGAACTACTTGTAGAGTAAGATACTACTCAGTATGAGCAAGGGTGGCAAAATCTGGCCTTATGAATGGATGACTTTAGAAATGTATTGCGATAGAGACAAAGGACTGTGTCGTCTAGTTGGCTGAAGCAAAAGGCTCAGAACTCAGATTGTGGTTTTTAGTCCAGCGAGGCCTGTGGCACTTTCTTTTTGGGCAAGTCACTTGATCACCTTGTGCCTCAATCAGTCAAGCTGGAAAATTGGATGCAGAGCAGGAATTGCTTTTCAGAACCAGACTTAGCCAAAGATCAGGTGCAATCATGCATAAGTTCGAAGAAACCTCTTCTATTTGTACTGGTTACTCTTTTTTTACAGGATTTTCAGACTTGTTAGCTAAACCAACAGTGCATGGTTTCCTGGATTGAAAGTAATAGTTGGTTAATTTCAATCGCAGTGTGATTGGGGAATATTTTTTTTTACTTGGGCCATTGTGCTCAATTGCTCAATCTTTGCTCAGTCACTGTTTGCTTGTAGGTGTTGCCAATACAAATTGTTTTTCAGTCCCTAGTGTGGCACTTCTCTGAAAATAATCTCTCTAACAAAGGCATTGTGGGGGTCTCTGTTACTTATGATATCAGATCACTTACTCAGATTGAGTAAAAATATGGCTTTCTAACTGCAACTGCTTTCCCTGCACTATGAAGCTGAGCCGTTTCTGGCTCATGCATCATCAGTAATAAAGTTCCAACTAAGTTGGAACTTGGTTAATAAATCTGAGTCAGACAAATCCAGGTTACTCTCCTATAGCTGGTGGCTCTGTCATGCCTTCAGGAGTAAAAATCTTATTTTTTGTCAGAGTAAGCTAATGTGACTTGGAATTCGCACAGGAACAGACCTTGTGTGTGTGACTTGTTTGATGTATGTTTCAATTCCTGCTTGGTGCATTTGTGTGAGGGTTTTAAAAATATTAGTAAAGTTGATCTCCCTTAGAATACCTCTACTCTGAAGTTTTCTGTCACAAAGATCTTTGTTCTCAGCTTTTAATTAACTTCTAGTATGATACCAAAAAAAATTCAAATGAGGTTTTGAAGAGCTCATGATGTAATGTGTTCCAAATTTGCAACTTAATTAAAAATTTGTCCATAAATCTCACTTTTTATTAACAGGAATTTTCAAGGGGTTCTTTAAAGAGAGCAGCATTTGAAATACATCAGAGAGGGAATGCTCTGGGGTTTTTGTCTTTTTTTATTTGCACTTAAATATTCTGGTTTTCTTTGTTTTTGTAACATATTTGCCTTCCCCTCCTTTCTAGCCACTGATGATATCGTAAAGGTTGAAGTCTGGGACGTAGTTGACAAAGGTAAAGACTTACTGTTTCCTTTCTAATGCTACTTAGGTCCTTTTTTTAAAACTTAAATTAGAAGTATTTATGTGAAATTTAGAAACTATTTGCTTTCCTTCCTTTGGTAGAAATGTTTGTGTTAATTTCCGGAGGTAACCTGACAGGGCTGGGAGTTCTCCCTCATTACCAGAGAGGCTCAGATGGCTCAGATTTGCCATCTTAACTCCAGGGTGAACAAATAATTTAGAATCAGTTGCAAGAAGCCTGAACTTCTCACCAAGTTGGCTTCATTCATTCAAAAATGGACCAAATGATTTGATTCCTACTGTGTTTGGTGAACTTCATTTCCTCTCCCTTTTTTAGGCCACTAGTTCATTCTGTTTATAGTAGTACCCATCAAACTGTCTTTTTGAAGGAATATTCTTGTTAAAAGGATAGTTTTGCAGTGCAAAATAGTGGTTTTTTTTTTTTTTAAGTGAATTACTTAGATCCACTTAAATTATTCCATTTTCTGTGTGCTAATCTAAAACCTTTTTGTAACATGCTTACTGGGAAAACAATCAGCATGTGTTTAAAAATACACCTCTACCCCGATATAATGCGACCCAATATAACACGAATTCGGATATAACGCGGTAAAGCAGCACTCCCAGGGGACAGGGCTGCGCACTTCGGCAGATCAAAGCAAGTTCGATATAATGCGGTTTCACCTATAACGCGGTAAGATTTTTTTTTTTTTGGCTCCCGAGGACAGCGTTCTATCGGGGTAGAGGTGTATAGACATTCTGAACAAAGTCTTTGGGAGCTGAGTATTTGCATGTGATGACACAATGTAGCTTTTAAAACATGAGAGCAGATCAGAAAGAGAACTGTATATTTCTAGTTCTTAGGAAGCCAAAAGCTCTACCAAACACACAGGTGGAAGCCGTTGGTAGAAATGAATGGAATTCATATGTAACTATTAACAGCAGGGCCGGCTCTAACATTTTTGCTGCCCCAAGCAAAAAAAAAAAAAAAAAGAGCGCCGCCCTGCCCCCGCGAGTGCCGCCCGACCCTTCCCTCAGCGTCACGCCGCCCAAGTTTCTCTCCCCCTCCCCCAGCGCCGCCTGGCCAAACCAAAAACAAACCCCGATCGCCGCCCCCTCCCAAGGTGCCGCCCCAAGCACGTGCTTGGTAGGCTGGTGCCTGGAGCCGGCCCTGATGAACAGCACACTCTTTTTTGCATGAACTGAAGTTAATTTGATTTTGGGAAAATGAATTGGACATATATCCTTTTAGAAGTGCTGTAATGGTTAGAAAAGTGACTTCGTAAATATAGCACTCTGCAGATCTGCCCCTTTATGTAATCCTATAGGTGATCTGGGTCAGATCTGCTGACTAGTGATGAAAATTTACATTTTTATCATCATACTCTTGTTTCCATTCCTGCAGAATCTTTAGAGCTTGGGAGACTCAGCTGGAATCTGTTCTGGCTTTCGTACCCTCAACAGAACTATGAATTAAATTCCAGGAGCACTGTTTTTTATCTCAAAGTATACAGAAGTGTGCCACTCGTGCACTCTAACCTACTCTTTATTAGAGCTCAGTTGGATCAGGGTTACTGGTGAAGTGCGAGCCAGATCCCAGCTTGACTTTCAAAACTTACCCTAAGCATGCAGGGCTGGCATCCAGGAGTTCCATCTTTTTTACTTACCGATAGACAAATCTAGTATGAAGTAATTGAGACCGTGAACATGTGACCCTGTGATGCCAGTATTTTATTTTAGAGTTGCTTCTCAGAGCAGAGCTGCACTTTAAACTCCAAAGATTTGTCATCCTGGTGGCAAAACAGGCTAAGACAAACCTGGCATTTGCAGAAGTTAATAACAGTTCAGTCACACTGACTTCCGGGGGTGGAGTGTGCCTGGAATTTAAAGGGTCTGTCCTCTTCCACCCCATTCCCAGAGAGGGGAAATGTCATTTTGTTAGAATCCCTGTTTATGGAATAAACAAACTCAAGTTTTTTTTATGTAGTTACAGGTTCATGGGCTTAGTTAGTGTAGTTTAATGCAATCTAACTCTGACAGTAGTGCAATTCTGTGATGATACGCACCTCAAGAAAAATGCAAACTATCCGTTAAGGAATTGTTCATACCTCACTGTTTCATCCTTTAATATGATCTCATTTAATTTTGCTTCCTGTGCACTCAGGCCAAAAAATCCTTCTGCATGATGCTTTGGGTGAGAGTGACACTAGTCTAGACCATAGCCATTTATTAGCAAAGCCTCCAGTGCTGTTGCAGTTGAATGCTGGTGGGATCTGATCCTTGCTTTACCCTCTCCTAGAGGATCCTATGTAATGTGCATACATAGAGTTGTGCAGTGTGTGGTTGTGAGAACTTGCTGCAGCTTCATTTCACTAGGCAGTGTTTTGCCTACCACTGTAGCAGTACAATCCATGCAGTCCTGACTCCTCTCTCAGCTTTGGGTGAGTTGTAGAACTGATGCAAATCAGACAGCTTTTACAGAATCTGAATGCAAGGCAGCTACTTGAGTCCAGATGTTTCAAGAGCTGTAGTCACCTATTTGTAACTCCTGCCATTCATTACTAGTTCCTAAGTCATCCCTTTTATGGTAATGGTAGGGTCAGGTCACAACTTGTTTCAAAACAGTATTAATCTATGCATCCCAGAGTAATGTAAACCAATGGCTCTCAACCTTCCCAGACTACCGTATCCCTTTCAAGAGTCTATTGTCTTGCGTTCCCCCAAGCTACCTCACTTAAAAACTACTTGCTTACAAAATCAGACATAAAAATACAAAAGTGTCACAGCACACTATTGCTAGAAAAAACTGCTTACTTTCTCATTTTTACCATATAATTATAAAAATAAATTGGAATATAAATATTTTACTTGCATTATAGTATAATGCAGTATAAACAAGCCATTGTATGAAATTTTAGTTTGTACTGACTTAACTAGTGATTTTTATATAGCCTGTTGTAAAATTAGGCAGATATCTAGATGAGTTGATGTACCCCAGGGGCACGTGTACACTGGTTGAGAACTACTGATGTAAACCACTGTCCCCGACAATGGAGAATGTCTGTCTCCAACACAGAGCAGTCCAGGAACAGCATGTGCAGCAGAGCTCCCCTAAGTCTGTACTATTTGGATATGCATAAGGGTGTCAAGTAGCTGACTGAAACCCAGCTCTACAGGGTCCAGGAAGAGGAAGCAGCATAGTAAATATTGGGACTCTGAAAAGGGGCCATGCAGCAGATAAAATGTTTCAATATTGATAGCTGCTCATGTGAAGAATGTGTGTTAACATTCTAGTTGAAAAAAACTAGGAAAATTCCCACATAAAAGTCCTTGGTGTTCGATTGAAAGTTGGCAGATGGTATGGCCCACCACTGTAAACCGTAAAAAGAAAGGGAATAAGCAGTTGGGTCATTCACCTGGCCTTCACTCATCATTTGCCTTCTGAGCCTGAACAACATCACTGCTACACACACATCTTTGTTGTTATCTTAAACAACCAACCTGCAGCATTAATTCCAGCAGTATTCACAATATGTTCATGTGTACATACATGCACGTTTCAGTGTTGTCATCTTGACAAATTAGCACACTTAGAACTATAGCTAACCTAAATCTCTCACATTGCACAAAGCCACATACAGAATTGTGCACAGTGAAATCTGTGAAAGCCACACCAATCATATATCCATCATGAAAACATGACCATGTAACTGTAAACATGGTCAAGTTAAAGCTACACACGGACTGTCCAGGGTGAGAATGGAAATGTGTGAGTAGGACAGGTGGGTGTTTGAACTTTCTTGGTTTTTATACTTTAACATTAGAGATTCAGCTCTTGTGTATACAATCTGCCAGAAGAAGAGAGTGGAGAAGAGGTGGGATTATGATACTGGAGAAATCATACGAGGGAAACCTGATTGTGAGTTTGACTGAGAGTCACTTCCATGTCTCAAATCTTCTTTAACACAGTGGTGGTGGGTGGGGGGTGCCTTCACAGCTTCAGCTGAGTTGTGAGAGCTTCCAATCCACACCCAAGTCATCCAGGAAGACCTCCAGCAAAGCTGGGTGAAGAGCAGAATTGACATTCCTGACATTTTCAAAGTTTAAAAACCTGAGAAGGACCTGGAGACATGAGTATCTTGGAGGAGAGTGAAAGACGTTTCATTAAATGGAGTTGAAATAACATCTACCCAAACACTCTGTTGAAGAGTATCAGGCTTGGAAGCCACTGCAGCTCCCTTTGACCCTGGCATAGCTGAGGTCTGATACTGTGAGGCGTGAATGTTATGCAACACCAATTAAATTGTTCAGAAAGTGCCCCAAACTTTTTTTTTTTAAAGCTAACATTAGTTTCTTGATAGCTACCAGCTGGGAAGCGTGGTTGACCGCCATTCTGCTGCCTATGATTTGGGGCAGCATTGACGCCATAGGAATCAAACTGAAGCTTTCCAATGAATAACCATACCTCCATTGCTGTTTTGGGTTAAACCTTTTGTAACCAGTCAATAGCAACAGAAATTATTTCAGTAGTCCAATACTGGAATTCCATAAGGACTGCTCATCATGGGAGTGCCATTTTGAGTGTGAACACTTATGGATTAATATTTTCTAGTAAACCTGCTGAGCAGTTTTTGATGGGCCAGACTGTTTCATGGAAGAATTCCTGAACTGCAGACTTCCTTTGCTCTGATTTCACAGGAGAAGCACTATGATGTTGTTAAATCCTCTGAGGAGAGCATTTATTGGGTAACTGCTCTGTTTTGTCCTCTACCTCAACAAAGAAAAGATTAAACACATTTCCTGTTGCCCTGATTGGTTTTACATCCACATCTGCCAAAAAAGCGTATTTTACAAGCATTCATTCTGTGTTTTTCAGATGGATTAAATACTGAAAATAAAATGGTTATAAAAGCATTTCATTTCTTTGCTGTTGGGCTGGCATTGGAGGCTTTTTCAATCAACAGAAATGAGTAGCAGGAGCATTGAAACTGTCAGAATAGGTTCTGTTGAGGATAGATTGATCTATAGATTGCAGTAAGGAATTTCAATGTTAGATTCTGCAGTTCTACAATTCCATTAACCCTTTTTGGTCATGAACATCTGGAACAAAAAGAACAGGAGTACTTGTGGCACCTTAGACTAACAAATTTATTTGAGCATAAGCTTTCGTGGGCTACAGCTTACTTCATCGGATGCATAGAATGGAACATATAATAAGGCGATATATGTACATACAGAACATGAAAAGGTGGAAGTAGCCATATCAATTCTAAGAAGCTAATTAATTAAGATGAGCAATTATAAGCAGGAGGAAAAAAACTTTTGTAGTGATAATCAAGATGGCCCATTTCAGACAGTTGACAAGAGGTGTGAGGATACTTAACATAAGGAAATAAATTCAATCTATGTAATGACTCAGCATTCCCAGTCTCTATTCAAGCCTAAATTAATGGTATCTAGTTTGCATATTAATTCAAGCTCAACAGTTTCTCGTTGGAGTCTGTTTTTGAAGCTTTTCTGTTGCAAAATTGCCACCTTTAAGTCTGTTACTGAGTGACCAGAGAGGTTGAAGTGTTATCCTACTGGTTTTTGAATGTTATGATTCCTGATGTCAGATTTGTGTCCATTTATTCTTTTGCGTAGAGACTGTCCAGTTTGGCCAATGTACATGGCAGAGGGGCATTGCTGGCACATGATGGCATATATAACATAGGTAGATGTGCAGGTGAACGAGCCCCTGATGGTATGGCTGATGTGATTAGGTCCTATGATGGTGTCACTTGAATAGATATGTGGACAGAGCTGGCATCGGGCTTTGTTGCAAGGATATATCTGTGAGAGAGATCTCGGGAGACAGACCAGTCCTGACAGACAGCCCCCCAACCTGAAGCAAATACACTCACCAGCAACCACACAACAAAAACACTAAGCCAGGAGCCTATCCTTGCATCCAGCATTTATAATGGTGTTAAATATATTAAAAAGTGTTTTTAATTTCTAAGGGGGGTCGCACTCAAAGGCTTGTTATGTGAAAGGGATCACCAGTACAGAAGTTTGAGAAGTACTGTCCTATTGGGATCCAGGTACAGGAGCGTGATAGAAGATGTTGGGAGGAGGCCATGGGGAAGTAGCCCAGGGAGTTGTAGCTGTCATGCAGCTGTTACAGGAGACACTAAAGACAGCTGCAGTCCACAGGGCCCTGGGCTGGAACCCGGAGTAGTGGTCACCCCCCCCCCCCCAACTCCGTTTGAAATGAGAGGAGTTCATCTGGACTGTGGGTCCCACCAGAGGGGAAGGTCTCTGGCCTGTCCCCCGACCCATTAGGTGGGCCAGCAGAGACTGCGGGGATTGTTCTCCTCCTTTTCCCCATGCTGGCCAGTGATGAGGTTAGCCAAGTGAACCGCAGGTTTGTGCCACTAACAAAAGGAGCCAAACTGAGGACTGCTGAAAACCTCTGAGGCGACACATCTGCCAGGAAGCACAGAACCCCCCCAAGGCAGAGGAGGAACTTTGTCACTTGAGGTAATGCTGGTTTAATCCTTGGGCAGTGGGAGCTAGGAACATCACAGGTACCGTCTCTCTCCCTAGCAAAAAATGCCCTTCTCTCAGTACACCGCACAATGCCAAACGATTCCTTTTAAATACAGTCCTATGGGACCCTTAACATGGCCTGCGTAGCAGCTTTGATATGGGAGCTAATTGCTTTTGTGTCACATAAACCTGCCTCTTAGTTTTGAGCTGCACAATTGCAAATAGACACTAACAATGCATTGGAGGATTCCATGCCATTTGGTTCCTGCAATTGAGGCATATGTTCCCCACACTCAAAAGAACAATACAGCAAGGTGCTGTCATCCCTATGGGGCAGAGTTACAGTGTATGAAGCAGTTTCTTAACTAAGCATTTCCTGGTTTCTGAGAGTTCCTGTAAGGGCTTTTCTACATGGGGAAATACCTAGAATAGCTAGATTAAGCTCAACCACGCAAAAGCAGTCTTAGTGCAGAATAAGAGTATCCAGGCTAGGAGCCAGTATAGAATAGCTTTTGTGTTTTAAATTCACACTGGCTAACTTTGCAATAGTGTCCATGTGTAGACAAGCCCTAATGTTCACATTCCTCTCAGGATATGTGCAACAGTTTTAACAGCTTTTTAAAAAGTGAATGTTGAGCGAGTGTAAAGGGATGAATTCCTATAAGGATGTTTGTATATTATCCAAGACACACAGAGGCTGAGGTTTTTTGGTTTTTTGGGGGGGGGTTTGGTATACAAAAATTGTATTTTGGGAGTACTCTCTAACTTCTGTGACCTTCCTCAATAAGAAGACTGTTTGGCCAAAGGCTAATCTAGATGAGTCAATGTACTGAAGGACTGGTTTTTGGTACAGATGCTCCCCGACTTGCGCTCCGGAACACCTTGCATAACTCAAAATTTGCATAAGTCAGAAACGTATACCCGACTATTACACTAAAAACAAAAAAACCTATTTCTAGCTTATGGAACTTTTTCCGTAAGTGCGGATTTGCATAAGTCAGGTTTGCGTAAGCCGGGGGGCGTCTGTAGTACACTTCCTAGTTTTTTGTCCAGTCGAATTCTGAAATGTCGAATGCTGTGTCTTCCCTTCTCTTGTGAGATGATTCCACAGCCCAATAGATCTTAGGCTTTGTCTACACTACGGAATTATATCGACGCAAGTTAGGTTGACTTATAGCCACCACAGTAATTACTGTGGTTTTTGATGTCTGCACTACCCTCCTTCTGCAGGTGATGCGCGGAGCCGGCTTTATGACCCGCTGGGCCCGATTGGAATACCCAGCTGCTGTCTGGGGCTTCGGTGGCACTTCAGCGGCAGGGGGTCCATTCCAGGTCTTCTGTGGCACCGAAGGACCCCCCGCTGCCGAAATGCCGCCGAAGACCCCTGGAGCGGGGCCCCCATCGGTGCAGGCGCGGGGCCCTCTTCAGCACGGGGCCCGATTCCGGGGAATTGGCCTAAAGCTGGCCCTGGTGATGCATGTCCTCACCAGGAATGGTTGCAGTAACTTAAGTGGGGCAGTGTGGGGGCTGTCAGCCCCGCTGCAGGGCTCACCACTGCAGGCCCTTTTCCCCCCGTGAGGATCACCTCTGCAACCCCCCACCCCTACCCGCTGCCACGGGGCTCACTGCTGGAGCGACCCTCCCACCCCACAGCCACCATGAGCTGTCCCTGTGTCAACTTAACTCTGTAGTGTAGACCAGGCCTTATTGTTTAGCTTTTCCTGCCCTATCACTTACATTTATTAGGTATAAAATGGCATATGGATGGGGTTCTTCATCTGTTCTGCATTTTAATTTAATTTTAAATGAAGTTTCTTAAACATTTTAAAACTCTTATTTACTTTACATACAACAATAATTTAGTTATATATTATAGACTTATAGAAAGAGATCTTCTAAAAACATTAAAATGTATGACTGGCACACGAAACCTTAAATCAGAGTGTGAATAAATGAAGACTCGGCACAGCACTTCTGAAAAGTTGCTGACCCCTGTTCTAGAGTGTGTTCAGACCTTTAGATTGGTGCATCTTATAAATTGCCATAAGATTCCCTTTGCGCAGTCTCTTCCCAGCCTTCCCTTTGTCAGGGACTCGAACCCAGACGGTGAGGTTCATTGTCTGACCGCAGAGAGACAGGCAACACCAGCAAGGTCCGATCAAAAGCTCTTTATTGACAAGTGCACGCATCAATAGAGAGCAGCTCGTCTCCAGAGAGAACCAGCTGGCTCTTTACATCTTAGTATCAGCCTATATAGACAGTTTTATTACGTCATAGATCATTCACTTGAGCAACCCACCCCTCTTTTCTAACAACTAGAAACTAGACACCTTAAATATACACGCATGCCTAGTTCCCTATGTTTACAGCATTAGATTGTTAATAATATCTTAACAAGCACCAAAAGTTAGGAATGTAAGGGAGTTCAAAACAAACCGAAAACTAAACCAGGGAGTGAGAGTAAGGACGCTGGGAGGCTGGGCTTTCTTATCAGTTCTTCAAACGAACTGTTCCTAACACAGCACAGATGGTACTATGCCAGGAATCCAGCCCCTCACTTATCTCACTTTTTCCCAGCGCTTTGTGAAACATGCTGCTTCTCAGTATTTTCCACTCCAGGATTACCCAGAAGCCCTTGTTAGCCTGACTTCGGTCAGGTTGGCATAATTGGTTTTGTGCTATATCTCTATTCAAGCCTAACACCTTCACATATTTCATATTTCTCCTTCCCCCCTCTCCCCACCACAATCATCCTTTAGGATTTAAGCAAGTTTTAGCTTTTTTGTCTTTCCTCAGGAGTCTCTCATTTGCCCCTAATTATTTTGGTTGTTAAATTCACTTACAGCAGTTCAAACCAAAGCACCTAATGGATTCTCTAAAACCACATTTAAAGCATTCATAATACTGTTTGCTTCAGGTTTGTGCAACAGCACTGAGCTCTCAGTCTTTCCTGGGAAGGTTGCATGCTGAAATCTTTGCCTTTTTGCAGTTGGCTATATTGTGCAATTCAGTTGTCAGGTATTGTTGCACTGTGCTTCTCCAATGCAAGCAAGAACAAAAGGTGGAACAGTCAGAGCCTCTTCTCTTTCTTTACAGAGAGCAGGCCCCAGGCTTTGTTCTTTCACTCATTTTTGGTTGTTTGCCAGGAGGGCTGCAGTAGGCTTTCCTTCTATTGATAGTATTTCCCCTCAAGGCTGGCTGACTCCCCCTCTACCAAGCTTATAGAAAGAAGTGGGTCTCCTTTAAATGTAGGATGCAAAACACTGTATCCTGTCCAAGGACAAACCTGCGACTGGGAAATCACCATCAAACACGCATAGTCTACTGAGTCTGTCTCTTCACTAGAAATGCTCCGGCTGTGCAGCTTAGTGCCTCAGTGTAGACACTCACTTCAGCGATGGGAAGGGTTTTCGTGTCACCTTCCCAAGAGGTGGTAGCTAGGTCAGCAGAAGAATTCTCCCCTTGACTTAGTGCTGTCTACACCGGGGGTTAGGTTGGCTTAACTATATTACTTTATCTCTCCTTTCTAAGGAAAATGCAAGAAACGTGGAGATGGTTTGAAACTGGAGAATGACCCTCAGGAGGTGAGCCACCTTTGAGATACAAGTATGTCTCCCGGTTGTTCTTGTTAAGTGATTGCATGTTGTCAGCTGTCAATCTCTTGTGTAAAAGTTCGGATGTAGTTTGCACTCATATCTGCAGTCAGGGTGATCAGCTGACACATCGGCCTCAACTTGCGCCCAGTCTGAGACACTAAGCTGCTCCAGGTTTGTTTTTTTTTTATTCCAGTGCATTGCACTGAGAATCTGACTCAGCAGTTTCCACCCTTCCTTTGGGGTGAAATTCCTCCATTGTTCCCTGTGTGGCATTGTATCTGTTGGGTTATGATAGAACCAGCACAGGAAGACCAAGGTTCCTTTCCAGGGCTTGTCATTGACTCACTGTGTGATCTGAGGCAAATCACTTAATGTGATGCCTTTAGTTGATCATCTGTACAATAGGGAAAATGATCACACACCTTTTTAAAGAACTTTGAAATCTGCGGGTGGAAAGGGAAGTATCACTGCCAAATATTGTAATGGGAGCACACTGAAGGGAGCGTATGCCCTCTTCACAGCAGCATTGCTGTTGTGCACAACATGTATAAACATGAAGACAGAACATGTGATGCCTGCCTCCCCAGACAGCATTTTGATCCCAGATGCACTTACAGAGCTTCTTTCACAAAAATCCCATTGTGTTCCCCTTTCAGGAAAGGCTGGTTTGAAGTCTGCTCACTTAGTCTCTTGTAATTCTTTAAATGCTTCGTTGCTCTTGGTCATGTGATGGTGCCCTGCAGGGCCCAGTGAATTAGAAGTGTCCCACTTTATGCTCTTTAACCATTCTGTTGAAATCAGTGGGCCAATATGGGTGGTGTGTAGAAGGGGTTAATTTGTTCCCAATCTAGTGACTTCCCTGCTAGCACATAGAGAAAGAGACTTCCTCTGATTCAGGTGTTCCCCCATGAAATGCTCAGTCATAAATTCTAAGCCCACATTCCAAGTGTGAAGCTATGTATGAAAGCGAATCATACAGCTGCTGTGCCATTAGAGTGGAGGGTAATTTCACATTAAAATGTAGCCATGCTGTAGGTACAAGACTGTAATGAGACCCTGCGAATTTGCAATTAGGATGGCAAATACTGAATTTTGAAAACAATCTTAATGCGGTAAAATGTACTATTGATAAAAATCAATACTGCTGCTAGAAAATGCCAGCCTCACTACAGAGGGGAGGGAGGTGCAGCAGAAGACACTCTCTGGCTATACAGATCAGCAGTGCACAGCAAACATTCAGGTTTGGAAAGGAGCAAGAAAGGGAGTTGCTTTACTCTAGATATGTTTTGCCTTTTGTATCCTGTAGCTGTCTATGGAATCAGCTTGTCAAGAGGGGATCTGGGGTGATGGGCTGGAGAGGAGAATGAGATTGCAAGTGCTAAAATACTCCTGCTCTCTTTAATCAAATATGTGGCTTTTCACAGAACACTGGCAGCTCTCAGATCCTGCCTACTCAGGCGGTGTGAACAGTGAACTATTGGAGAAGCCTTGTTCTAGTGATGTTGTAAAATCCAGTGGTGCTCTTTTGTGTGGGAATACTCCCATTGGAAACTTTGGGACTCTTCATTAGACCAATTGTTTTTTGTACAAGTCTGAAGCTGTAAGAACTGGAGTATTTACAGTTTGTGTCTTTCTGTTTCCAGGCAGAGTCAGAGATGGCTCTGGATGCGGAGTTTCTTGATGTGTATAAAAACTGCAATGGAGTAGTGATGATGTTTGACATCACCAAGCAGTGGTAAGAGAGGAGCAGTGATATAGGCAGCTTGAGTCTTGCTTGTTTAATCAAAACAAATGAGTTTTAGATCCTGTGATTTCTAGACACACAACAGTCCAATGAGCTGAAACAGGTTCCTGGCACCTAAAATAATTTTGCTTTATTTTCTGGCCTGTTTTTAATCTATTCCCCTGTAAAACACAATTCAGATCTGTTCTAAACTAGCTGTCTCCCTCCATGTCCACTGATCTGTAATCCCCACTGTGCAGCAGACTGAGGGAAACAATTAGAAAATGCCTTTTGCAGACGTTATTCATCCAGCACCCAGAGTATGCGGAGCACCTCCAAAGGTAGATGACAAAGTACCTGCTCCAAGGAGCTTCCAGTCTCAAGTGTAGGCATAATATCTAATGGGAGAGGTGAAAGCTGGGAACATGGAAGAGAGCCCAAGGGCAATAGGGAAATGTGGGTTTGTAGGTGCTCTGTGGACACAGCTTGGGACTTCATTTGTTGGGCTCTTTTTATCCCCTCTGCTAAGGGAGAGGAATCATGGAAGAGGGGATAGGAAGGGAAGGTGAAAGTGAGGAGTGCAGGGGTGGCAGGAACTGGGGAAGGGGAAAACAGAGTAGTCCTGGTATGTCAGGGGCATTGATTGGCCCAAACTACTACCACTGGCGCCTTCAGCTTACAGGGGAGAATTGCTGTCCTTTGGCTGAAAAGGTGCCATGAACCCTACAGGCAGTAATACGTGAAGCCCTAATGGGAGAGGGTTACCCATTGCTGGAACTCTCTTCCGTAGGCCTCACCTCCAGATGCAGTGTGCTTTGGTATGTTCTTTAATTTCATTAGAGCTCTTGGCAGACTTCGGCACTCCCAGCACTTCAAAGTAAATGAAGAACAGGCACTAAAGCCATCTTGCTCATCAGTATAATAGATCAGCCTGTCTAGACACTGGGATATAGATCATGCAACTTTAGACTCTCTGTATTGGTACAGTGTGTACTGGCTTGTATGTCTGCAAGACAGGGATACTTAAACACAATTTCCTTAGTAGGACAAGACAAGGAGGGCCCTCAGTTAAAATGATAAACCTGAAGTGGATCAAAGGAAATATTTCTGTATGTAGCATATAACCTGTGGAACTTACTACCACAGAGAATTGTCAAGGCAAATAGCTTGGCACACTTGCTGATTCTGTGTATAAGAATTGCACTTCCTATTCCTGAGGGTATTCTGCACCAGAAAATTAAAAATTCTGAGTACAATATTTTAAAATTCTGCAAATTTATTTGTCAATAAATAAACATGGAGGCTCCAGCCTAGCAGTGAGGTGCACAGGCCACTGGTTGCACTGAGGTGGGAGATCATCCTGCAGCCCCCCCACCCCCAAACAGGGACTCGGCGGTGAAGCTACACCTGACTATAACACAGTGCAAGAGCCAAGCCTGTCTCAGAAACAACCTGGGCTCTGCACCGGGCACACCAGGTGTGGGTGGGAGGCAGGCTCAGCCTAGCAGGATCCAAGTGTAGAGGGGCTTAGTGTGGGGAAGAGGGTTCTGTGGGAGGGAGTCTGGGTGTGGATGGCTCAGTGTGGGGATCTGAATACACAGGGGTTTGTTGGGGGGTCCCAGGTGCAGGGGCAATGGGACTTTGCAGGTGGTCCAGGTGAAGGGGGTTGGGACTCAGCAGGGGGTGGTCTGGATGTGAGGGAGGTGGGGCTCAGTGGGGTGGGTGTCTGGGGGGCTCATCAGGGTGGTCCAGGGGCTGTGTGTCCACTATTGGGTGGGGGTTCAATGTACCTACTTAATGGGGGAGCCCCAACTGCTGCTGCTGCTGAGGGGATGCCGCATATTAGGCTCCTGCTTCCCTATCCTCTTCCCCCTTCCCTACTGCCCCTACCCCACCCTCTCCCCTCTTATCCCTCTTCCTTTCCCACTGCCTCTTTCCTCCAGCCTCACCATGCCCCCCCTTGACCTTCCCCACCATGGGCACTCGCTATTGTACAGAAAACAGGATGGATCCCAGCACTCAGAAGGCGAGCACAACCGGCACTAGGACTCGGGAGACAGCATCCAGGCAGCTCTGCGCTCGCAGAAATTAAGGTGGGTGGGTGGGCAGTAGCACATGACTCCGTGTGCCCCCCACACACTTTGCCTCTGTTTCGGGGGCAGTGCCCCTCCAAGCTACACCCATGGGCATTCCCAGCCCCACCCCCTCCCCAGCCCCAGTGCAGCTTCCCTGTCACTTTCTGCAGGGAAGCAAAGAAATCTGCAGTGGGGACATGTTTTCCTCCTGCGCACAGTGGTGCAGAATTCCCCCTGGAGTAACTTGTACTAGCTTTGATGAAAATAAGGGCATAATCCAAATCACCAACAGGGTGAGGAGAATATTCTCCCTATCCTCACACAACAGTGCAGAGTGTAGCCTTCTCCTAGAATGTTTTATGTGGGTCCCTGCTCAAGGTACAGGCCTGAGGTAATTGGACTGTTTGCTTCTGAATGAATCGCTGTGGAAATAACAATATTACCTCAGAATGTGTCTCAGTGTTGTCTGTAGGTGGGCCTCAGAGGAAACTCACATGTGGGATTTGTATTTTGGATTTTTCTGTTTGCTTTGCAACTTTTCTGACTATGTGCTAGTTTCCGTTGTGTGCATGTAAGCTGTAAATGCAGTAATATTGCTTAGAGAACACCTAACCCATCAAGTGTGCTCACACTAATTATTTGTTTCACCTTTTATTTGGTAAAGGACATTTAACTACATATTGAGGGAGCTTCCTAAAGTGCCCAACCATGTTCCAGTTTGTGTGCTTGGGAATTACCGTGATATGGGAGAGCACAGGGTCATCCTGCCAGATGACATGCGGGCGTTCATTGATAATCTGAACAGGTAAACAGGGCTGGCACCATACTGGCTTCCTGGGAGAGCAGCACTCCACCCCTTCTTTTCCATGCAATCCAGCCCCAGGTAACAGCATTGCTGTTCTCTTCCAGACATGTGTGCGCCATTGAATTGCTCCCTTCCCTGGTCATCCAAACCCCTGCTCATCCGGTTGGGTTTGATATCCTGTATATTGTCGCTTTATACTGGGCTTTCTGCTCACTCTATGGTGTTCTTACCGAACCTAAAAGGCCTGCACTGGGGGGTGGGGGGTGGGGGGGAATTCTCAGTTCCTAGAGCCAGTGAATAGCAGGGAGTCCCTGTGGTGCAGGCCTTCAAGAACAGCTCTGTCCAAGTGGAATTGTACTTCAGCCCTTCCTTTTGGGTGTCTTTTTTTTTTTCTTGCTGAAAGATTTTGTATGTTACTTCCCCCTCCCCCCCCAGCTGTTCCATGAACACCCATGCTCCGAAACCAGCATAGTGCCGCTAGCTTTTCCTCCCTCTCTCCCACACCCTAGAGATTGAGCATCCCCACTGCAAGACTACATACAGATCCTGATCACTTCCAGGCTGTGTTCTCCAACTGCCTGCCAAGCCTGTACTCTGGCATTTCTCTGAATCTGTCCCCGAGCTCTCTCTTTAATTATAGCTCTTGCCCTTGTTGGGCAGGAATTGATCAGTCGACCTCATCCTGCCTTTCTCCTTCTGAGAGTGGTTTTTACAAAAGCTTTTTTGTGTAACAGGTTTTCTTGCAAAGTCTCTCACTCACTCATGCGTACATCAGACATGTAGAAATGGAATCCATCACAAAGAATGGCTTCGTACCAGTTCTTTTACAGCCACGTTTATTCATGTTATACACACCATTATCCAAGGTGAACTAATGTAAGTTTAATGCCCAGTGCTGAGGTTTTTAATAGCTTCATTTAGGTCTGTTTATAGTATTAGAAATAAAAACGTGCTGTAAGAAACGCACTTGTACAGCTGTGAAATACTCGATTCAGTAAAACATTGGCCTAGTGTCCCAGCAGAACAGTTCATATTGTCAGTTGCATGACATGATAGCACAACAACAGCTGCACGCAAGCCTTTCCCTATCAGCCTTCTAAAGGGGGAAAGAGTTAATTTGGCTCCTTATGAGCTGTAAGCAAAATAATGAGCCCCCAGCAGGATGAACTGTCAGCCTAAGTCTTGCGGTTGAAGATTTGCCTGGGAGATGAGGATTGCTCATGGGATAGAAGTCAGCACGTGCCTCTGCTGTGTGTGTGTAGTCAGTTGGTCTCTGTGTAATTTTCTTTTCTCTACTCATCTGATTGGGAACAGACCTCCTGGCTCGTCTTATTTTCGCTATGCTGAATCTTCCATGAAGAACAGTTTTGGCCTCAAGTACCTGCACAAATTCTTCAACATCCCATTCTTGCAACTGCAGGTAAGAGTCCGGGATTTACATGGTGGGGAGAACTACCTTTTCCAAGGAACTCATGTGGGGATCCTTTTCCTGTGATGTTCTGCTTTTCAGTTGTCAAAGGAGCCTGGACAGATTGTTGCTTTCAGGAGAGCGTTGTTAACAAAAGTGACTGGGCATTTTGTTTCCCATGATTGCAACGTGTCACTGCTGGCGAAGTGCGTGCTCTTCCTTATTTACCTGAGCATACTCTTATCAATGTATAAAGGTTCCAAGGGTCAGTACCGTGCAATGAACAGGATGTGCAGGAATAAATATGTACATTGCAGTGTTAATAGGCCACCAAGTCAAAATGGAATCTAAACTGTTACACACACACATGTATTTTTGCTAATATACAAACTTTTCTTATGTGGCCAATTAATTAAAACTCAATTAAGAAAATGTCCACCAGTGAACTGAGTGGCTTATGGGATGCATGAAGAGTTGTTTGTGTCCTGATTATCAATTGAAATTAAGCCCACTTTGGTGGTAGCCACTGATCTTGACTCTGAGATGGTGGTTCAGTGGTCTGTCTGATTCCTTTGGACAGGTACCTGGATCTTGGAAATCTCTTCCACCTTGTTGGCAGTCTCATCAGAGAGGCAAGGACTGAATGGGCCATGGTGGGTGAAATATCTTGTATCCCACAGGGACTGTGGTCCTGATGGCATAGTGAGGGGAAGTGTGTGTTCTGGTGGCACTGCTACTGCTGTACTCTCTCCATGGTCAGAGGACTTCAGATCATACTCTAGCATCTTTCATCAGCACTACATACACTTTAAAGAACACATTTTGTGTACATATATGTGTATCTAGAAGAACAAACATAGCTCAAATGCTAGTCTAGACTGACTAAAGCTCAATTAATGTCTGTCATCAATTCAGTGGTCTGTAAAGCAAACACAGCAAAGAAAGAGACCTTGATATAAAAACACAGTGAAATCCAGCTAGATAGTAAATTCTCCCAGGAGAAGCTGTATAAATCTGACACTTGCACTCATCTCTGCACTCAGTAGAGAATGTCCAAATCCCTAAAGCTGCAGTCTGGTGGTACAGATATTTGGGGTTCGTAGCCTCCGTTTCTACAATAAAGTGCCATCCTGCCAAAACCCACGCAGAATAACCTGTTCCCACGTTACTGCTGGAGATGCACTCTTACGGGTCTCCCCTTTCTCCTCAGATAGATCTGGAGCACCAGCACGGGCTTTCTGCCAGCCTCGCTGGGCTTCTGATCACAGTTCATAATGATACTCTTCCCTGTCAATATGTGGAATGATTGTCTTAAATGGAGGCATTACCAGAAAGTGCTCAAGTTTTGCATAGCTTTGTCTGTGCTTAACAGCTGCTTTAGTGAGAGGGGATCTTAAGGGACCTTTCATTTACAAATGCTGAGAAAAAACTTAATGTACGTGATTTATGTAACTGAGAATTAAAGCAAATAAGGTTGCTTAATAACAATCTTTAAACAATCCAGTGTAATAAAATAACTGAACCGAACCAAGAGGCAATTAATGTCTGTTTACATGGAAGCTCACAGAATGTGATTGTCAGTGTCCCTGTGGGGCTAAGATTGAGTAGCCATTGCTCAGATGGGTGATGTGCTTGAGACGACCTACTTGCATTCCGAGTCTCCTCTGTTCACTAGAGATGTCATCCAGTACAGTTCACTGAGTGTGGTACTGGGTGCAGTTGGCTGCAGCAATACCTGAAACACAAATCCAGAGTTAATGTATGAAGAGGTGAAACAAGTTAATGTTTTACCAGCTACTCTAGACTCTTTGCCTCAGCTATTAGCTCCACGCTGAGGGTGGGGGAAAATTCAAGCAGGATCCTGCTCTGTCACGAGGGCTGGAGCAGTGTTTCTCAAACTGGGGCCACTGCTTGTGTAGGGAAAGCCCCTGGCGGGTCGGGCCGGTTTGTTTACTTGCCCTGTCTGCAGGTCCGGTCGATCGCGGCCAGTAAGTCCCTCGGCCTGTGCTGCTTCCAGCAGTCCCCATTGGCCTGGAGCAGCGAACCGCGGCCAGTGGGAGCCGCGATCGACCGGACCTGCGGACACGGCAGGTAAACAAACCGGCCCGGCCTGCCAGGGGCTTTGCCTACACAAGCGGCGACCCCAGTTTGAGAAACACTGGGCTAGAGGCAGGACTTTGATTGGCATACACACTTGCATCATTGTTAGGTAAAAATGCATGCAGATATCTTTGGATCCTGCACTAAAAGCCTGCAGCTGATCAACTTTGACCTCTCCCTGTCATTAAAAGGCTAAGATGGACAGACTCCAGTTGATGCCATGTTACGAAGGTACTTGGAATTTCACTTTCCTCAGCCCTGAATTTGTTTCTCAGTGCTTGTCAGAGTCTGTCAGGCCACTGACGTGCTCTCCAGCTACCTCTCACAAACACATGCAGGGTTTTGAATGCAGCACTTCCTGTCCCAAAGCTCAGAGACCACACAGTGAGTGTTTCCTTTGTCACCTATATTTGTAACCGGTCTCTTGGGAAAGGTTGGAACCGTTCCAAAACAAACCACTAAATTATGTGGCTCAGTCAGTCCAAGTCTCCTGCTGTGCTAATGGGAATCTTGCTTTTGGATTCAGTGGGAGTGGGCCCTTTTGGGTCACTATAGAGAGGAAGTGTAACACGTTGGAGAACAGTGTGTGATGAGTGTGCACTAGAGCTAGCCCATGGTGATGCTGTCCTTGCTTTCATAGAGACTCAAAGTCTCCAAAAAAAACTAGCTGCCCTTTCTCTGCCTTACAAAGTAAGGGTAAAGGAGAGGAAATCTCTCAGGTGCAAAAGGCAAATACAGTTTAGTCAGCCATTCTGCCTGATAGTGACTAGTTTTGTCCTGTACCTAAACATAACATCCCACAGCTCTTGGTGGATTAGTTAATTGTATCTCATATCCCAGGTTGCCCTCTCTCTCTCACAGGACCAGTGTTCTTCCAGTCTGGTATGTGGTGGTGTGGCTTAGTCTTAAATTACTCTTCCCTGTCTTCATCTTACTCATGAATTTTGTATCAAGAGAGCGGAGGATGAAACTCGTACTCTGAATATAAAGCAAGTCCCCTCCAACAGCCCAGTCTCCTCACTTATTTATCAGCTGCCTGCCATGAGCTGGACTGATTAACTCTAGAAAGCAGTTCAGTCCCCCAGGCTCCCTGCCTGCCCTACCCCCGTGCCGCTCCGGGAAGCGGTAAGAAGGTGGGGGAAGACGGGTGCAGGGGCGTGTGTTGCTGTTGCTTCAGGCACTGCCCCCAGCAGCTCCCATTGGCCGCGGTTCCCCATTCCTGGCCAATGGGAGATGCTGGGGGCGGTGCCTGAAGTAACAGCAACACGCCCCTGTGCCCTTGCTCCCCCATGTTCCAGCCACTACCCGGAGCAGCACGGGGGGCAGGCAGTCAGGGAGCCTGCCCTGCCCTGAGTGTGCGCCGGGCCGGAGCCCACCCCCCGAGCCCCTCCTGTAGTTGAACCCCCTGCCCTGAGCCCCTTGCCACATCCTGCACCCCGACCCCCTGCCACACCCCTCCTGCACCAACCCATTGCCCTGAGCCCCCTGCTGCACCCCGACCCGTGCTGTACCCTGCACCCTGACCCCCTTCCCTGAGCCCTCTGCTGCACCCTGCGCCCCTCCTGCACCCTGACCCCCTGCCGCACCCCTCATCCCTCCTGCACCCCACACCCCAACTCCCTGCCCTGAGCCCCTGCCACACCCCTCCTGCACCAACCCATTGCCCTGAGCAGGGGGGCTGCACCCCGACCCGTGCTGTACCCTGCACCCTGACCCCCTTCCCTGAGCCCTCTGCTGCACCCTGCGCCCCTCCTGCACCCTGACCCCCCTGCCCTGAGCCCTCTGCTGCACCCTGCACCCCGACCCCCTGCTGCACCCCTCATCCCTCCTGCACTCCACACCCCAACTCCCTGCCCTGAGCCCCTGCCATACCCCTCCTGCATCCCCTGGGAGCAGGGAGGGGGCGGAGTTGGGGTGGGGATTTCAGGGTAAGGGTTGGAATGGGGGCAGGGAAAGGGTGGGAAGAGGGGGTAGGGGGTAGGGCCTCATGAAAGGGGTGGAGTGGGGGCGGGGCCGAGGGCGGCGGGGGGGGGGGGGGTGTCAGTAATGCGGCCCTCGGGCCAATGTACTAGTCCTCATGAGGCCCTTGTGGTCATTTGAGTTTGAGACCCCTGGTTTAGTCTGTGTCTGTGTGCAACAACAGCATGTGTGCTGGCTGACCAAATTTCACTGTTCACAAAATGTTTGCCTTCTCACTAGGTTTTTGGTCTGTAGACTACACTCGCTTGCATTTTAGGCTATTAGAGATTGTCCTGCACTGAATGATGCAACATTCCCCACCCTGTTCTAATATGTGAAGTAAAAATAGCCCATGGATTATTAAAAATAAACCTCAAGTTGGTTCTCATAGCAGACAACTTGAAGGCATGTTGAAAGTTAGGGAATTATTAAAACAAGACTTCACAGTTCAGGGTAAAACTTGGGACATCTTTCTCCCTCCCCCCTTCTTCTCATGCTTCAAATTGACTGTAAGCTCGTTGGGGTAGGAATTGTATATCTATAGTCCCTGGCACAAGTGGGCCCTCATCGAAAGGGGCACTGCCATGGTACAAGTAATAATCAGGACATGTTTGTGCTCAGGCACAGATGGCCACTTCCTGCACCTCTTGGTCCCTAGCCTATGTGAGATGTGGATGGTGCCACTCCAGACGCTGAATTTCCTGGCTGTTACTATGTCGTCATCAATCTGTGTAGTTTGTTGCATGAGCCTCCCCAAGAGGCCTGACTACATCAGAAAACTATTCATAGATTCTAGGACTGGAAGGGACCTCGAGGTCATCGAGTCCAGTCCCCTGCCCTCATGGCAGGACCAAATACTGTCTAGACCATCCCGGATAGACATTTATCTAACCTACTCTTAAATATCTCCAGAGATGGAGATTCCACAACCTCCCTAGGCAATTTATTCCAGTGTTTAACTACCCTGACAGTTAGGAACTGACATTACCCTAATGTCCAACCTGAACCTCCCTTGCTGCAGTTTAAGCCCATTGCTTCTTGTTCTATCCTTAGAGGCTAAGGTGAACAAGTTTTCTCCCTCCTCCTGATGACACCCTTTTAGATACCTGAAAACTGCTCTCATGTCCCCTCTGTCTTCTCTTTTCCAAACTAAACAAACCCAATTCTTTCAGCCTTCCTTCATAGGTCATGTTCTCAAGACCTTTAATCATTCTTGTTGCTCTTCCCTGGACCCTCTCCAATTTCTCCACATCTTTCTTGAAATGCGGTGCCCAGAACTGGACACAATACTCCAGCTGAGGCCTAACCAGCACAGAGTAGAGCGGAAGAATGACTTTTCGTGTCTTGCTCACAACACACCTGTTAATGCATCCCAGAATCACGTTTGCTTTTTTTTTTTTTTTTTTTTTTTTTTTGGCAACAGCATCACACTGTTGACTCATATTTAGCTTGTGGTCCACTATAACCCCTACATCCCTTTCTGCCGTACTCCTTCCTAGACAGTCTCTTCCCATTCTGTATGTGTGAAACTGATTGTTCCTTCCTAAGTGGAGCACTTCGTATTTGTCTGTGTTAAACTTCATCCTGTTTACCTCAGACCATTTCTCCAATGTGTCCAGATCATTTTGAATTATGACCCTGTCCTCCAAAGCAGTTGCAATGCCTCCCAGTTTGGTATCATCTGCCAATAGCTAAGTCATTGATGAAGATATTGAACAGAGCCGGTCCCAAAACAGACCCCTGCAGAACCCCACTTGTTATACCTTTCCAGCAGGATTGGGAACCATTAATAACTACTCTCTGAGTACGGTTATCCAGCCAGTTATGCACCCACCTTATAGTAGCCCCATCTAAGTTGTATTTGCCTAGTTTATTGATAAGAATATCATGCGAGACCGTATCAAATGCCTTACTACAGTCTAGGTATACCACATTCACCGCTTCTCCTTTATCCACAAGACTCGTTATCCTATCAAAGAAAGCTATCAGATTGGGTTGACACGATTTGTTCTTTACAAATCCATGCTGGCTATTCCCTATCACCTTACCACCTTCCAAGTATTTGTAGATGATTTCCTTAATTACTTGCTCCATTATCTTCCCTGACACAGAAGTTAAACTAACTGGTCTGTAGTTTCTTGGGTTGTTTTTATTTCCCTTTTTATAGGTGGGCACTATATTTACCCTTTTCCAGTCTTCTGGAATCACTCCTGTCTCCCATGATTTTCCAAAGATAATAGCTAGAGGCTCAGATACCTCCTCTGTTAGCTCCTTGAGTGTTCTAGGATGCATTTCATCAGGCCCTGGTGACTTGCAGGCATCTAACTTTTCTAAGTGATTTTTAACTTGTTCTTTTTTTATTTTATCCTCTAAACCTACCCCCTTCCCATTAGCATTCACTCTGTTAGGCATTCCTTCAGACTTCTCGGTGCAGACCGAAACAAAGGAGTCATTAAGCATCTCTGCCATTTCCAAGTTTCCTGTTACTGTTTCTCCCTCCTCACTGAGCAGTGGGCCTACCCTGTCCTTGGTCTTCCTCTTGCTTCTAATGTACTGATAAAAAGTCTTCCTGTTTCCCTTTATTCCCTTAGCTAGTTTGAGCTCATTTTGTGCCTTTGCCTTTCTAATCTTGCCCCTGCATTCCTGTGTTTGCCTATATTCATCCTTTGTAATCTGACCAAGTTTCCATTTTTTATATGGCTCCTTTTTATTTTTTAGATCATGCAAGATCTCCTGGTTAAGCCAAGCTGGTCTTTTGCCGTATTTTCTCTCTCTCCTACCCAGCGCAATAGCTTGCTTTTGGGCCCTTAATAGTGTCCCTTTGAAAAACTGCCAACTCTCCTCAGTTGTTTTTCCCCCCAGTCTTGATTCCCATGGGACCTTACCTGTCAGCTCTCTGAGCTTACCAAAATCCGCCTTCCTGAAATCCATTGTCTCTATTTTGCTGTACTCCCTTCTACCCTTCCTTAGAATAGTGAACTCTGATTTCAGGATACTTTCACCCAAGCTGCCTTCTACTTGCAAATCCTCAACAAGTTCCTCCCTATTTGTTAAAATCAAGTCTAGAACAGCTTCCCACCTAGTAGCTTTTTCAACCTTCTGAAATAAAAAGTTGTCTGCAATGCAGTCCAAGAACTTATTGGATAGTCTGTGACCGCTGTGTTATTTTCCCAGCATATATCTGGATAGTTGAAGTCCCCCATCACCACCAAATCTTGGGCTTTGGATGATTTTGTTAGTTGTTTAAAAAAAGCCTCATCCACCTCTTCCACCTGGTTAGGTGGCCTGTAGTAGACTCCTAGCATGACATCACCCTTGTTTTTTACCCCTTTTAGCCTAACCCAGAGACTCTCTCAATACTTCCGTCTCCTATGTCCATCTCCACCTCAGTCCAAGTGTGTACATTTTTAATATATAAGGCAACGCCTCCTCCCTTTTTCCCCATCTGTCCTTCCTGAGCAAGCTGTACCCATCCACACCAACATTCCAATCGTGTGCATTATGGATGAAGCCCATGTTTGAACAGTCACTATCAAAACCTAGCCCAGTGTGGGATGCTTTTGGTTGATTTTGTTTGTGAGGGAAGGCAAGCAGGCTGCTGGTGGTGAATTTTCCCATATGATATGGAGTCAGAAGCTGAAGGTTTTAGCATCTGGGTATGGGACAGTTGAGACTTTAACCCCTGCAGTGGCAGTCTGGGATTGTTCACCAAGCACATTAGCAAGATGTTTCTTCTAAGAAGTCAGCAGTGAAATAGTTAATATGACATTTTAAAGTGTTGTCTTTCTGTTTCAGAGCTAAGAAACCACTGGGTTAAGTAGGGCTGTTCACCCCTCCAAACCATTGTTTCAGGCCATATCTATGCTAAACCCAGGGTTGAGTTCAATCCTTGAGGGGGCCATTTAGGGATTTGGGGCAAAAATCTGTCTGGGGATTGGCCCTGCTTTGAGCAGGGGGTTGGACTAGATGATCTCCTGAGGTCCCTTCCAACCCTGAAATTCTATGATTCTATACCACTGTTGTTGGCGTAACTTATGTCGCTCAGGGGTGTGAAAAAACACCCCCCTGAGCAACATAAGTTTTGCTGGCATAAATGGTAGTGTGCATAGGCTGTATCTCTGGGAGATCTGCTACCGCCGATAGTGGAGGTGGTTTTATTATGTCAACGGGAGAGCTCTCTCCTGCTGGCACAGAGCGGCTTCATGAGCGATCTCACGGCAGCGCAGCTGCATCCATTCAGCTGTAAGCTTGCTAGTTTAGACACGGCCTCAGGCTGTCCACATTCAGGAAGACAACACTGCATTGGTTTATCTCATATTGCCACCCCCAAATGTTGGAAACGCATGAACCAGGTGTTGAAATTCATGACTGACTTAAAAATCATAAAAGCAGCAAAGAGTCTTGTGGCACCTTATAGACTAACAGACGTTTGGGAGCTTTCGTGGGTGAATACCCACTTCGTCGGATGCATGACAAATACAAACAAATACATAAATGTTGGGTTCTTTTTTCTTTGCCCTCTGGTTCTTGAGGTCATAGTTTCAATCTCTCCTCTGCAACCCTGAGGGCTAGACACTCTTTATTTTATTTTTTTAATGAAAGCTGAAATTCTTAAATAATTTGATTCTGGGAGGGGGAGGGGGGTGTGACTGTAAATAAAATATCAAATATTTGACTCTCCTAAGTAAAATTTCAGAGTTGGCCACACTGGTTTACATTCAATTTGTGTTTACAGGGTTATTTTCACAACCATGTTGACTAGAAACATAGCTTTCTAAAATCCAAGGTTTGATTCCAAATCACAGTTCTGTGGCAAATTGCTTGGCTGCAGATTAAATAGGGCCCTGACTATAAAGAAGAAAGGCCAGGTAGATAGGTGCTGGGATGGCTTAGAAATGAGTCTTCGCTTAAGCAGCCAAAATGTCTGCTGTAAAGGCAAATGAATTCCTTGGTGTCAGTATCTTCAGAGCATCTGTACACTAATAGGAGCATCGTTCTTTTATAGTCATCCAGCTGGATGACTGACTTAAGTCCCATTAGAAAGCAAATGTGTGACTCACTGCACCAGCTGAACACTGCCTAATGGAGCGTTCTTGTATCCAGAGAATCTGCAAACACTGTTGGTGCAAAGTACTGATATCACTGAGGTGCATAATTTTGTGTATACTTTCACAAAGGGACTTATAAGCAATTCTTTATTTGAAATTGTTATATTATTGCTCTGTAGCCTATTATAGTGCTGCTTTGTGAACAGCACTTTCCTACGCACAGCGCTGTTTGTGACACACACTCATCCTTGCAACAGAGGATGCTGACTTTCAGGATGAACACCTTGTTTCTGCCCCTCTGCTTTCCATTGTATTCCTTTGCTGGGAGCCCTAGCTGCTGTTTAATTCATTATGATGGGTAGAGTGGTGACATTAGTGCTGATACAAGATCTCTCTGTACCGGCAAGCTCCCAGATATCTTGTACAGTGACCTTTCCTGCTCAGACTTCTGTTTTCTTTTCCTTTCTTCAGAGGGAGACATTGCTACGGCAGCTGGAGACGAATCAGCTAGATATTGACGCGACGTTGGAAGAGCTCTCAGTGCAGCAGGAGACAGAGGACCAAAACTACGAAATGTATGTCATTGAGCCCTCCTTTCTAACCTTTTTGCTGGAATCTATGTAGCTCTTGTCTGTTGGGCAGCACTACACTTCACATCAACCATGGGAGGTCCAATGGATATCATTTAGTATTTGTTTGGATATTTCATTTCTCATGTAAAATGCACCTCTACCCCGATATAACACGGATTCGGATAGAACGCGGTAAAGCAGCACTCCGGCGGGGGGGGGGAGGGGGCTGCGCACTCCGACAGATCAAAGCAAGTTCGATATAACGCAGTTTCACCTATAACGCAGTAAGATTTTTTTTTGGCTCCCGAGGACAGCGTTATATTGGGGTAGAGGTGTAGGAGATTCTCCAATGCAAAGCTTGTTCTTTGGATTCCCTTCAGACATGTGACCTATGGGAGGGGAGAGAAATGGAGGTGGAGCTGGATAAGATGAAATGGCAGAGCAGTAATGAGGCACATGCTACAAGGATTATAGAGGAGTATGTCACAGCCTCTAATGGTGGAAGAGAATGCTCACAGTGCACTCTAGTGCTTCAGCAGCGAAACAATCACGTTCTTTTGGCAGTAGGCTTGTTGTACGTGTCTTCTGGCTAATCACTTTTGCTCTCATTTAGTCTTTGAGATACTAGGATATTTTTTGTTAATCTCTTCAGTAGTTCTAGAAGCTTATTAAAATGTGGTCATATTTCAGAGCGTGTATCCTGTGTGTTCAGTGTCATATTCACTTAATTCCCTGCTTGGAGTGAGTTTCTACTGTTAGCATTGTAGAGCCAGTACAGCTCTGGAGAATGAGTTGGATTCTGTTCAAACTTGGGCGTATCAACAGTTGTGTTCAATAACTTCCAATTGCAGAGTATTTATTGTGGTAATGTGCAAGCCAGACAGAACACAGCTTGGCTTTCAGGTTCTGGAATGAATTTGAAGCACTGGTAGTCAGAAAAAATCTCTTGTAAAACAAGCAGATTTATTTGGTAATCATGGAAACCATAACTGCCCTCCACCATGCCATTTTACAGTTGCTTTTCAAAATAGAATCAAGCTTTAAGTTACATAACCTTGGTCAGTGTTTTTTGTTTTTGTTCGTAAAGCACCTTCAGTCGCTCAACTAAAAGGCAACCATATACGTGTAAAACAGTATTTCCCAAATACTGCATTCCTATCATACAATCATAGGGGTTGGAAGGGACCTCAGGAGATCATCTAGTCCAACCCCCTGCTCAAAGCAGGACAGATCGCTATAGGGAAAACCAGTGATGCTGAATGAGACCCACTTAGCCACTTGTTTTCTTCTGGGCAGAAGCTACAGTATTGTCCATGGTCGAAGGACTCATTTATGGTGTCTGTGCTACCAGTTCCTTTCCTGTTTTTTGGGGGGTGGGGTCTGTGTACTCTGTCCATAACTGGTATCAGTCTAGAGGGAGCAAGCATCCTGCTGTATTTTATAACTGGTGTGTTTCCAGGGCTAGAGAGAGTACTCTAGTGTCATAGTAACAGGAGCTGTAGGGATATTGCCTTTCCCTGAAGATTATTATTAATTATTTGTGTTGTGGTAGCACCTAAAAGCCTTGGCCCCAGACCAGGTCCCCATTGTACTGGGTGCTGTATGGACAGACAAAAAAGATGATCCGTGCCCCAAAGAGCTGCCAGGTTTGTTTACAAACGTCTAATATCTTGTGGTAGGAAGTTGAAAAAACACTTCAGTAGAAGCCACAGACACTTGCAGAAACTCCATGAATCTAGACAACCACTCAGTCTGTGTATTAACACCTTTGCCATTCCCTCTTCCAAACAGTTGGCAGCCACTGAAAATACAGAGGCCCTTTTTTGCTCAGTATCCCGAATGTTCGTAGTCAGTAATGCTGCCTGGCCAGGTAGAATAACTGCACTCGGGTGGTATGGCCAGTGCTGCCTCTCAACAGCCAAGAAGGGCCCACGCTGACTACCCTTCGCCTGTGTAATTGTACTTAATGTGACTTTGAAATGTTTTAACCAATAATTGGGGCTGCTCAGCAGGGTTCTTTTGGTGATTCCTTATGTGAATAAAATACTAAAAGTAAAACAATCTCTTACTATGATTCTGGATTAGCAAGTAAGTCAAATTTTATATATAGGTAGCCAAACTCTGCTCTCATTGATATGGGTGTAAATCCAGAGTAACCCAGTTACCCAGTGAAGGGTAACAAGAAGGGTTTTGAAAGGTATGTTAGCAACAAGAAAAAGGTCAGAGAAAGTGTAGGACCCTTACATATGACGTGGAAAAAGCTGAAGTACTCAATGCTTTTTTTGTCTTGGTCTTCACAGATAAGGTCAGCTCCCACACTGCTGTCCTGGTCAGTGCAGTATGGGGAGGAGGTGAGCAGCCCTCAGTGGTGAAAGAACAGGTTAAGGACTGTTTAGAAAAGCTGGACATGCACAAGTCCATGGGGCCAGATCTAATGCATCCAAAGGTGCTAAGGGAATTGGCTGATGTGATGGCAGAGCCATTGGCCATTGTCTTTGAAAACTCGTGGCGATCGGGGGAGGTCCCGGACGATTGGAAAAAGGCAAATAGTGTCCATCTTTAAAAAAAGGAAGGAGGAGAACTCGGGGAACTACAGCCTCACCTCAGTCCCCAGAAAAATCATGGAGCAGGTTCTCAAGGAATCCATTTTGAAGCACTTGGAGGAGAGGAAGGTGATCGGGAACAGTCAACATGGATTCACCAAGGGCAAGTAATGCCTGACCAACCCGATTGCCTTCTATGATGAGATAACTGGCTCTGTGGATATGGGGAAAGCAGTGGGTGTGATATATCTTGACTTTAGCAAAGCTTTTGATATGGTCTCCCACAGTATTCTTGCTAACAAGTTAAAGTATGGATTGGATGAATGGACTATAAGGTGGAGAGAGAGCTGGCTAGATTGTCGGGCTCGATGGTTGATCTACGGCTCAATGTCTAGTTGGCAGCTGGTATCAAACAGAGTACCCCAGAGGTCGGTGCTGACGCCAGTTTTGTTCAACATCTTTATTAATGATTTGGATGATGGGATGGGTTGCACCCTCAGCAAGTTTGCAGATGACACTAAGCTGCGGGGAGAGGTAGAGACATTGGAGGGTAGGGATAGGGTCCAGAGTGATCCCTCCGAAAGCTGCTTGTGGCCCCCCAGGAGACCCCGGACCCCTGGTTGAGAACCACTGCCCTAGAGAATGAATGGCTTTGACTTACCAGATAAATATGGATTTGCATGTCTCCTTCTGTCCTGTCTCTTTTCTGTCTGTTGTTACACCTACTCCCCACCACTCCGCCCCTTGATTGCTTCCTGACTTTACACTTCCCAGTACTATCAGGGTTGGGTCTGGCCACTTTTTCTGTTCCTAAATTATCCTTGAAAAGACGATATGCCATCATGTGCCAGCAGTGCCCCTATTGGCCAGACTGGATAGTCTCCATGCAAAAGAATAAATGGACACAAATCAGACATCAAGAATTATAACATTCAAAAACCAGTAGGAGACCACTTCAATCTCCCCGGACACTTAATTACAAACTTAAAAGTGGCTGTTCTTCTTCAACAAAAAAATCTTCAAAAACAGACTCCAATGAGAAACTGCAGAACTGGAATTAATTTGCAAACTGGACACCATCAAATTAGGCCTGAATAAAGACTAGGAGTGGATGGGTCACTACAAAAACTAATTTCCCTCTGCTGATACTCACATCTTCTTGTCAGCTGTTTGAAATGGGCCACCTTGGTTGCATTGGCCTCATTAGCACTACAAAAGTGATTTTTCTCTCCCTTGATATTCACCTTCTTGTCAACTGTCGAGAATAGGCCACTTCCACATTATATGAATTGGCTCGTTAGCACTGACCCCACACTTGGTAAGGTTACTCCCATCTTTTCATGTGCTGTGTATTTATACCTGCCTACTGTATTTTCCACTCCATGCAGCTGATGAAGTGGGTTTTAGCCCACAAAAGCTTATGTCCAAATAAACTAGTTAGTCTCTAAGGTGCCACAAGGACTCCTCGTTGTTTTTGCTGATACAGACTAACACGGCTACCCCTCTGAAACCTGTATTCTGTATCTGTTCATTTTGAATTATTCAATTTATCTGCACATATTTCAGCCTATGGGGTGCTTGTGGACTATTTTCTGAGACATTGAGAATTTGCTATTTGTGTTGTGATTAGCTAGCTAAGAAACATGGAATGTCTGCTTCCTCATTGGATGACTCAAACATCAAAGATTTCAGAACCTTAAACCACCTATCACCATGCATTGAAAAGCACCTAATCCCAGAGCAAGATGGATTCTGTCTTGGCAAGTCAGGCACCAGTCAGGTGCGGCTGAACATCATTCAATACACCAAAGATAGATTTGAAAAGGGTACGGTAACAGGTACAGTGTTTGTCGATCTATCAGTTGAATGACACAAATATTCAACATGATAAAAGATCACCACCCCATAGAGCTGATACAATCACCATTAGAGAACTGATGTTGTTTTTACATCCAACTATGCGGGAGATACAGCTGATGGTGGCCACAGAGAAATGGCTAACTGCAAGGGAGTGCACTCCCGCCAATACTATTCAGTATCTACACAAATGATCAACTAATCGATTTCAGCACAAGAGGTTTTCTGTATGCCAACATAAGAATGGCCATACTGGGTCAGACCAAAGGTCCATCTACTCCAGTATTCTGTCTTCTGACATTGGCCAATGCCAGGTGCCCCAGAGAGAATGAACAGAATAGGTAATCAAGTGATCCATCCCTGTCGCCCATTCCCAGCTTCTGGCAAACAGAGGCTAGAGACACCATCCCTGCCCATCCTGGCTGATAGCTATTGATGGACCTATCCTCCATGAATGTATCTAGTTCTTTTGTTTTGAACCCTGTTGTGGTCTTAGCCGTCACAACATCCTCTGGCAAAGAGTTCCACAGGTTGACCGTGCACTTGTTTTAAACCTGTTGCCTATTAATTTCATTTGGTGACCCCTAATTTTTGTGTTAAGAGAAGGAGTAAAGAACACTTCCTTATTTACTTTTTCCATACCCATCATGATTTTATAGACATCTATCATTTCCCCCCTTTTAGTCAAGCTGAAAAGTCCCAATCTTACTAATCTCTCCTTATACGGAAGTGGTTCTATCCCCCTAATCAATTTTTTTTGCCCTTTTTTTTTTTTTTTGCACTTTTCTGATTCCTGTATATCTTTTTTTGAGATGGGGCAACCACATCTGTACGCAGTATTCAAGATGTGGGTGTACCATGGATTTATATAAAGGCAATATGATATTTTATGTCTTCTGTCCCTTTCTTAATGATTCCCAACATTCTGTTCACTTTTCTGCTGCCGCACACTGAGTGGATGTTTTCAGAGAACTATCCACAATGACTCCATGATCTTTCTTGAGTGGTAACAGGTAATTTACACCCCATTGTTTTATACATATAGTTGGGATTTGGTTTTCCAATCTGCATTACTTTGCATTTATCAACATTGAATTTCATCTGCCATTTTGTTGCCTAGTCACCCAGTTTTATGAGATCACTTTGTAGCTCTTTGCAGTCTGCTTTGGACTTAACTATCTTGAGTAGTTTTGTATCATCTGCAAATTTTGCCACCTCGCTGTTTACCCCTTTTTCTAGATCATTTATGAATATGTTGAGTAGTACTGGTCCCAGTACAGACCCATGGGGGGAACACTACTATTTACCTCTCTCCATTCTGAAAACTGACCATTTATTCATACCCTTGGTTTCCTATCTTTTAACCAGTTACTGATCTATGAGAGTATCTTCCCTCTTATCCCATGACAGCTTATTTTGTTTGAGTGTTTGGTGAGGGACCTTGTCAAAGGCTTTCTGAAAATATACGTACACTGTATCCACTGGATCCCCCTTGTCCATATGCTTAGTGACCCCCCTCAAAGAATTCTAGTAGATTGGTGAGGCATGATTTCCCTATACAAAAGATGTGTTGACTGTTCCACAAAAAATTATGTTCATCTATGTGTCTGACGATTTTGTTCTTTACTATAGTTTCAACCAGTTTGCCAGGTACTGAAGTCAGGCTTACTGGCCTGTAAGTGCCAGAATCACCTCTGGAGCCCTTTTTAAAAATTGGCATCACATTAGCTATCCTTCAGTCATTTGGTACAGAGGCCGATTTAAATTAACTGGGGTTTGTAATTTCACATTTGAGTTCCTTCAGAATTCTTGGGTGAATACCATCTGGTACTGGTGACTTAAATTAAACAGTAGTATCAGTTTGTTCCAAAACTTCCTCTAATGACACCTCAATCTGGGAGAATTCCTCAGATCTGTCACATAAAAAGAATCTCAGGTTTGGAAATCTCCCTTACATCCTCAGTCATGAAGACTGATGCAAAGAATTCTTTTAGTTTCTCCGCAATGGCCTGATCGTCCTTGAGTGCTCCTTTAGCATCTTGATTGTCCAGTGGCCCCACTGGTTGTTCATCAGGCTTCCTGCTCCTGATGTATTTACATTCTCCCGCCCAAGCCAAAGGTGTCTCTCAGATCGAAGCTATGTTAACATTGGCACTCTCTGGGTTCTCGGTCTATTACAGCAAGAACTAATTGTGTGTACCAACCCAGCCAAAATGCAAGTGAGTCCTTTTCTATCACTCGAATCATGAAGCCCATAGACAACTCATCTGGAATGGGGTATTGCCCACTGCTGGAATCCTGTCTACCTTGGAGTGATGCTAGACCACACTTTCTTTCAAGGCATACATGGAGAAGAGAAAAGGCAAAACTAGTACCTAGAACAACATACTCAGGAAACTTGCAAATTCAAAATGGGGAACCAACTCAGCAACACTGACAGGCACCGCAGTTTCACTTTGCTATTTGATAGCCAAATACACATCTGCTGTGGGAAAGATTAGGTCATGCAAAGAAGCTGAACTCTGTGCTGAATGACAGCTGCTGCTACATCACTGGATGTCCTAAAACCAACAAACCTGAACAGCCTTTGTGTTTGCTGGAATTGCTCCACTAGATATTAGGAGACCGGTCACAAGCAAAATGAACAATTATGATGGGTCAAAGATACCAAACATCTGCTACATGGTCACACTGCACGAGTTAGCTGCCTAAAATTGAGAAAAAGTTTCCTAGCTGCAACGGAACCACTTAGAAAATCACTGACAGGTACATGACTGGAAGTGTGACGCACATGGCTGGAAATACTCGAAGAACATCAGAGTGCATCGATGTTGCCGAATGCCTTCCCACAAGCACAGAAAAGGATTGGTCAAGGTGGAGGTGTTTAAATCACCTTCGAACAAGAGTTGGCAGGTAAAAAGTCAATATGTGGAAGTGAGGGCTATTCCAATGACCAGACACGTGACTTCGGTGAAACACAAACCATGGAACATCGGTTCGTCTTCTGGCCTCTGGAGGAACCAAGCACCATGAAAGATCTTGTTAGGGCTACAGACCGCGCCATATCACATGCCCAACACTGGAAAAAGCTATGTTTGTGGTGGAAGGACAGAAGAAAAAGATCAGATCTCAAAGTGTTTTACGCAAAAAAAAAAAAAATCATTGCTTGGTCTTAACATGTGCCCCTTTGACAAACCATAGTCAGCTCTTTTGGGGGGAAGATAGCTGACAGGGAGTGAACACACACACACATACACACCCTGAATACTTCTAGTGTTTGAGAGTTCTTGAGCAGACTGTTAACCAGGCTTTGAAAAAAAGACTTTATTTCAGGATGTATCCTCAGCAGTTGAACTTCTGATTAAAATTTCCTATTGCAAAGACTTCTACAATTAAGGACCTGTTTCCAAGGTTCCCATTAGATGAAAGTATTCCTCTGCATACTGTATCAAAACTGCTGTGTAGCTGTGATCCATACACTTGGGTTAACCCATTCAGCCAAGGGCTGTCTTCCATAGAGGGCACAAGATGAAGTGAAGCCTGTAGATAAGGCCCCAGCAATCTCTTAATGAGGCATTCTCATTGACACAAACTCTCAGTGCTATTAGCTCTGCTCATGATTGAGGGAGTCATTTCCTTTCCTTATGCATAGACTGTAGCTCAGAATTTTGCTCAGAGTATGCTACTGAGTGCCAGTCTCAAAGTTCTGTAGGGAAACATTTGTCCATTCCTAGATCATCTTTAACAGCAACCCGAAGTAAATTCTCTAAACTACATAAGCTGATTGAGTTGGCTGTTGCCCATTGGGAAAGCCATGTAACTCTCTCCGACCTCACCCCAAAAATAAATCTTAGTATTTCTTGATACAGGTTGGTATGAATCAAAAGTTATTACCATGAGATTATTGGTGGCATATTTGAAACTTGGGGGCAGAGGAGTGGGGGGGTCTCAGTCCACTTCCTAGTGGTGGACAGGTCTGCATTTAAAAAAAAAAAATCACAACTGACCTGGTCCTGAACTCCCCTCCAATACCTTGATGATGATGATACTGTCAGTCAGGGTTGATGTATATAGGAGGGGCCTTTGCCGTACCTGTTCTGTGGATAAACTGGAGAACTTAAGACACTTGGGGGATATTGTCAAAGACAGGCACCAAACTCCCAGCTAACTTGCAGTCAGTAGGAATTGGGTGCCAGGAGTGGAGGGGTCTCTGTGATTTCAATCCAGTGCCTTTCAGCAGCCCTGCATTCAATTTAAAGTAAAGAATCTTAATGCAAATAAGTGAAATGAGACTGTAGAGTGTTGTCACAGGATTCATGCTACATTCTCCTTTTTAACAATTAAAAAAGGCACTTCTCACATGAAAAATCTGTTTGAAAAACAGATCACACTATGTTAGAGACAAAAAGCAGAAAGGCCTCAGACTAGGTTCTCCTATTCAGTTGTAAATAAACACAAATACTGGAGGTTTAGGAGCAGGCTGTTAATAGGCCTTTGTTTTCCACTTTTTGCTTGCTCTGTTGGCGACTCCTGTTGCATTTCTGTTCCCTGCAGAGCCCATTCCTCTTTAAAGTTGCAGAAAACCCCCCTCTTCTATTCAGGCCTAACTCACAGTGAATTAGTCAGGGCCAGCTTTTTGTTGGACAGTGTGGACATTTTTATCCAGACCAGAATGGAAGGATTGAAATACAGAAGAGGAACACAGGAAGGAGCACAAGGATGATATGTACTAGAGAGAAGCTCTCCTCTGCCAAAGTCAAATCTCATATAGAGCAAATGTACTTCAAATCATAGTTTGTATTCACTCTAAGATGTCTTTACTTTACTTCAGTTTTGGATAGTTTGATATTAGGATTTTATGAGCATAATTTCAGGGTGGCTGCTTTACTCATGAGTGAGAAGAGAGGCAAGAGTGTTGTGGTGATGTTGCAAGCAAAACAAAAGAGGAGTGATGAGTTTTTTGCCTCCCCGTAGCTCTGAAACAGACAGGTTTACACATCTACAAAGAGCACGTCTAAAGCTGTAGAGACACAGTTGTTCATAGTGTAGTTTCTTAAAAGTAAGGAAAAGAAATGCCTTGATGGGTGTCTCCTCTCTGGAAGCTGCTGTTGACAATCTAGTGCTACACTCTGGTATGGAAAGTTGTCGACATCAGAACTCTGGCATGGAGAGCTTTTTCTGCCCAGCATAATGACAGGAAACACCTTCTGCACATACTGACCTTCCTGTTGCCATTCTTCTCCCCAGACAAACCCATGTCCTTGTCCCAAGGATATACTGCGTGTCTCAGATCCTGGGGGCTGATGACACAACTTGAAAGCTCAGCACAACCAGTCTGTGCAGTGCCTGTAAGACTAATGTGAGACCCTACCCAGCTTTCAAGCACTGCATTGCATGGATCTCAACTTCACACTTGCTTTCGGATGGGAGCACCTGTGCCAAGTGAGACTGGGGAGGACCAGGCACCGTTCAGTTCATAAGCTTAAGTTCATAGGGTGGGATATTCAGTAGCACCTGAGTGAGTGAGGACGACAAGTCCCATTGACTTTGTTCATACAGTGTGTTTCACATCTGTATACCGAAAATAACTTACTGTATCTTCTTATGCATATACCCTTTGTACAGTGAAAAGGCTTCAGCCTATGTATAGATGAACAGATATGTACATATGAAACGTAACCTTGCACATGAATCCACCCCCTTTATAGTCAGGGTACCAACAAAGGTGAGTCATTATATTTAATGCCATCTCACTTTCGCTGCTGCTTTTAAAATTCTTGTGTTCGTGCAGCAGAAACAGATGGTATTTTCAATCCCTCCTCTCTGATGTCCCTCAGGAGTTGGCCTCCTGCCCAGAATGAAGCAGCTTTGACAGAACAAAATACAGATAGGGCTTCAAGTACCCAACTAACAGTGTCCTGTTCTTACTCTGGCATCTCATCTTTTTAAAGTTCTAATTGATTCTAATCTTCTGGATCCTGAAATGACTCTCTAGTTTCTCTTCAGCGTTTCTCAAATGCGGCCAGCGTGGCTGCATACAGCCACCAGAAGGCTTTTCTTGTGGCCACTGCTGCCTGGGCTGTGATGAGAGGGAGGAGGAGCTTTCAGTAGTGGTTGGGCCCTGCCCCCATCTGGAGAGACAAAAGCTGGAGGAGCAGGGAGCCAGTGAGTTCCTCACCTTCCTAGGGTCGGTGGGGTCAGGGTTCAGCCCTTGGGTGGTGGGTGGCAGGCTTCAGCCATGGTGCTTCAGGCTCCATTCCCTGGCCGCGCGGTGGCAGGCTCTGGCCCCAGTCTCACCCCTCTCCTCCATCACCGTGGCCCTTGCTACCTCTCACAGTGCTCCCATTGTCTCTGAACCCACCTCCCCATCCAGGGCTTAATTTGTCCCCAGGCTTGCCGGGACTGAGTAAGTCTGCTGTGAAAAGTGATATTTGTATGTTTGCTCAGATCACTTTTCACAACAGACGTACTCTAGCAAGTCTTTAAAAAAAAGCAAAAGAAACAACAAGAAAAAAGACAAGAACATGCAAAGCACCTTATTTGTGTTTCTATTCTGTTTAGGTCTAGTAAAAAATAGAGACAACTGTACATTATTTTTAATATTGAGTCTGCAAAAAAAAATCCTACAGAAATAAATTACGAAAAACAAATAAATATGCACATATATGTGCCAAAAATCATTGTAAAGTTAATTACGAATTTTAGGAAAAATGGTGAGAGCAACCCCCAGCAAGAGTTGATGGCCACGCTCTGAGGCCACCAAAAATTTTGTTGTGAGAACCCCTGCTCTATATGATGCTTGTAAGATCTTAGATCCTCCAGCAGTACAACAGTAGTCTGATTGTTTCATGGAAGCTTCCAACTTTCCTGAGGTGTGTGCAGCCAGTCACCCGATGGCTCTCAAATTTTTTTCATTGCAGTTGCTCATAGTGATTTGGAGGTGTTCCAGGTGCTTATGCAGACCAGATGTGCGCTGCTTAACCATTCCAGAGACTCTTACTGTCAGAGGCTGTAAAAGTGTGCAGAGATGGCATTATCCCAGCCTTTGCCTCTGACGCAGCCCCAACATTAGTCTTTGAGCTTTCACCAGAATCACTGATCCTTACTCCTGGGCAGTGATGAGCTGCCAAACTCTTAAGAACTGGTTCCCTACCGGTTTTTTGGCGGCATGTTGGTGGCAGGTCATTCAGTGCTGCCGAAGACCCGCAGTGAGTGAAGGGCCCCTCGCCGCTGGGGGGCCATGTACTCCCTCTGTTCCTCCACCACCATCACTGGGGACTCTGTACTTCCCCCTCCCCACTTGACTGACTCTTTCCTTGCCTGCCCCACCCCGAAAGGCCCTAGCACAGTGGAGGAAATTGACCATGGGAGCCACAGCTGGAGAAACCCTGCTCCTGGAGGAGGGCACCTGCCTGTTTGGCGCTGCAAGTAAGAGCTCTGTCTGGGGCTGGGGTGTGCACCGCAAGCAGACCTCCAGGTGCCCCCCCTTGCTTTCCATAAATGGTGCCCCTGGCCAGGGCTCCCTGCGGCTTCTCCACAGCTGCTTGCGTCAGCCCCATGCCTCTGCAGGGTGGGCACCGTGACAGGGACAAGGGGTGCACACTGGGGATGCCTCCAAGTGGGGAGCACAACCCACTGGCTTGCACAGTGGTGGGGGATCACCCTGCAGCCCCTCTCCCCTCGGGACACGGACTCTGTGACGAGGCTGCACCCAACCCTCACACAGTGCAAGGGCCAGGCCTCCTTCCTCTCTGTGCCAGGTGCACCACAATAGCAAGCGAGAGGGACCGAGTCACACATGCTCAGCCCCCATCCCCACGAGGTGGTGAGTTACGTTTCTCCTGGCTGCTCCCAACAGCCGAACTGATGCACCCACTTGGGACTGCTGCCGGAGAGGAGCCCGTGACCCCTTTTGCGGCCTCTGTGTCACTCTGTTATTCTGCGGCGGACATGAATTCTGCAGATGTGCAAGTGGCGCAGAATTCCCCCAGAAGTTATCCTCTAGGTTCAAATCTCCTTGTTGGAGTCGAGGGCTAATTCAAGGCAAAAATCCTTAATGCTGAGTGGGGATATAGGAGGACTTCACAATAGATGTATTCATATAGCCACCACAGTGTGGTGCTAACTAGCCTCCTTGATAGCAGTCTCAGCAGAGGCAATGGCCCTGGCAGCTGGCTCTCTGGGGTATAAAAGCATATTCAGGAAACCCTCTGGTCCTGGTCCTAGTCCTAGTCTTGTTGCCTTTAACCTTCCATATAATCAGGTCTGGTTCTGTGCTGGCTTATGTTTGCCATCTTGCTCGTAGCAAGTGATCCGCTACAAGCAAGTTCAGAAAAGTTCATTGCAGAGGGAGGATATGATATTCCAAGGTGCAGTCCACATCAGTGGGGGGCTGTCACCCCAGATAGCCAGCTGACAGGGCCATATTGGGTGGCAGGGGGATGAGGTCAGATAGTCAGGTGTCCCTTGTGTTTCTTTAAGGAATCTCCATCCTGCCCCAGATTTGATGTGGAGCCTGTTAGGAAACCTCCACAGGTTGCTGTTGTACGTGGTCAGATGAGTAAAGCCTATTTTGGGGGCCAATCTGATGATTTGTTGGGGTCTGTCTCATTTATTTTTGATCTCTTGAGGTTGGTGATACTGTGAGTGGCACTTAATTATACTGCATTTTAAAACAGCGGCGAAAGTTGCACAACCTTGGGAAGATTATTTTGGGAATGAGAAGAAACAATTAATTGCTTGTCATCCCAAAATTTGTATCCGCAGTTGATCTGTGATCCGCAAACATGGTCTACGGATATCTGCAGATGAGCCCCCTGCTTACTGGATTGCTTGTGAACTGTTCAGCTTTCATAACTGTCTGAGGTTGTTAATGCTGAGCTATTCAGCTCTTGGGCTGTAAGGTGGATAGAAAGCTGGCTAGATCATCAGGCTCAATGGGTAGTGATCAATTGCTCCATGTCTGCTTGATGCTGGCTGCCAACTAGAGTGCCCCAAGTGTCGGTCCTGGGGCCGGTTTTGTTCAGTATCTTCATTAATGAACTGGAGGATGGTGTGGACTGCACCCTCAGCAAGTTTGCAGATGACACTAAACTGGGAGGAGTGGTCGATACGCTGGAGGGTAGGGATAGGATACAGAGGGACCTAGGCAAATTAGAGGACTGGGCCACAAGAAATCTGATGAGGTTCAACAAGGACAAGTGCAGAGTCCTGCACTTCGGACGGAAGAATCCCATGCACTGCTACAGACTAGGGACCTAGTAGCTAGGCAGCAGTTCTGCAGAAAAGGACCTAGGGGTTACAGTGGATGAGAAGCTGAATATGAGTCAACAGTGGGCCCTTGTTGCCAAGAAGGCTAGCGGCATTTTGGGCTGAATAAGTAGAGGCATTGCCAGCAGATCGAGGGATGTGATCATTTCTTCTTCGAGTGATTGCTCCTATGCATTCCAGTCAGGTGTGCGTGCCGCGCATGCATGGCTCTTCAGAAGATTTTTACTCTAGCAACACTGGCGGGCCGGCTGGGCGCCCCCTGGAGTGGCGCCATTATAGCGCTAGATATATACCCCAGCTGGCCTGTCCGCTCCTCAGTTCCTTCTTCCCGCCCATGACGGCCGTTGGAACAGTGGAGTGCTCCTTTGACCTCCACATCCCTAGCTCACCTCGGTTCTAGTTTTGTAGTTAGTGTATATAGTAGTTAAAATAGTTAAGTAAGTTATTAGGTAGATTGAGGGGAATTAGGGGGGCTTAGCCCCTCTTTTCCCGTCCGGTGCGGGCGTATGCCCAAGACACCGGGGTTTAAGCCCTGTGCGGCTTGCCAGCGGCACATGCCGATTGGAGACCCTCACGACTCCTGCCTGCGTTGTCTTGGTGAGGCCCATCGACCAGATAAGTGCCCCATTTGCAGACCGTTCAAGCCTAGAACGAAAAAGGAGCGGGACATTAGATTGAGGCAGCTCCTAATGGAATCGGCGCTTACCCCTGCGGTGCCGACACCATCAGTTCCGCCGTCGTCCTCGGCACGGAGCGCTCCAGTGGTCCCCGACCGGTCCGGTACCGAGACTCTTAAGAAGCAACCGGCACCGAAGCCCCGGCACCGTTCCCTCTCACCATCGGGGAAACGGAAGCCGCAGCCAAAGTCTGGGAAGACTGCTGCATCGAGACCGCTTGTCCAGCAGCCAGTGTCGGCCCCCTCGGTACCGACCTCGACAGCGCACGGACTGTGCGCAGTACCGTCGACTCCGGCGCCGACAGGGCCGTTGAGTCCGGTACCTCCGTGCTCCCCGGTGCGAACCGTGGTCGAGCTGCCTCTCCCGTCCACGCCCGAGACGTTCTCGACGGCGAGGGAGCTCATAGAGCTAACAGAGGCACCGAGCCCCCGGCACCGCCGGTGCGGGCTGTGCAGTCAGTGGGCAAGCCGGCCATGATACGGCCTCCTTCCCCTGACAGACGGGATAGAAGGCGATCCAGGTCCCGCTCCCGATCCCGGAGACGGTCACCTTCACGCCGATCCAGGTCCCGGCACCGGTCACCATCCCGGTACTGCTCTCCGTCTCGGCGCCGGTCGCAGTCCCGGTACCGCTCCTCATCGCGGTACCGGTCGCACTCCCGGAGGCAATCCCGGTCCCGGTCTCCGGACCGTCGGCACTGAAGAAGGTCCGGATCCCGGCACCGCTCCCATCGACGACGGTTGAGATCACGGTCTACCTCCCGGTACTCACGCGGTCGATGGTCCCGCTCTCGCTCCCAGTACCGCGACGATCGGCACCGGCCCCCGGCACCGTCCACGGACAGACTAGCGGCATCGACGGCGCAGTCCATGAGCGCCTCTGCCCCCCCCGTGGCCTTCCCGCCAACTGTCGGTCGCCTCGCACGAGGGCAGTGGTGGAGATCACCGGGCAGACCCCCAAGGACAGGACCACGGTCCACAGCAATGGGGCTTCTGGACCCCCTGGGCCTTTCACGAGGCTCAAGGCACCCCCTCCCTCCAGCGACCCAGGCCCTCCGACCACAGGGTGCCGGAAGCCACTGTCAGCAGGCCCTCTCCATCACCTCCGGTTGAGGTTCCGCCGCCACCTGTACCGGCGGAACATCCCGTAGAGGCGGAAGCTTCATACCCCATGGACGAACCACAGCTACCAGCCATGGGTCAAGGCCATTCCTCGTCTTCCTCACCAGACGAGGCGGTGGCGGGGTCCTCATCATCGGATCCCCCACCGATTGACTTGCGTGCCCATCAGGACCTCCTCCGTCGGGTGGCACAAGCCATCAACCTCCCGGTCGCAGAGGTCACTGAGGACGAGGATCCGGTTACTAATGTGATTGGAGCTGAGGCCCCGATGCGAGTGGCCCTGCCCTTCATTCGCACTATTCAGAAAAATGCCACTACAATCTGGCAATCACCTGCGTCCATCCCTCCCACGGCTCGAGGCGTAGAGCGAAAGTACTCCGTGCCCCCGTCCGGGTACGAGTACCTGTACACGCACCCGGCCCCAGACTCCCTCGTTGTGCAGTCGGTGAATGACCGGGAGAGAAATGGGCAGCCCGCGCCAGCGCCAAAGTCCAAGGATGCGCGCAGGATGGACCTGTTGGGCCGGAAGGTCTATTCGGCTGGTGGCCTTCAACTACGGATAGCCAATCAGTTGGCTCTCCTTGGCCGCTATGCCTACGACAACTTCATGGCCCTCTCTAAGTTTACGGAGTTGATTCCCACATCCTCCAGGCAGGAGTTCTCAGCCCTGCTAGAAGAGGGCAAGAAAGCCTCCAGGTCCTCCATCCAGGCCTCGCTGGACTCTGCAGATTCCGGAGCCAGGACTTTGGCATCAGGAGTGACCATGAGGAGGATCTCCTGGCTGCAATCGTCCACCTTGCTGCCAGAAGTCCAGTATACCTTGCAGGACCTGCCCTTCGATACCAAGGGCCTATTCTCGGAGAAGACAGACTCCAGAATCCAGACCCTTAAGGATGGCCGTATTGCCATCCTCACCCTGGGCATGCACACGCCTGCTACCCAGTGGAGGTCCTTCAGGCAGCAGCCCTATCGGCCGTTTAATCAGTCCAGGTCGCGGCCTGATAATGGACGCAGAGGCAGACTGAACCGCCGTAGACCATCGGGCAACCGGCGTACCCAGTCCCAGGCACCCTCTAAAGCCCCGCAAGGGCCGAAGCAGGCATATTGATGGGACGCCCGAGGACGGCCCATCAGTCTCTTCACTGGATCCTTCCCCGTTATTTTTCAACCGTCTTTCCCGCTTCCTCCCAGCGTGGTCCCAGATTACAACGGACAACTGGGTGCTATGCACGGTAGAGTCCGGTTACCGTCTTCAGTTTGTTTCGCCCCGTCCCTCTTCAGGGACCCCTCTCACGAGCAAGTCCTCTTACAAGAGGTCGAGTCTCTGCTGAGCTTGGGTGCCATAGAGGAGGTGCCGAACGATATGCGAGGCAGGGGATTTTATTCCCGATATTTCCTAATCCCCAAGGCGAAGGGAGGTCTACGACCCATACTTGACCTCCGAGAGTTCAACAGGTACCTGCTCAAGCTCAAGTTTCGCATGGTAACCCTGGGGACTATCATTCCCTCCCTGGATCCGGGAGACTGGTTTGCCGCCCTCGACATGAAGGACGCGTATTTCCATATCGCGATTTACCCTCCCCATCGACGCTACCTGCGTTTCATTGTCAACAGCACACACTACCAGTTTGCGGTGCTACCCTTCGGCCTCTCCACAGCGCCGAGGGTCTTCACCAAGTGTATGGCAGTGGTTGCCGCGGCCCTCCGCCGTCGTCGGATACACGTCTATCCGTATCTCGACGATTGGCTGGTCCGTGGACCATCCCGCCAACTGGTAGCGAGTCACATGACCACGATCCTAGCCCTGTTTCAGCGCCTAGGACTTATGATAAATGCCGAGAAGTCAACATTGTCTCCATCGCAAAGGGTGGAGTTCATCGGAGCGGTCCTGGATTCCAATTTGGCCAGGGCCTGCCTGCCCCAACCTCGGCATCAGTCTCTGGTCTCCCTAGTTCGGGGCCTACAATCCTTTCCAACAACAATGGTGCGTTCCTGCCTCCGCCTTCTGGGCCACATGGCTTCGTGCACGTTCGTCACTCCGTACGCGAGGTTGCACCTTCGCCCGTTTCAAACTTGGCTTGCGTCAGTGTACCGGCCCCACCGCGACTCCATGGATATGGTAGTCACGCCCACGAAGCCGATCCTCGCTTCGCTCACCTGGTGGCTGGACCCAGAAGTGGTGTGTGCCGGAGTCCCATTCCGCCCTCCTCAACCATCCGTCACTCTGACCACGGATGCTTCAGAGCTAGGGTGGGGTGCACACCTAGCCGACCTGCACACCCAAGGTCTCTGGTCGCCCCGAGAGCTCTCCTTACATATCAGTGTCAGGGAACTGCGGGCTATTCGCCTCGCATGTCAAACCTTCCGCTCCCGTCTCCAAGGGCGTTGTGTCGCGGTGTTGACGGACAACACAACGGCGATGTTTTATGTCAACAAGCAGGGTGGGGCCCGATCCTCCCCGCTTTGCATGGAAGCGATGCTCCTGTGGGACTTCTGCATAACCCACTCGATTCACCTGGTAGCGTCCTATCTTCCAGGGGTGCAGAACACGCTGGCCGACCGTCTCAGCAGGTCGTTCCTTTCACACGAGTGGTCGCTTCGTCCAGATGTGGTGTACACAATTTTCCGCAGGTGGGGGTTTCCCCAAATAGACCTGTTTGCCTCCAGAGAGAACAGGAAGTGCCACCAGTTCTGTTCTTACCAGGGTCGCGCCCCGGGCTCCCTGTCGGACGCATTCCTCTGCTCCTGGACGGGTCACCTCCTATATGCCTTCCCTCCATTCCCGCTCGTACATCGGGTGCTTCTCAAGCTTCGGAGGGACAGGGCCCACCTCATACTCGTCGCTCCGGCCTGGCCGAGGCAGCACTGGTACACTCTGCTGCTCGAGCTCTCCGTCCGGGATCCCATTCCCCTCCCGTTGTGGCCGGATCTGATAACGCAGGACTTCGGCAGGCTCCGCCATCCGGACCTGCAGTCCCTCCATCTTACAGCCTGGTGCCTGAGTGGTTGACCCACGTGGAGCGTGCCTGTTCGGTGGCGGTCCAGCGAGTCCTGCTAGGGAGCAGGAAGCCCTCCACTCGCTCGACTTACCTCGCAAAATGGAAGCGTTTCGCACTCTGGTGCGATCAGAGAGACCTGAATCTGTTTGTCGTCCCTATACCAACGATCCTGGACTACCTCTGGTCACTTAAGGAGCAAGGTCTCGTGGTCTCATCGTTGAAAGTGCACCTAGCGGCCATATCCGCCTTTCGGCAACCCGTCGGTCACCGGTCCATCTTCTCCGATCCGACGGTTTCCCACTTCCTCAAAGGCCTAGATCGCTTGTTCCCGCCAGTACGGCGTCCTACCCCGTCCTGGGATCTGAATCTAGTTTTGACCAGACTCATGAGAGCCCCCTTTGAGCCCTTGGCCACGTGTTCCCTGGTCCATCTGTCGTGGAAAACAGCTTTCCTCGTCGCCATAACCTCAGCGAGGTGAGTTTCCGAGCTTCATGCCCTGACGGCTGGTCCACCGTATACCATCTTTCATGCAGACAAAGTTCAGCTTCGGCCACACCCGGCCTTCCTCCCTAAGGTGGTGTCGGCCTTCCATTTGAACCAGGACATTTTTCTTCCTGTTTTTTTCCCGAAGCCTCACGCCTCAAGTCGGGAACAACAGCTTCACGCCCTGGATGTCCGCAGGGCCCTTGCTTTCTACATAGAGCGAACAAAATCCTTCCGACGCTCGCCCCAACTGTTCGTAGCGGTGGCGGATCGTGTGAAAGGCAAGCCGGTCTCCTCTCAGAGGATTTCCTCCTGGGTCACTGCATGTATCCGAACATGCTACGAGCTTGCTTGTATACCAGCTAACCGCCTCACCGCTCACTCTATGAGAGCACAAGCCTCGTCTGCCGCCTTCCTGGCCCATGTCCCCATCCAGGACATCTGTAGAGCGGCCGCCTGGTCTTCTGTCCACACCTTCGCTTCCCACTACGCGTTGGTGCAACAATCTCGAGACGATGCAGCCTTCGGCTCAGCAGTCTTGCACTCTGCCACGTCTCACTCCGACCCCACCGCCTAGGTAAGGCTTGGGAATCACCTGACTGGAATGCATAGGAGCAATCACTCGAAGAAGAAAAGACGGTTACTCACCGTTGTAACTGTTCTTCGAGATGTGTTGCTCCTATCCATTCCAGACCCGCCCTCCTTCCCCACTGTCGGAGTAGCCGGCAAGAAGGAACTGAGGAGCAGACGGGCCGGCTGAGGTATATATCTAGCGCTATAACGGCGCCACTCCAGGGGGCGCCCAGCCGGCCCGCCGGTGTTGCTAGGGTAAAAATCTTCCGAAGAGCCGTGCACGCGCAGCGCGCACACCTGACTGGAATGGATAGGAGCAACACATCTCGAAGAACAACAGTTACAACGGTGAGTAACCGTCTTTTCCCTCTATTTGGCATTGGTGAGGCCTCATCTGGAGTACTGTGTCCAGTTTTGGGCCCCAAACTACAAGAAGAATGTGGAAAAATTGGAAAGAGTCCAGCGGAGATCAACAGAAATGATTAGGGGGCTGGAGCACATGACTTATGAGGAGAGGCTGAGGGAACGGGGCTTCTTTAGTCTGCAGAAGAGAAGAATGAGGGGGGATTTGATAGCTGCTTTCAACTACCTGAAAGGGGGTTCCAGAGAGGCTGGATCTAGACTGTTCTCAGTGGTGGCAGATGACAGAACGAGGAGTAATGGTCTCAAGTTGCAGTGGGGGAGGTTTAGGTTGGATATTAGGAAAAAAAATGTCACTAGGAGAGTAGTGAAGTACTGGAATGGGTTCCCTAGGGAAGTGGTGGAATCTCCATCCTTAGAGGTTTTTAAGGCCTGGCTTGACAAAGCCCTGGCTGGGATGATTTAAGTTGGGGTTGGTTCTGCTTTGAGCAGGGGATGGGACTAGATGACCTCCTGAGGTCCGTTCCAGCCCTGATACTATGAAATGGAGCACTTTTGCTCCAGCAAAAGCTGGATTCCTAGCAGGTTGTAACTTAACATGAGCGTTGTCTCCTTGTGAGGCAAGCCTGTTCTTTGGCTGTTCACGAAGGCTCCACAGTTACTGATTATAAAGCACATGATCGCCCTCCTGACCCCATGAAATCCTCTCTTCAAAGGGGCCTTGAGGGGTTTTAGATCAAGCTGCTATTTCACAACTGGGAATATCTCTGCTGGAGAAGGTGGGCTGGCTTTGGTCTCCCAAAGGATGTTGTGGTGATCTATATCAGGTAGTATTCACTGTTTTGGTATATTCACTGTCTGTTTGCTGCACAAAGTTATTGCTGAGGCTGCTGATGTTATAAGGGATGCATTTAAATTCATAGCTTCTGCACATGAGACCTAGTTAAGCTTAGTGAAATATAAGCAGTGTCCATATCATCTGTTGGAACTTCTAGGTGAAAGTTCTCATTTAGGGATCATCCTTGCATCTTTCAGCTTTACTTCATATGGCTGCTCTACCTTATTCTGTGACCATTTCATAGTTTAGCAGAAGCTATTGCCATTTAAAACCTTTCTGTTAACATAAGAACATAAATATGGCCACACTGGGTCAGACAAAAGGTCCATCTAGCCCAGTATCCTGGCTTCTGACAGTGACCAATGCCGGTGCCCCAGAGGGAATGAACAAAACAGGTAATCATCAACTGATCCATCCCTGTTGCCAATTTCCCAACATAGAATCATAGAATATTAGGGTTGGAAGAGACCTCAGAAGGTCATCTAGTCCAACCCCCTGCTCAAAGCAGGACCAACACCAACTAAATCATCCCAGCTAGGGCTTTGTCAAGCCGGGCCTTAAAAACCAGATTCCCCCACTTCCCTATGTAACCGATTCCAGTGCGTCACCACCCTCTTAGTGAAATAGTGTTTCCTAATATCCAACCTAGACCTGCCCCCACAGCAACTTGAGACTGCTGCTTCTTGTTTTGTCATCTGCTACCACTGAGAACAGCCGAGCTCCGTCCTCTTTGGAACCACCCTTCAGGTAGTTGAAGGCTGCTATCAAATCTCCACCCAGTCTTCTCTTCTGCAGACTAAACAAGCCCAGTTCCCTCAGCCTTTCCTCATAAGTCATGTGCCCCAGCCCCCTAATCATTTTCGTTGCCCTCCGCTGGACTCTCTCCAATTTGTCCACATCCTTTCTGTAGTGGGGGCCACAAAACTGGACACACTACTCCAGATGTGGCCTCACCAGTGCCGAATAGAGGGGAATAATCACTTCCCTCAATCTGCTGGCAATGCTCCTAATACAGCCCAATATGCCATTGTCCATCTTGGCAACAAGGGCACACTGCTGACTCTCATCCAGCTTCTCGTTCACTGCAATCCCCAGGTCCTTTTCTGCAGAACTGCCAGTCGGTCCCCAGCCTGTAGCAGTGCATGGGATTCTTCCGTCCAAAGTGAAGGACTCTGCACTTGTCCTTGTTGAACCTCATCAGATTTCTTTTGGCCCAATCCTCCAATTCCTCTAGATCACTCTGGACCCTATCCCTACCCTCCAGTATATCTACCTCTCCCCCTCAGCTTAGTGTCATCTGCGAACTTGCTGAGGGTGCAATTCATCCCATCATCCTGATCATCAATAAAGATGTTGAACAAAACCAGCCCCAACCGGCTGCCAACTGGACATGGAGCCATTGATCTCTACGCGTTGAGCCCGACGATCTAGCCAGCTTTCTATCCACCTTATAGTCCATTCGTCCAGCCCAGACTTTAACTTTTGCTGGCAAGAATACTGTGGGAAACCATATCAGAAGCTTTGCTAAAGTCAAGATACATCACATCCACCGCTTTCCCCATATCCACAGAGCCAGTTATCTCATATAGAAGGCAATCAGGTTGGTCAGGCATGACTTGCCCTTGGTGAATCTATGTTGACTGTTCTTCATCACCTTCCTCTTCTTCTTCAGGAGAAGCAGACATGAGGTTGGGGGAGCTGAACTGGGGGCTAGGGGGCTATTTGTGAGGTGGGGAGCTGGGGGGGCAGAATTGGGGTGAGATGGGGGCTGGACTGGGGAAGGATGAGTACAGAACTGATGGGGGCTGGAGAACTGATTTGGATACTAGAGGCACAGGATTGATTTGGAAGTTGGGGGGCAGAATTCATTGCTGGGCAGGGGATGGGTAGATGTGGGGGTGAGAACTCCTGCAGCAGTGGCCAAAATCCTTGTACCCAATATATTTGGGAACATGGGCAGCACTAACACTCTTTGGGGAAGGTCAGGAGCAGTTCACCAATTGTTAGACTGAAAAAACAATATCTCTTTGGCCCCCAAAATATGTGGTTATTTACAATCTCCAAATGTGTAGGGGTCTGACTCATTTATTTTTTGATCTCTTGAGTTTGGTGATACTATGAGTGGGACTTAATTATATTGCATTTAAAAACACCAAAAAAGTTACACACCCTTGGGAAGACTATTTTGGGACTGAGAAGAAATGATTAATTATTAATTGGGATGTGCCTCAAATAATTAAAGGTATCAAGGTGTGCTGCAGCAGAGAAAAGGTTGGGAACCATGGTCTGAGAGTGACGTGACTGTTGAGTTGCTGTACAGGGCTTCCTCCCAGAAACTTGTGCCAGAGAACTTACTGCACAAACATGGAGTGATGACCTGTAGATACTAACCCTTTGCGTATCTTGGTGCCTTCCATCCAAGGAGCTCATTGCACTTTTTCAAACACTGATTAACCGTCAGTCCCCATTGTGTGCTAGGTTTGCATTTGGGGTGAGCTAGGCACGGAGAGGTAAAGTGACTTGTCTAAGGTTGCCCAGGAAGTCATTGGCAGCACTGGGCCTGGAACCCTGCTCTCCTGGCTCCTAGTCCTGGGCTGCAGCTAGAGAAACTGTGTTGTTAATGAGGGGCTCCATGGAGTGTGCTGGGCCAGGCCTTATGTCTGCAATCCATTCTTTCCTGCAGCTTCCTTGAAATGATGGAAGCCCGAAATCGAGGACACGCATCCCCAATGGCGACTAATGGACAGAGCCCTTCCTCCGGCTCCCAGTCACCCATAGTACCTCCCAGCTGCACATCAACAGACAGTTCCAGTCCTGGTACCCCCCAGCCACCACCACCTCAGCAGCCGCCTGCCAATGCAACGTCCCCTGAGCCTCCATCCTCCTTGTCACCAGTGCCTCCACTAGAGGCTCAGCTACCACACACATCGTCCCCAGCTACAGCCTCTCCAGCAACGCCTGTTGTAGTCCCACTGCAAAAGCGCAGCATTATCTCCCGCCTCTTCGGAACTTCTCCGGCACCAGAGATGTCTCCTCCCCTGCCAGGTAGGTGCTGATGCAGAGAGAATCTGGATTTTGCTGTCTGGTAGCGGGTGCATGGGCATACTTACAATATTGCACTTCCCCGCTGTCCCAGTTTCTTTGCTGTACCCCTCCTGTTCCCTGTGGGAGGCAGAGCAGGCAGCCCTCATGTCTTAGCAGTGCCAGGCTTATATTTGTTCAGTATAAATCCAAAGAGTAGTGCAGTTGCTTCATTCTTTTCTTTCAGCTGCCTTGCTTGATTTGCCTTGTGCCTCCAGCAGCGCTCACGCTTGCCTCTGGCAGGGACCCCCCTCCAGCAGCAGGATGGTTGCTCTGATGTTGAACTTCAAGGCTGGGAGGGGTTAGATGTAGAGGGCTCCTGGGGAAAGTAATAAACTGTCAGTTTCTGAATAGGAGTGTCCCCTTCCCCACTGCTGGGCCTGTGCCACTCGCATAAAAATCCAAATGGTAATGGAAAGCCATGCAGCCGCGGCCTGTTTGTAACCATGGCAGCTGCAAAGCACACTTGCATGTTAACAAAGAGCAGTCTGCTGTTTGTATTTAAGGAACATAATCATTCAGCCAGAAATGTGAAGTGGTCACACAACTGCAGCACTGTGCTAGCTCTGCAGTAGATTCCCCTCTGGGGAAATATGCACCAGCAGAGCTGGCGTGAGGGGGAGAGTGGCCCATGGTAAGCAGCAGAGCAAAGTAATGTAAAGGTCATGGAGAACTAGTATCAGACAGAGAGAGTCCCAGTGCAGAGACATCCAGGGCTGTTCATTGCTTTCATTTCTGCTGAGCTAGACCTTAATTTGCCCATCACATTCACTTTACTTACAAAGCTGACTGGAGCTGCCTCTGCCTAGCGATTAGCATGACAGGGGTTTGAGTCACCCTTGCTAAATAACCTCCTCCTTCAAACTGCCACTCTCCGGAGTTCAGAAAGCTATCAAGACACCCACAGAAAGGGGAGGCGCTCAAAATGCACACTCAAGTTCAGTTGTAATTCTCCATCAGGGGTGGGCAAACTTTTTGGCCCGAGGGCCACACTGGGGTTGCAAAACTGTATGGAGGGCCAGGTAGGGAAGGCTGTGCCCCCCAAACAGCCTGGCCCCTGCCCCATCCGCCCCTTCCCACCCCTCGCTCCCTGACTACCCCCCTCAGAACTCCTGACCCATCCAACCCCGCTGCTCCTTGTCCCCTGCCCGCCCCCTCCCAGGATCCCTGCCCTTAACTGCCCCCCCCCCGGGACCCCACCCCCCCTGTCCCCTGACTGCCCTGACCCTTATCCACACCCCCGCCTCCTGACAGGCCCCCTGGGACTCCCATGCCTATCCAATCCCCCCTGTCCCCTGACCATTTCCCCCCGAACCTCCGCCCCATCCAACCGCTCCCTGTCCCCTAACTGCCCCTCGCAACCCCCCACTCCCTTACCATGCCGCTCAGGCTCACAGCCCTGCTGCCTGGGCGGAGCCAGCCATGCTGCCCATGCAGCAGCGTTGCTACGGGGGGAACGGGACAGCAGGGGAGAGGCCGGGGGCTAGCCTCTCCGGACAGGAGCTCAGGGGCTGGGCAGGATGGTCCCGCGGGCTGTAGTTTGCCCACCTCTTCTCTACATAATGTCCTATCTCCTGGATCTATGATCATTTGTGACAAAACCCACCAATTGCAGTTTCATAAGTCTTCTTACCTGGGCCAGTTCCCTGCAAGCAGGACACAGAGAGAAGAGAGGAAAGTTGGAAACTCCTGATCTGCACGTCTCTTTATGCTTTGTCCAAAGAAACAAAAAAGTGAAAATGCTAATGGACAGCAAGATGTGGCCAGTCTGTTTCACAATTTACACTGGAAACAATATCACATAGACCTGAATGCAGAGAAGCAATGGCTTCACTAAGAAAAATGGACACAATCCAACCCCAGTGCTATAACCTTTCTATCCATTGCTTTGTCAGAATAACTTTCAGAAAGCCAGTGTGTTTTTATAAGATCTGCAAAAGAAAGCTTGAGCTATACGTACAAATTCTGCAGCAGTAATTTAAAAAAAAAAAAAGTTATTCCCTGATGTCGATGATGCTGTTACCCAAGCAAGGAAGTGAACAAAAAGCCATGTTAGGTGCTGCTCTGTTGGGAAAACTTGGCACGAGGGCAATCAGGAAAAAGTCATTGTTCATCTTAGAGGATGCTGCAAACAAAAGTGCAGATAGTCACACTTTTCATGTGTCTGTTTGAGAACAGCTTTTCTTTGTGTTTCTTAAGAATCTGGGATGCAGATTAACCTAGGAGAAGAGTAAAGATTGCTCTACAAATAAGACCCTTTTAAAGCAACTTTTATTTTACGTAACACATAGGGGCATTGACCTGTTGGAGGCCTCTTGCTAGGTACCTTACAAAGCTAGAGTAAGTGGCAGTCCTTGCCCCAAAAGGTTTACAGTTTAAATGACAAGCTCACATATGTGTGAAAAAGCCAGGTGAAAGACAAGGGAATAGTAACCGTCTTTTTTTAATGTGAACTAGCTTTGTGCATGGTTCATAAGTGTAAAAAGCCAGTCCTGGCTGTAATCACAACCCCCGTTATTAGCTGGCAGCACTCTGTACGTTACAGTGACATACGTGAGTTTTACAGAGGAAAAGATAAGTTGAGCTTGGTACATGCTAAACCAGCAGTAGGAAAAGGCAGCTCATGGCTACCTTCTTGCGAAGCAGTGGTTTGATCTGAATGGCCTGTTGCATTCCTTCTGCTACACAGCAAATGTCCGAGACTGTTGTGGCTGTTACTTGTGTGTGCAGACATGTAGCTGACCGTCCACATGCTAGAGAAGCATTGGGTTTGAGATGCTTAGGGGAGTAAATTCTCTGTCACACCAGCTGGGCATCATTTATGCCAAACTGATCACTGTTCCATCTACAGATGCTGCTACTGTTCTCCCCAGTGAAGTCCCTGCAAAAGTGCAGAGTGTGGAGGACTTTATTCCCGATGACAGCCTGGACCACAGCTTTCTGGAAGATACGATCCCTCAGAGAGACAAGGGGATAACTAAGACTAAGGACCACAATGAAAGTGACAGGTAAGGAGGAAAGGAACTGGGGGTGGGGGAAGAGGAACGGGATAGAAATAGCATTTGGAAGTGCAGTCTGGGTGACTGAGGGAACTTGTGAGACTCCAGCATTTTCCTTTAGCTCTTAATACACACAGTATGCTACACAGTGCAAACCCCCAAAGGGTGTGTGTGTGTCCCAGTAATGGTAGCCTCACCTCAGAGACTTTCTCTTCCTTTCCTGAACACCCAAGAAGTCAGACAGCTTGATGCATGCCCTGCTAGCAACACCTATCCCTGCCAACTCGAGCAGGTCTGCTTGCCGTAATTATAGTATCACTCATAGGAAGAGAGGGTGGGTCTCTCTCCCATTAGCCAGGTCCCAAAGCCACTTAGAACCACTACCTTGAACTCCACACAGGAATTTACTGTCATCCAGAGCAGATGATGGAAGCAGCGGCTGAGAGTGAATTATATAATTTCCAAATCCCCTCCCCCCCCCACTTCTCCCTGATTGCTTTCTAGCCTCTCCTACTATTGTCATCTGTTAGCTCTGGCTGCTGCTCTTCTGTAAATTGCCCTGGCAGCAGATGCTTGAAGAATCCCATTTACTGCATTAGCAGGATGAGTTTGTCATTGCCAAAGCATTGTTCTTCCTGATACCCTTTGAAGGCCAGAAAGCTGTGGTGCCACCAGTTTAGCCTAATTTTTTTTTTCTGGCTTTGATTGTGCTTCCAAAACTGAAAGGCTACATCACTATATGACTTTAACTGAGATTCTTGCTTGAAAGTGTGTATTGCAAATAGGGCTGTTGATTAATCGCAGTTAACTCACACAATTAACTAAAAAAAAAGTAATAGTGATTAATCACAGCTTTAATGGCACTGTTAAACAATAGAATACCAACTGACATTTATTACATATTTTGGATATTTTTCTACATTTTCAAATATATTGATTTTAATTACAACATAGAATAGAAAGTGTACAGTGCTCACTTTATATTTTTTATTATAAATATTTGCACTGTAGAATGATAAAAGAACTAGTATTTTTCGGTTCACCTCGTGCAGGTGCTGTAGTGCAGCTCTTTGTCGTGAAAGCGCAACTTATAGATGTCAATTATTTTTGTAACATAACTGCACTCCAAAACAATGTAAAGCTTTAGAGCTCACAAGTCCACTCAGTCCTACTTCTTGTTTGTCTTAGCAATTTGCTGAACAAGTTTGTTTACATTTCCAGGAGATAATGCTGCCTGCTTATTTACAATGTCACCTGAAAGTAAGAACAGACATTCACATGGCACTTCTGTAGCTGGCACTGCAAGGTACTTATGTGCCAGACATGCTAAACATTCGTATGCCCCTTTGTGCTTCGGCCACCATTCCAGAGGACATGCTTCCATGTCTACTCTAGAGACCTTACAGTGGCACAGCTGTACCGATGCAGTTGCATTGCTGTAAGATCTCCCATGTAACCACTTTATACTGACAAGAGAGAGCTCTCCCATTGACATAATTAAACCATGCCCAACAAGCAGCGGTAGCTATGTTGGCGGGAGAGCATCTCCCACTGACATAGCGCTGTCCACACCAGTCCTTCTGTTGGTGTAACTTACGTTGATCAGGAGGGCGTTTTTTTCACATAAGTTCAAGTGCTTGTTCATATCAATTCCAAGTAGGTGTGTGCGCGCCACTTGCACAGTCTTCAGAAGGTTTTTCCCCTAGTGGTACCCATCGGATCGGCCTGGGTGCACCCTGGAGTCATGCCTTCAAGTCGCTGAATATAGGTCCTTGCTGACCCACTGCCTCCTCAGTTCCATCTTACCACTAGTGATGGTTGTTGGAGCTGAGTGTCTCTTGCTTCAGCAAGCGTTTCCTCTAGTGATTTCTGTATCTTCAACCTGTAAATATTTAAATAGTATAAGTTGCAGTTAGCTAGTAGCTAGTTAGCGTTTGGGGGTTCCCCAAACCCAGTTCGTTCCCCTCTTGATGTTCAAGGCCTCGATCCCAAAGGTGCCAAAGGGCGATCCCCATGACTCCTGCCTAAAGTACCTGGGGGAAGCACGTCAAACAGATTGTTGCAGGATCTGCAAAGGGTTTTGCCCTAGAACTAAAAAGGGAAGGGACTTCAGGCTCAAACAGCTCCTTATGGAGGCAGTTCTCCATCCCCAGCTGGCTCTGGGCAAGCAGGACATGGCACCCAGCACCTCTGTGCGGAGCACGCCAGCCTCCGTTAGAGAAGCTATGGCACCGAGGAAGGACTCTATACTTAGAGAGCCTCGGCATCATCATTTCCCGGTGCCAAAGTCCGTGGCAGCAACTCGGCACTGCTCACACTCACCGCTGCCACACAAGAGGCACAAGAAGAACAATAGAGGGCGCTCGCCCACAGTGAGAGCAGCTGGGACTGACAGTGCTTGGCGTCACAATCATCGGACTCAGAGGCAGAGTCCTATTACTCAAGACACAGCCGGTACCGGTTGGAACAGCGCTGCTGTAGACAGGAGACTGAGGGGCCCCCCCGGGGCTGACACAGTGTCAGGAGCCCATGTCATGGGCATACCATCAGGCCCAGGGTACCTATTCCACAGGCCCACAGTCAGTAATTTCAGAAGAGCATGCCCCTCCACCACCCCTGAACCATCTCCCACCATGAGGCACCGAGACAGCTTCAGACCCTGGTGCAGAGCCCTTTCTAGATACCAACGCCGTGGCTGGCACCGGGACCAGCCTGGCACCAAACAATAAGGCACTGGGCAGAGGCCTTACCGCAGGAGGGTCCGGTACCGCCTAGGGTGTCATCGTCGTCTTCTCCCGATAAGGCAGTGGCAGGATGGTCATCTTCTGCTCCGCCCCCAATTGACAGTACAGCCCATCAGGAGCTGTTGCGCAGGGTGGCTCAAAACCTGGGGCTCCAGGTCGAGGAGGTGGTCAAGTCAGTAGACCCCATGGTGGACATCTTAGCCCCTGAGGGGCTCTCAAGGGTAGCATTACCCCTCATAAAAACCATTCAGACCACCACGAAGACCTTGTGGCAGACTCCTGCCTCTATCCCCCCTACAGCTAAGGGGGTAGAAAGGAAATATTTTGTGAATGAGAGAGAGAGGCAGGGGCAGCAGGGCCCAACCCCAAAATCCAAGGACTCAAAGAAGCTGGACCTCTTCGGCAGGAATGTGTCCTCCACTGGGGGGCTCCGGCTTCGGATTGCTAACCAGCAAGCAATTTTGAGCAAATATAACTTCAATTGGTGGAATACCCGGATGAAGTTTAAGGAGCTGATTCCTGCAGACTCTAGATCAAAGTTTGCAGCTGTGGTGGAGGACAGCAAGGCAGTGGCACGGACCTCTTTGCAGGCCTCAATAGACACGGTGGACTTGGCCACACGAACCGTGTCCTCTGCCATATACATGAGGAGAAGTTCATGGCTCCAAGTGACAGACCTCCCCCCAGAGGTCCAGCAGACAATACAAGACCTGCCTTTGGTGGGTTGGGGTTGTTTTTAGAGCAGACAGACTCCAAACTCCATAGCGTAAAGGGTTCAAGGGCAACACTGAACTCTCTGGGCCTGCATATTCTCACTACTCAGATGAAGCATTTTAAGCCCCAACCTCCTTCGTGTTTCTACCCTCCCCAGCCTACACAGGATTTCTTCAGGAAGTGGGGCAGGAATAACAGGTGCAAACCTCCCCATCTGCCACCCAGTCAACGCCAGGGCTCAGCAAAGCAGTCCTCTGTCTCCAAGCACGCCTTTTGAGGGTGCACCCGGGGACGATGCACCAGTCCAGTAACCGGATCCTTCCCCTTGTTTTCTGAATCTCCTGTCGTGCATTGGCCCAGATAACCTCAGACTGCTGGTTCTCCACATAGTAGGCATGGGATATTCTCTTCATTTCTGCTCCACTCAGCCCTCTTCAGGGACTCGTCTCACGAGCAACATCTCATGCAGGCGGTGCAAATGCTCCTAGCCGCAGGAACAGTAGAGAAGGTCCCTCAGGAGCTAAGGGGAAAGGGTTTTTACTCCTGATACTTCCTAATCCCCAACGCCAAAGGAGGCTGCCATCATCCACTCCCAGGATCTGGGGGACTAGTATGCCGCCCTCAGCTTGAAGGATGCGTACTTCCACGTATCGATAGTCCCGGCCCCCGGACGTTTTCTCAGGTTCGTAGTGAACCACAACCATTACCAGTTTACGGTCCTTCCCTTCGGCCTGTCAGTGGCCCCTCAGGTGTTCACCAAGTGCAAGTCGGTTGTGGCCGCCTTTCTAAGGAGACGGCAGATGCCGGTGTTCCCGTATCTTGATGACTGGCTTGTCAAGGGCTGCTCCAGGGCACAGGTAGAAGCACACGTACATCTGATACGATCAATCTTCGACAGTCTGGGTCCATTGCTTAATGTGCCCAAGTCTGCCTTACCCCCACCCAGAGGATAGAGTTCACAGCAGTACTAGGCTCCACCCAAGCCAGGGCATTCTGCCAGAGGTGTGCTTTCAAACCATGTGCTCCATCATAGAGTACTTTCAGCTTTTCCCCACCACGACGGCACGGAGCTGCCCGAAACCGCTTGGTCACATGGCCACTTGCACATCTGTAATCCAGCACTTCAGGTCTGGCTGACTTCAGTATACCATACAAGCAGACACAGCTTGGACAAGGTAGTTTCGTTTCGTCCTCAGATTGTCGAACCCTCCAGCAGTTTGCACAAAAGTGCCCTTCTCCAGATTGCAACCATCGATGTCACTAGTCACGGAAGCTTCAGCACTGTGGTGGGGTGTGCATCGAGGGGCCCTCGGGACCACTGTTCCCTCTAATGTTTTACACCTATGTGCAGAATGAATTTTGTTATGTGCATCAATATGAAGGTGTGATGTGTGGTGGGGGTGGGACCAAAGGGTTCAGGTTGTGGGAGGGGGCTCAGGGCTGGGGCAATGGGGGTGAGGGCTCTCGTTGGGGATGTGGGTCTGGGATGGGGATGAGGGATTTGGGGTGCAGGCTGCCCCAGGGCTGCAGTGGGGAGAGAGGTCTCCCCCAGCCCTCTCACCACAGCAGCCCTGGCCCTACTGTGGTGGGGAGAGGCACCTCTCCCCCGGTAGCCTCTGCTCAGGAGGAAGACTTGGGTTCTTCTGGGATTAATATCAAGCAGAAAATGTCACAGCTGAATAACAGACTATGGGCCAAATTCAGCGTTCAGTTACACCATGGATATTAATGGAGTTACACTGGATTTGGACAGCAAGATTTCACTCCCTAGGTAAGAAAGCTGTTAAAATTTTCATCAGCTATAAGAAGTGTCAGTGCCCATAATACCATTTTGACACTAGTAAATAACATGAGACCTCAAAGCTGATGTGCTAGGGGAGGAAATTCACAGCAAAGGCCAAACTGCACACGACTCACCTGGACGTAAGTTTTGTTACAAACCTCAAGCTCAGGCCAGCTTCGCTGAAAGGGTTTGTTGTGACCCTTTTGTGTGAATCTGGGGCTGCTTGCTGGGTTCTGTGAGGAAACTGTCCGTTCAAAACTCAGTGAAACGGGAACAATAGGAACTCTGGCTGCAGCTGAGCTTTGCTTTGAGTTGCTAGAGAGAATGAAGGGCTGGAATGCAAAATACAAACCCGTCCCAAAGCCACAGCAGCGGGGAGAGGTACCTCTCCTGCGGCCCCAGCTCGGAGTCGCTGCAGCAGGTTGGGGCTGCGGGGGAGGCGCCTCTCCCCGCCACAGCCCTGAGCGCCTGCACAGCCCTTGAAAGACTGCTGCACGGCTTAGCGGGAACTTAGCTCAGGACGCGAGGCTTCTGGTCCCAAACAGAACTCTCGCTCCATATCAACGTCGGAGAGTTGAAGGCGGTTCGTTTAGCCTGTCAAACCTTACACACCTGCCCTCCAAGTAGGATTGGATCAGTCATGACGGACAATACAACAGCGATATTTTATATAAAACAGACAAGGTGGAGCATGCGCCTCTTCCCTATTCCAGGAAGCCCTCAAGCTGTGGGACTTCTGCATAGCTCACTCAATACATCTAGGGGCGGTCTTATCTTCCGGTATCCCAGAACAAGTTGGCAGACCATCTCAGCAGATCATTCCATGGCCACGAGTGGTCCATCTGCCCGGACATCATGAACAGCATCTTCCAACGGTGGGGAGTTCCCCAGGTGGACGTGTTCACAATGAAAATGAACAGTAAATATCAGCAGTTTTGCTCCTTCCTGAATCACAGCCCGGGCTTGACCATGAACGTGTTTGTCCTCCTTGGGAAGGACTGTCTGTTCTCTGTGTTCCCATCCTTTCCACTCGTTCATAAGGCCCTGCTCAAGATCAGAAGGTACAGGGCGTCCGTCAATCTAATAGCACCTGCCTGTCCCCGCCAACACTGGTACACATCGCTCCTGGAACTGTCAGCCACTCCAATCACCCAAGACCATGGTCACCTCCAGCACCTCAACCTCGAGTCTCTCCACCTCACAGCATGGAAGCTTCATGACTAAATCCTATGGAGTTCGCATGCTCTGAACCTGTCAGAGAGGACCTCCTCGGCAGCCAAAAGCCATCCACTAGAGCCACTTACTTAGCTAAATGGAAGAGATTTTCGATCTGGGCGACGCAAAGGGCCATGTCTCCAACTCAAGCATCAATACCCTTCAACTTAGACTATCTACTGCACTTGAAGCAGTCAGATCTGACAGTGTCATCTGTAAAGGTTTACCTAGCAGCCATCTTGGCATTATACCCAGGCGTGGATGGTCGATTTGGTCTTCACTAGCCCAGTGGTAGGTCGTTTTCTCAAGGGCTTGGACAGGTTATACCCTCCAGTCAGGCATCTGATACCAGCATGGGATCTTAACCTGGAGAGCACCAGGTTAATGGGACCTCCCTTCAAGCCCGTAGCAACATACTTGCTCCTCTACCTCTTGTGGACAGTAGCATTTCAGGTGGCAGTAACTTCAGCCAGGATGGTGTCTGGGATCAAAGCCTTGACATCTGAACCTCCATACCCAGCCTTCTATAAGGACAAGGTCCAGTCGCAGCCTCATCCAGCCTTCCTGCCAAAGGTGGTATCTCAATTTCACACAAGTCAGGACATCTTCCTCCCAGTGTTTTGCCCTAAGCCACATGCCAACAGCAGGGAACAAAGACTCCATTCCCTGGACGTGAGGCAGGCTCTGGCCTTCTATATTGAAAGGACCATTCTGGAAGTCTGTCTAGCTATTCATTATAGCAAACAGGATGAAGGGCCTCCCAGTATCGTCCCAAAGAATTTCATTGTGGATCATGTCCTGCATTCGGACTTCTTATGACCTGGCGAAAGTGCCAGCTCTGACGCTAACAGCACATTCTACAAGGGTGCTTGCCTCCTTGGCCACATTCCTGGCACAAGTCCCTATACAGGAGATTTTCAGGGCAGTGACCTAGTTGTCGATCCACATGTTCACTTCACATTATGCCATCATCCAGCATGCCAGGGACGACGCAGTTTTGGGCAGAGCAGTGCTTCAGTCAGTGAACCCTGAGCTCTGACCCCTCTTCCAATGGTCTGCTTGGGAGTCACCTACTTGGGATTGACATGATCAAGCACTAGAAGAAGCAAAAACGGTTACCTAGCTTCTCATAACTATTGTTCTTCGAGATGTGTTGCTCATGTCCATTCCAAGACCCATCCACCTTTCCCTCAAACGGAGCCTCCAGCAAGAAGGAACTGAAGAGGCAGTGGGTTGGCAGGGCCCTATATGCGGCACCTTGAAGACGCAACTCCAGGGGGCACTCAGGCCAACCTGATGGGTACCGCTAGGTGACCATGCACACAGCGTGCATACACCTATTTGGAATGGACATGAGCAACACATCTCAAAGAGCAACAGTTACGAGAAGGTAGGTAACAGTTTTTTACTGACAAAAGTGCTAGTGTAGACATAGCCTTAGATGCCCATCCTGAATACAGTGGAGCAGGATCTGTTCTAATTGTGCTCTTCATGAGGATTACTAGTGTGGTGACTTCATTCAGAAGAACACTCTTGCTTTGCCTCAACCTGTTTTCTTTCTGCGCTATAGCAGTGACATCAAGCTGGCATTAGGATGTTACATGGTTTTTGCTATCAGGGATTCTCAAATGATTTCAGTGTTGTCCATATCTTGATTATGCTTTGTGGACCTCTTCCACCCCCTTGTGATCCCATAATATCCCTTTGGCCCCTGCACCAATTACTGACATGGAAAGTAATGGTGAGCAATATATTTGTGTACTTTATCAGTCTTGAAATGTGGCCTAGCTGCTAGAAGTGAGCCAGCACCATGGGAGGAAAGTGGGTTGTTCAGAGACCACAGGCTGAGAACGGCTGAGCTATGTAATTCCTATTTAAAGTCAATTGGCATCACATGGCTAATAACTAGCACAGGTCTTTGAACATTTATGGGGTTGTGTGTCCCAAGCTCCATTTTTGTTGATGTTGGTTTTTTAAGGCCTGTTTCTGTCCTGTAGCGTACAAGAAGAACTCTTAATAAATAGGTATCTCCCCAATTATTATTATTTATTTATCTCCTAGAACTGGAAGGGACCCTGAAAGGTCATTGAGTCCAGCCCCCTGCCTTTACTAGCAGGACCAAGTACTGATTTTTGCCCCAGATCCCTAAGTGGCTCCCTCAAGGATTGAACTCACAACCCTGGGTTTAGCATAAACCACTGAGCTATCCCTCCCTCCTTGAAATATATGTTCCTTGAGCAGCTCATTGAGACAGTTATATTGCCTATTTCCCGGCCACAGGGCTTGCCTGGCTTACCCTTAGTCTGATGCACTGTGCTAAGGTGTATTTGAAGGGTATTAAGAAGCTTATCAGACTCAAAATAGGTGTCCTCATTTCTTCTGTTCCTGGCCTTGCCAGAAGTAGCTAGGTTATGCGTATGGATAGGGTACAGGATTAGAAAGGTGAGTTCTGTGTGAGCCTGTGGATCTGTTTTCACCACCTCACTAGACTTTTATCTTTACTAACCATCCAGTTATCTTTCCATATGCTTAAATCTGCATAACTCTGAACTTGTCTGTCATTTTCTCCCCCCCCCCCCCCCCCGCCACACACATCTTCATGGACAGCTGCTTCAGTAGTGTCACCCAGCTGTGCTGAGTGAGGGGAATTGAGGACTGGGTTTCCTTCACACTCTGGGGCTCCCCTGGCGCCTGCTCTCACCACCCCTCTCCCACAGCACAAGTTCCCTCCAGCTTCCTTGCTGAACTAGATTTTAGTTCCTTCCCCTCTGTTTCTCTAGCACCTAAATTACAGTGGCAGGGGAATGTGTTCACTCGCTCTGTAGGGGAAGGTACATTAGGGAAAGAGCTAAGGCTGAGCTGTTTCTTCTGAACTGAAAGCAGTACACTCAGGATTTGAAATGGAGTTTGCCCTTAGAGACCTCGATAGCATGTTCTTTGGTGTAACGTCAGCAGGATTAACCTTAAATCACATAGCTCTTTGGTGCTAGGTGCCCATACTGGGGACCACATTGGCTCAGGATTAATGCAGGTTGAGACTGGTGCAGTGTGCTTATTTTTGCATTCTTTGCAAGTTCCTTCCAACTGCAGTGTCAGTGCCACAAGGTGATACTAATTTTGCATTGTCAGACCTTGTTTGTATTGCAGGAGTGTGTTTCCTGATGTATTTTCACTTCATTGTTTTGCTGTTAAGCTGCAGCTAGGTGATTTGTGTAGAAGCTAGGGATGGAGGCAGTCAGTGTCTTTACATATACGCTGCATGTAGAGATGAGCCTCTGTGTGTACATCCACATTCTATCCAGACTGAGGACATTTTAGAGATCCGTGCCTAAGTCTAGTGTGTGTGCTGATTGGTGGGAGGATAATTGCACTAACACAGGTGATAGCTATAGTTGCATTAATTAAGCTACTGCTGTTTATTCAAGACAATACTGTAATCTAGAGAGTGAGGTTTCTAGAGCATGTCACACCACCGATAGCATTTTAAAATAAAGCCACCCGCAGCATTGTTTCTAGGACGTTTCCATTTTCTTTTTGATGCATTTCAAGGGGACGTCCACTCACATAGAATCATAGAATTCAAGATCAGAAGGGACCATTATGATCATCTAGTCTGATCTCCTGCAAGATGCAGGCCACATAAGCCGACCCACCCACTCCTGAAATAATTCTCTCCCTTGACTCTGCTGTTGAATGCTCCAAATCATGATTTAAAGACTTCTAGTAGCAGATAATCCACCAGCAAGCGACCCCTGCCCCATGCTTCGGAGGAAGGCGAAAAACCTTCAGGGCCACTGCCAATCTACCCTGGAGGAAAATTCCTTCCCGACCCCAAATATGGCAATCAGCTGAACCCCGAGCATGCGGGCAAGACATTCTTTTTAATAACCAGAAACCTCTTTTTTAAATCCCCCCCTCTTCCCCCCCCCAACCCCAGTGCCATGTTTTAGCTAGTTTTTGTAGGGCTAGCCTGGGGTGAGGCTGTGCCCTGTTATATGGGAGATCAGGGTTTAGGAGCCAATTCCAGTCTCTGGTTCATGAGTCTGGTGTGGACGGTGAGGGCTGCAGGGGCAGCCCACTCAGCCTGGGCAGATAGCATGTCCCTAATGCTCAGCAGCCAGCATCTTTTTGGTTCATTGTGGCAGCAGCAGTGTTGAGCTCTAAAGGGAGTCCTGGGCAGGCTGCCTCAGCTGGAGCATTGGGGGCTGCAGTGTTTTGAAAGCAGAGGGTCTCTTTAGCACTCCAGAAGGGAGGCAGAGGAATCCCCAAGGGGATTGCATGTAAAACCTGAACGTGGCATGATGATCTAGGCAAATGTTCAGTTGAAATCAACACTTACTGCAGTGTCAAATTTGAAATGAGCTCTCTCCATCAAACACACTCGGTTGGTAAAGGTACAAATTTCTTAGAACATCCACTTGGGAACGATAGGCTGTCAAAAATGGCTGGGTGAGTTGACATGGAATCAACTAAAGACCTTTGAACATCCTGGTCCTTTAGCAAGCATGTGGGGCAGCTTCCACCATCCACAACTGGTCAGCGTCATGCTGGACATTGGCCAGTGAGAATCAGAGTGATGATAGACACCTACTAGAAAACCAGGTCTGAAGCTTGAGGTACGATTAGTCAGTCCCAGCTCCTTCCTTTAACCCTCTAAAGTGTTAACCATCACATGCCATGAATGTCATTTTTTTGTATTTGGAAGTAAATGAAATGAGTTGATGTAATCCTTAACAGGTCATTAAAAGGAAGGCGAATGCTCTGTGTGTGTTGGACACCAGCATAATACATCCATTTATCAAGAAGCAAACGATCTTCTCTGAATAAAAAGTACTTAATAGAGAAAGCAGGCAGGATAAGGAAAGCCTCCTGAGTCTGAATTGTGAAATAATCTCTATTCCTGACGTGAGCAGATCTCGAGGAAAGCATTAATATGGCAGGGCCTTGGGAAATCAAGCCAAGAATTCCCAGTTTATAATTCTGCAGTGAAACTCCCTGTCAAGATGTCTCAGAAGGCATAATCCTGTTCAGCTGAGGGAGCCTTAAGGCCTCTTGCATTCTAAAATGTGTCCTTAGGTTAACTTAATTTGGGGAATGTTCAGCCTTGTTATGGTGTCTGGGTAGCTGCCTACTTCAGGACACACTATAGAAAAGAAATAACATAGAGGAGCCCAAGCGCTGAAGGTATCTTCCTGCCACTGGGTCAATATGGGATATTTTTGAATCCCAGGGCATGGGGATTAAAGCATGCAATTCCTATTGGTTTTTAATGGACTAATACTATGCACAGTGTACTGGAAATGTTCCCATAAAGACCTCACTGAGTCAGAAACGCGCTCTGCAGCTGTGAGGCCTCGTCTCAGATCTTGGTTGTACTAACCACTACTTGATGTCCTCCCCCCACCCCGGGGTTATAATCCATTGTGGAACTTGGGCCGTGCCAGGCCCTTGGCTCTGGTGATCAGGCACTGCCAGCTCCATGGCAGGTCAGGGAGTGCACAGTCAAATAGGACACTGGTAACTTCAGCTGACCCGGATTAACCACACATGGCCCTCATTAAGGTAGGGAAGAGATCCTAGAACTCAAGTTGCATTAGTCTGGAACACCAGTGCTGCATTTGCATTCTAGAAGTAGGAGTGTACGCATCCCAATGCGCCCTGAGGGGCTCTGGTTAACACTTCTGTATCTTACAGTGATGGAGAGGCGCTTGAAGGGAATCCTATGGTAGCCGGTTTCCAAGATGATCTGGATCTAGATGACAAAGTGCCCAGCAAACCCTCATTGGCAGCAGAACTTGTACCAAGCAAAAATATTACTTTGTCAAGTGAGGAGGAGGCGGAAATGGAGGATGCTATGGTCACCATCGTGGCTGATGAAGACATTGACATGGACTACGAGACACAATGGTATGAAGGAGTATAGTCTACTAGCTAAAGTATGGAACTGGGAGTTGGGAGATGTAGGTCTTTTTTCAGTCCTGCCACTGACTCGCTGTGACCTTAAGCAGCTCACTTAGTCTCACTGAGCCTGTTTTCCTAGCTGTAAAATGGGGTTATCTGTGCCTCACCAACTTTGCAAGTGTTCACAAACTACAGATTCTCTGATGGAAGATGCTGTGGAAGTGAATAGTAGTATTACTAATCACCATCCACATTTTTCAGTTTGGATGAAATTGTAACACACACATGCAGCCAAAAGGCTAACTTGATTTGTCATATCAAGCAATCCTTCCCCTCTTGATGAGGGAGCGGCCCAGCCTTCTTCCAGAATTTGAAGAAGAGGAGTTGTAAGTAAGCCGTCGGGCACTTTTTCATAGTGGGTGTGGGTGGGTCTCAAGCCTCACTGCGTAGGGCACGGAGGGGGCTTGTGCACCACAACAAGCCGCACTTGGCACAGGGGGACTGGCAGTGCTGCTCTCGCTGGAGAATGGAGCCCACAGAACATGGTGTGTTGCATGGAATGTGACGTGAGCAGTCATAAATAATGCAACAGGGCTTGGGCCACACGCAAATGTATTGATCTCAAGTCTGTGCCCCTCAGGGATGTCTGGGCTGGCATTCAGCATTGGCTTACTGCCAGAAAGACTGCCAGGGTCTGAGTGCTATGTATTAGAGCCTCATCACTGCTTAGGTGTAGATTAGAGGAAACCCCCTAGAATAGGTTCACCTACCTGGTTAGTTACCATTAGTCACTTTGCTTCACTTATGCAATGTGGGAGATGAGGAGAGTAGACATGGAAGAGTATAGAAAAGAGGTGGAACCTCTTGGTTTTCCTTGAACACTGTCACTATCTGAGTGTCATAAGAAAGATAACGCATGTGTTAAGATACCGCCAGTCTCGCAAGGGCTCCCAGTTAGTCCTGGTGAAAGAGCATGCAGGAGAAGTGGTTTGGAATGAGCTCCTAGGACCGAAGCCATGGGTTCCAACTTGCTAAGACTGTGACTGTATAAATCCTCAGCTTTTAATCCACGTTCCTCTCTCCTGTCCAGTGCTGCCTCTTTAGAGGATCTGAACGAGGAGATATTCGTCTAGATAAACGCCGTTTCTAACATGATCAACTAGTTTTGCTTCCTCCTTTCTGGAGGCCTCAATTGTAATGGAGAAAAATGTTAGTCAGACATTAACATTCCAGTGCCCCTGCTGGAGTCTGGCAGATTCCATCTTCCTTACTCCAGTTGTCCAACCCTCTGAAACAGCCCATTGGGGCAGCTTAATTGTGTGGTGAGACCCCTCCTGATGGATCCAAGGCAGACAGTTCCCTCTTTGTTTCCCCCACACCCAGCTCCTTGTGACTAAGTGGGCCCACAGCCCCTTCACACCTGGGATGTGATGGGAGGGCTCCAAGCTCACCCTTTCATGATTGTTAGAGTTGTAGCTGACAGCTTGTTTCCTTTTTTAAAGGTCTTCCAAAAATTCAATGAAACCACAAAAGAGAGCCTCTTCCACCAAAGCATCTGACCAGAAGCCTCCAGGCAGCTTGCCTCCGCATTCTGGATTTGAGAAACACATCAGCACAAAGCTCCCCACAGATCTGCCAGCCACTGGAGCTGCTGCTCCTACAGCTACAGCATCAGTCCAGGCACAAACGACCACTTCCCAGAACAAGGGCTCAGCTTCCAAACTGAAGGGAAGCAAAGAAGAAATGCCTGAGGAGTCTGACAGTGATCAGGAGGGACCGATAGCCACCCAGATGCTCTCATTTGTGATGGATGACCCGGACTTTGAAAGCGAGGAGTCTGATAGCCAAAGGAAGAAAGTGGTAAATAACATGCATGTGTCCCTGCTTTCTAGCTCAGCCTAGAAGCAGCAATGGAGTGATGAGAGCTCTTATCTGATCTTCCAGTATCCCAAGAGCAGCAGGGTTAAACAATCTGAAGAGCACTATTGTTCAAACACAGGCCACTAATGTTCTTCTCATTGCTGAAGCCGAATGATAGCATGTCTCAGTTGCATTTTTAAGTATACAGATTAGGGCTGTCAAGCAAGTAAAAAAATTAATCACGATTAATCACACCATTAAACAATAATAGAACACCGTTTATTTAAATATTTTTTGATGTTTTCTATATTTTCAAATATTTTGATTTCAGTTACAACACAGAATACAAAGTGTACAGTGCTCACTTTATATTTTCGATTACAAATATTTGCACTGTAAAAAGCAAAAGAAATAGTATATTTCAGTTCCTCATACAAGTACTGTAGTGCAATCGCTTTATAATGAAAGTTGAATTTACAAATGTAGAATTGTGTACAAAAAATAACTGCATTCAAAAATAAAACAATGTAAACTTTATAATCTACAAGTCCACTCAGTCCTACTTCAGCCAATCTCTCAGATAAACAAGTTTGGTTACAATTTGCAGGAGATAATGCTGCCCACATCTTGTTTACAATGTCACCTGAAAGTGAGAATAGGCACTTGCATGGCACTGTTGTAGCAGGCATCGCAAGATATTTACATGCCAGATGCACAAAAGATTAATGTGTCCCTTCATGCTTCACCCACCATTCCAGAATATATGCATCCATGCTGATGATGGGTTCTGCTCGATAACGATCCAAAGCAGAGCAGACCGACATATGTTCATTTTCATCATCTGAGTCAGATGCAACAAGCAGAAGGTTGATTTTTCTTTTTTGGTGGTTTGGGTTCTGTAGTTTCCGTATCGGAGTGTTGCTCTTTTAAGACATCTGAAAGCATGCTCCACACCTCGTCCCTCTCAGATTTTGGAAAGCAGTTTAGATTCTTAAACTTTGGGTTTAGTGCTGTATCTAGCCTTAGAAATCTCACATTAGTACCTTCTTTGCATTTTGTCAAATCTGCTGTGAAAGTGTTCTTAAAACAAACATGTGCTGGGTCATCATCCGAGACTGATATAATATGAAGTATATGGCGGAATGCGGGTCAAACAGAACAGGAGTCATACAATTCTCCCCCAAGGAGTTCAGTCACAAATTTAATTAATGCATTATTTTTTTAACAAGCATCATCAGCATGGAAGCATGTCCTCTGGAATGGTGGCCGAAGCATGAAGGGGCATATGAATGTTTAGCACATCTGGCACATAAATACCTTGCAACGCCGGCTACAAAAATGCCATGCAAATGCCTGTTCTCACTCTCGGGTGACATTGTAAATAAGAAGCAGTCCGCAGTATCTACTGTAAATGCAAACAAACTTGTTTGTCCTAGCAATTGGATGAACAAGAAGTAGGACTGAGTGGACTTGTAGACTCTAAAGTTTTACATTGTTTTTGAGTGCAGTTTATGTAACAAAAAAAAATCTACATTTGTAAGTTACACCTTCACGATAGAGATTGCACTACAGTTCTTTTATGAGGTGAATTGAAAAATACTGTTTTTATTATTTTTACGGTGCAAATATTTGTAATAAAAATTATAATATAAAGTGAGCAGTGTACAATAAATCAATAAATTTGAAAATGTAGAAAAAATCCAAAATTTTAATAAATTTAAATTGGTATTCTATTGTTTAACAGTGTGATTAATTGTGATTAATTTTTTTAATTGCAGTTAATTTTTTGGGGTAAATCGTGAGAGTTAACTGTGATTAATCGACAGCCCTAATACAGATTATTCTCAGTAACTGCAGATAACCTCTGAGCTCAAGCAGCCGCATGGAACGTATGAAACCCAAATGCTGAGGATTTTTCATCTGGAGCTTAGTGTACTAAAGCTTGGCAGGGAGAGAATGGGGAAAGCGGAGGGAGGGAGAGTGAATGTGTATGCACAGTTCCCTGTTTTCAACCCAAGAATTGAAAAGCCAGGGTGAAGTTGTGTTGAAACTTTCCTTTGCTTGTCAAAGCCTATTGAAGCCCCAAATGCCATTATAGAGGGGCAGTCCAACATACAGCTGAAGTTGGGGTATCCATAGCATATCCACAACATTGACAAGATAGGCTGCAGCTGCTCAGCTTTAGCATAGACACAACCTGCAAAAGGCTGCCTAGATCAGAGAGGACCTGGCATCTCCTCCAGGCCTTCCTCCATATTAAAGATGAGGGAATTCAGTGAATTATTTGAGATCCTACTGTTCGCTGTTGTGGCCTTTACCTGAGCAAATTCTGGATGTTCCTGCCTTAGTCCACAGTTAGAACCACTAGGCCCATCTGTACAGAAACAACTAGCCATGATTGACTGTGTAAAGAAGCCCCTATGCTTGCAGACAAAGCACTGTATACTGAGCCAGTAACTGTAGAGGGCTCCTGTAGAGTTGGTTTGGTGTGTTCACCTTGCCCCATGGTTGTATGGGGAGAGTCACTGTCCTAGTTTGTCCATGACCATGGCCATGTATCATACTGGCCTCATTCAGTAACATTCCGTTCTCTTAGCATGGCCAATGCTCGCCGTTCCAAGCATTTCACTGTAAAAACAGTGGCTTTCTGAGCAAGGTTATGACTCCTTGTGCCTGATTAGACAGCAGGATTTGCTGAGAAGTGCTGCGTTGTAGCAGCGTCAGGGAGATATTCCTCCACAGAAAAACTCTTCTTCAGTGCACAATGTTTTGGCCAGGTTGAGCAGTGAAAGAAGCTGTGCCCCCTCCACTAACAGGGGGAGGGCTGCATACAGAGCCGGAAAGGCAGCTCAGCAAAAGAGGCAGATCACGTTTGGACTAGTGCTAAGAATATTGTACAGGAACAAAGTTAACTCCTTAAGTGTCAAGTGGCAAAGATGGTGAGGTGTCTGTGCTCCAGGATTGGGGCACAGCTGTCTCCTTTTCCCCTCTTGCAGGGTGAGAGGAGCCTTCTGAGGCTTTACCTGGCCCCTGCAATTTCCCAGCTTTCGGCCTCTGTATCATGGGAGATGCAGCTCCCTCTTTCCTTGAACAGAGGGGTTTGCTCCAGCCCCATGAAGTGATTCCCCTGGGTGCGTACTTCCTTTTGACCCCAGGATGGCATGTGACTCTGCCAGGGCACAATATGGGTTTGAGTTCATTGTATTTGAAGGTTTTCCAGGATGGCAGTGCCTGTTAGTGCAGTTGGGAAGCCTGATGCATCTGGGGCTCATGTTTAACCCCACAGCACCAAGAGGCTGGCCTTTGGAGTACAAATGTTAAGCACCATAGGGCATTTCACACCAGAGCTACAGTTCCAGTGCTGTCTAGGCACTTCCATCGTGGCATAAAATAGTATAAAACTGTGACAGCTTCTTGAAAATAGCTCAGTTCTACCACCCCCCCAGCTCCCCTTTAGAGAGCAGAAATGTATCCTAAGTAGAGAGGAGATGGGGCTTTTGCTTGAGCGATCAGTTTAGACTCCTTGGTAGCTGAGATTGGGTCCATGATGTGTCTACTTTCATTCTCTAGGGTGAATTCCCAGTCCGGGAAGACCCCTCTGACATCTCCGATGAAGACACCTCGTTAGCAAAGCCTCCACAGCCCATGAAGCCTACAATCCACTCCTTCAAGCTGAAAAATGACTCTGATCTCTTTGGCTTGGGTTTGGAAGAAACAGGCCCCAAAGAGAGCAGTGATGAAGGTAAAAGCAGGTCACTGAGCCACTCCTGACTGTGATTGTCCTGCTGGGTTTTTCACTGCACTGAATAGGTCCAACGTTAAGCAAATCAATTTTGCATTAAGTAAAACACCCCCAACTTCACCCACCGCCCAGTGTGAGCATTTAATGAGCTTTGCAGAAGCATAACTAACTTTCTTTCACTTTCTCCCATGCCTGCCCTGACTAACCTCAGCTGGGGGAGCACTTGCTGATGCCTTGGGAGAGACTACTGGGCTTTTTCCTGCCCTGCTAGAAGTAGGGGTGCTTCTTGAGAGCCTTTTCTTGAGATTTCCTGTCCAGTTTTGCATGCTTCAGAATCTATGAATCCGAGTCTATTATTGTGGGTCCTCCCCATCCCAAGAGCCAACCGTAGCTTATGCAGAGAGGGTTCTGTGGATGGATTGGCATGACCACGTGACTGTTTCCTATTGATCTGCCTGGGAAGTAACCTGGAATTATGGGACGTTAAAGACTCTTCATGATTGGAGGGGTGGGGGAAGCTGTAAGAGGGGGAGAAGGGATTTGACATTGATTAGTTCTAAAATTATGACTAAGATGTCAAACCCTATTCAAGCTCTATCAATAACTCACATGTAATTTTGCCTTGCTTTTAACTGTTTGATTTCCCATAACCGACGCTGCCCTGTTGTGTTGGGTCTGATAGATTACTGATAATGATGGAAGAGGCCATGCAGTTTGGTGGTGTGAATCAGGATCTCCCCTCCATTCAGCTCTAATGCACTGTATACAGTATCCTCCTTAGGAGCAGAGCTTTTTTGTGGAAAATGCATCATTAGCCATTTAATTTTTGTAGAGAAAACAACTTTTTGGGTTTTTTGTTTGAACAGATAAAGCAAAACATCCTTCCAAGGAGAAGAAGAAGAAGAAGAAGAGCAAAGAGGTACAGCGTCATTCCCCGGGGTAGACTCCATCAGCATGTTCTCTGCCAGTCAGCCAGAGGGGGGCTGGCGTGCTACAGGGAAGTGTGGCTGGCTCTGTTAGCGACTGGTTTCTCTTCCATATTCCAACCCCGGAGAGGCAAGGGGGTCTGCAGTCCCCAAGTCTCCAGGCTGTTAGCCACTTTCCAACTTACAAGGAAACTTGTAAGACTTAAGTTTAAAAGTTAAAATCAGAGCTGTAATACACAGGATTTGATTGTACAGAGCATGCCTATAGAACAGACAGCATATGTGCTATCTGGCAACAGAATTCTCTCTCAATTCAGCAGTGTCCAAGAAAGAATAAGTGTTAAGAGCTAACCAGAGATCATCAGCAGATTTGTTCTTCAATGAGGTGCATCAGTTCTAAACTTTCCCAGCTCTGTGTAGCTCAAAAGCTTCTCTCTCACCAATGGAAATTGGTCTAATAAAAGATATTGCCACACCCACCTTCTCTCTCTCTCAACTTGCTGGCATTCTGACTAGCCATCCTTATCTGACAGGACGGCTAGTGTAAACCGAACATTGCTTCACATGCTCCCAGTATATAATAGCAGACTGTTCCGACATCACTAACCCTGTCCCTCCTAGACATTGGACTTTATTCCTTCCATATAAAATTCCCATGATAGATAGGCTTCCTCCCGAGGGTCCCATTTTCAGGATGATGCATGATAGGTTTTTTCTAATGGTACCAGTAACCCTTCTTAATTGCCTTCGCATCTTGCAGGAAGAAGAGAAGTCTATAAAGAAGAAAAGCAAACACAAGAAGTGCAGGGAGAAGGAGGAGAGCAAAGATGAGAAGAAGAAAAAGAAAAAAAGAATCAAGGAGAAAAACAATGAGATAGATGAACTGGAGGCCTTTCTGGGAGGAGGAGCCAGCGCCAGCAAGCAGCAAGGGGGCGGGGACTATGAGGAGCTCTAGGCCTGCAGTGGGTACAATCAGCGGACTCCATTGGTTGGTGGCTGCCACCAACTCTCCATACGAGCCACGCCAGGACGGGTACAGATGTGTAAAGCTTTGGCTGTCTGCCATAAGTACTGTCGAAACAGAGATGGTGGAACAAAAAAGCTTTACATCTGTGTATGCTGTTCTGGTGCAGTCGTGTGGAAGGAAAACACAGCCGTGGGATACTTGAGGAAGGTTTGAAGGTTAAAGATCATGGTATGGTATCGTGGCAATGAGTTATCATTTCCCCCTACCAATGTCTAGCCCTCTTTCCTTTCTTCAGAGAGTTCCAATCTGGTAGTTGGCATGGTGTGGGGATGGAAAGGTGAGTGGACCTGCTCCCATCCCCACCATATTCCACTGCTGCACCCCTGAAATTCCTGTTTTGATAAATAAATGAATGCAGCAAAACATGCCACCTGAATGCATCGTGCTGTCACCTTGTGAATAATCAAGTCTTTAACTTTTTATCCTTCCTATTTTTTTAATGAGAAAGGTGTTATTGGCCTTTGCCCCATAAGGCAATCGACAAGCTTTTAAATTAGCAAAATATCATCTTGTATGGCTCTTAATGAAGCAGCTGCAGGGCCTGAAATAAGAGTGAGTGTAATTTGGGGATATTTCTGCACAGCAGCATAATTAACCCTGTGGTGCTCTTTTGGAATCCATGTAGCCTCATTGATTCCCACGGCCCCCTTGTCTCTGGCACTACATGTAAGCCGCTGTGCAGTTGGGAAGACAATGCAAAGTTATCTTTGAGAAAAGAAACTAAATTGACACTTTCCCTTAAACACTCCCTGGCACCCTGGCCTTGAATTTGAATACACTAGCAATTCAGCCCTCCAGCACCTCTCAGGGACATGACTGCTGGATGGAAATGGAGATACCAGAATTTCAGGAGGGTTTACAGAAATGCATTAGCATGGCGAGGCCTTCGCTTCTCAGGGCATGCTGTAAAACAAAGGCTGCCTCTGCACCACTCGGGCTGGGGAGAGTGTCCCTCAAGGTCTGCAGACACTGAAAGCCAGGTCGCCTAGCACTTAGTGCGGGGCACGTCCTGCCCCAGAGTAGAGTGCAGAACCTCCTCTTGTCACAGGAGCTTTGAAAGCCTTTTAATTTTGGCTCTGATATCAAAGAACCATGTATCAGTGCATGTTCAGCGGCATAGGTCATGGATGGTTATTGACACCTTTGCCCTGCCATTCATGCCTTCCACTGTCTTGGTGAGTGCCCCCCCCCCCATCTTTAAAGGGTCTGTTAATACTCAAAAACAACGAGGAGTCCGGTGGCACCTTAAAGACTGACAGATTTATTTGGGCATAAGCTTTCGTGGGTAAAAAACCCACTTGTTCAGTTGCATTTGAAGAAGTGGGTTTTTTACCCACGAAAGCTTTTGCCCAAATAAATCTGTTAGTCTTTAAGGTGCCACCGGACTCCTCGTTCTTGTGGATACCGACTAACACGGCCACCCCCCGATACTTGTTAATACTCAGAACCCAGTGTGCTGTATTCCCTCTGAGGCTCAGCCCTAGGAAGCCCATTCACATTTTTGTGCATTTATTAAATAGCCCATATTCGTGTGGGTTGTTTTTATCTTTTTAGTTGTGAAAGGTGGACTGTCTGAAGGAAACTAGATGAAATCCAAACTCGGGTTTCCTTCCACTTCCCCAGTCAGTGGGATACTGCTTTGGATCCATCCTCACTTCAGAGTTGCCTTGAACTATAGACTGTTGCTCCATTTTTTTCCTGAGAAATGCACTTGTAACTTTCTATATACAACAAACTGGGGTCTTGCTGCATGAGCGGAGTACCATTTCAGGTACGTTTTCCATTAGCAGTTGCCTGGTCAAAGTATTTTGTTTCATGTGACCCTTTAGAGAATTTGCATGGAACATTTCAAACTTCACACACTAGGGAGGAATACCAGATTGCAAACCAGTTTGCAGCCTCTGCTCCAAAAAGGAAACAAGACATTTGTGCTACAGCTGGCCAAGTGTTTTTGAAAGTGCTTCTGCTCTGTAAAGATTTTGGATCATGTTCCATTTTGCATTGGAAAACCTAGTGCACTCCATTCTGACTATAAAGCTCTCTATTGTACACAACTGCCTCTGCACCTTTCTTATGTACACAGCTTAACCATTGCAAACACTTGCTTGAACTCAGGAGACTGCATCGCCTTCCAGGACAGTTTCACAAGAGGCGAGTGCTCTCAAACCTTCCTGATGACTTAGCAGCTGTTTCCTTAAAGGGATCCTGTCAGGAACAAACCGTAGCTTAAAAAAAAATTCCTTGTGTGTTTAGTAAACACCAGAAGATTGTTCAAGTTGAAAACTTTAAATAATCTGAATTCTTCTCCCCTTCTATGGTTTATTCAAGTATTACATTTGTGTCACCTGGGCTGCCAGTAATAGTCATTGGTTTTGTTCCTGTTTATAGTTACTTCCTAGATGGTTTCACTTTCCAGCTAGTACAAAGCTGCACCATCTCTGTAAATCTCATCAAAACTTTCTACTGGGATCCATCAAATTTTATTTTATTTTAATTTTGGGGGGGGGCAGCATTTTTGAGATTTTCCCAAACCCAAACATTGGCCGAAATTTGACTGACATGGTCCCTTGTATGTTCCTGAGGGCTTGGATTTCTCAGCCCAAAACAGTCAGCACGGGAATGGCTGGAACAAAGAACAATAATGGTAGTCATTGCTTTCCTAAACATTCCTCTAAAGAGAAACGGGCCTATAGAGACACCCCCCGCTACCACACACACACACACACACACGCTCTCTCTCTCATGCACACACACACACCTTTGAAGCAGCTTTGAGGAAAGCTGGCCTTGTGGTTAATGGACTGGACTGGGATCTGAGATTGGGGTTCAGTTCTTGTCTCTGCTGCATTAATTGGAGTCTCGGTTCTCCCCCTGTAGGGAGTGGATGCTCGTTCTCTCTCACGGGGAAGATGAGGATCAATGCTGAGCACCTTCTAAGCATTCATGATACTATGGCGAATTCAGCCTCAGGAGTAGCCCTTCATCTCTGAAGTCTAGTGTGCCAGGAGCTTGTGTTGGGAGGCCAGCTGGGGAACCCCCACCGAGAAGCTGTATTGCCGACAGGATTGTTCCACTCTAACAAGGTGCAGTGGCCCATGTTGATCCAGAAGACACTCGCTAGCCTGTGACTGAATTAAATCCCTCTTCCCCCAGTTCTCTGAGTATGCACCTAGGAAATGCCCCAGCTACCAGTGCGGAACATACAGGATTATGCCTGTCAGAAGCAGTTAATCTGTGGACTTGGCTTTCTCTTTGAAAATTTGTTTCTGAAGGTTTATAGCTAGCACCTCCAGTATGCAGCCTTTGGATTAAACGAAGCATGGCGTAGCCGTTTGTGTTAGTACAGAAGCTTCTGCAGAAGCACGTTTACTCGAGCTTTGGTTTTGTATTTCAGGAGGTGGCAATCCACTTGATTTTTTGGATGGCTGATAAACACAATCAGCCAACTCATGGCTGGTAGCAGCAGCTATTTCTTGGAGCCAAAGCCACCCTAGGCTGCTTGTGGATTATGTCTTTTGTAAATTGCTGTAGATCCATTTGTTAAGCTACATGGTAGCACTATATTTTTGTAGTGTCAATTTAAAAGGCAAATTTTCCAAGCAGAACAGCGGCCATTCTGGAGCCATTATCCACTTGTTACTTGCTGCTGATAGACTCGCACATCATAAAACCTCACTCAACACTTCCCCCGCCCTCCATGTTACCATTTGGAAACAACGTGGAGTTTGACACACTAAGATCAGACCTTGGTCTCCACTGCGTAACTTGCATTACTGCATAGACATACCATCAAATAGTACAGAATAGGTAGTATGGCATCTAGGCCTAAAGTCCTATGTAAGCAAGAGCTGAGGTGCTTTGTTCCCACCTACCATAGCTTCCTAATCAAAAAATGGGTCAAGATTCACTAGAACCATTTGTTCTTTTGGCTACATCAGCGTCTTCTGAGAAGATTGCTGCATTTCACAGAAGATTGAGGTTGGAAGAGACCTCAGGAGGTCATGTAGACCAACCCCCTGCTCAGAACAGGACCGACCTGTGACGGAGTAGGGAGTGGGGCAGATTGACCTGGGAATGTTGCGTGGGAGTTTTATTGAGACTGTCTGCATTAGTGATGGGATACCAGAGTGAGGATACCTGAGCATGTAACCTGAGCCCAGGAGGGGGGTTGGGGCCTGGTGACACCTTTTGCCTGGGAAACTGGACAAAGTCTGAGGAGCAGCAAGCCCCCTGCTGCGGTGAGTGAGGGGGGACCCAGGACTGCATGGAACTTTGATAAGTGCATCCTGTCCCAGCATAAGGAAGGATAGGACATAGATGAATTCCTGATTGCCTTTGAGAAGGCCTGTGAGTTGGACAGGGTTGACCATGCAGACAGGCTCTGATTTCTCACCCCCTTACTGGACCCCAAAGCCGTGGGGCTATACAGCCGAATGGAAGGGGTGGAGGCAGGAGACTATGAACTGTTCAAAAAGGCCCTGCTACGTGAGTTTGGGAAGAATCCCGAGGCATACCGGAAAAGTTCCGGAGCCTGCGTAAAGTCCCTGAGGTCACACATCTGGAACTGATCTTCTGCATGCAGGGATACGTTCACAAGTGGGCGGATGGGGCCTAGACTGAGGAGGACATGGTTAAACTGATTGTACTGGAGCAACTCTATGAACACTGCCCAACGGACCTGATGATGCGGTTGGGGGACAAAAGGCCAGAGGACCTGCAGTGTGCAGGGCAGCTGGCCGATGACTTTGTGGACCGGGGACAGGAGTCCCAAAGGAATAGGTCCACTGTGATGCAGAGAGAGTGTCACCCTTGGATTCCCCAAAGGGGGAATGTGAAGAATACCCTCCAATGGGGAACATCCAGCGTCAGGACCAACCGACCCGCTCGACGAGACCAGCGGGACATGAGCTGCTATTACCTTCGCCAAAGAGGCCACATACGGACCCAGTGCCCCAAGCTCAAGGACAGACTGAGCAGACCCAACCCACACAGGGTTAACTGGGTAGGGAGGAGGGGCACACTTCCCAGGCAAGGGGGGCTGACAGCTTTCCAATGGCTCAGGAGGGAGGAGTTTCCCAGACCAGCTCCTCCGGGGGGCTGGATGCTCTGGACTCAAGGTTCTCGGTTTACAGGGTTGGGGCAGGGCAGTCCCTGTAGAGCAAGTGCCTTGTTCCCCTGGAGGTGGATGGGAGGAAGGTCAATGGATACTGGGATATGGGTGCGGAGGTGATGCCCAACACCTACCTGACCCTGATGGGGGTGGGCGGGACCCCATTCAAAGTGCCCATGGTGAGGGTACATCTGAAATGGGGGCAAGGAGGGCCCCAAGGATGTGGGGGTGCACCACCATTTGCCCACCCAAGTGTTGATGGAGGGGGACCTAGAGGACTGGGCAAGCACCCCCCAGAACAGCCTGGTCGTGACCCGTAGCCAGCACTGGTGAGGGGCACTGCACCCTAACCCTGGGACGGGTACCTTACCAGAGGCTCAGGACCCTACCCCAGTGGGGAGAGAGTGCCCAGGAGCAAGACTCAGGGAGGCTGCAGCTTCAGACCCAGCAGGTGAGAGAGAGGGTGGGGAAGGCCCAGGACAAGGGGAAAGCGGCTTTGAGACCGTTTCCCATCATAGAGGAGCCTTTCCAGAAGGTGGCTATGGACATAGTGGGACCTCTCAGCAAGATGACGCAGTCGGGGAAGAAATACATTTGGGTGGTGGTAGATTTCACTACCTGCTAACCCGAGGTAGTGCCCTTATCATCCATTGAAGCAGACACCATGGCAGATGCGCTGCTGACTATTTTCAGCCGAGTGGGGTTCCCCAAAGAAGTCTTAACAGACCAAGGATCCAACTTCATGTCGGCCCTGCTCCGGTGCCTGTGGGAGAAATGTGGAGTCCGGCACAGCTGGGCCTCAGTGTACCACCCCAGTGGGCTGGTGGAGAAGTTCAACGGAACGCGAAAGATGATGCTGAAAACCTTTATGAACCAGCACACGCAGGACTAGGACAAGTATTTACTTCACCTGTTGTTCACATACAGGGAAGTACCCCAGGGGTCTACTGGGTTTTTGCCTTTCAAACTGCTATATGGAAGGAGGGTAAGGGGGCCCCTGGATCTGATGCGAGACAAATGGGAGGGGCAGGCCACTCCCAATGGAGAATCAGTGGTGGAGTATGTCCTGACCTTCCAAGAAAGACTTGCTGAGCTCGGGCCTGGCCAAGGGGAATCTGGCCAGGGCTCAGAAGAAGCAGAAGGTCTGGTATTACCGCACGGCACAGGCCTGCACCTTTGCCACCAGAGACTAGGTGATGGTTCTCATCCCCGTGAGAGAGAACAACCTCCAGGCTGCCTGGGAAGGTCTTTTTAAGGTTGTTAAGCAACTACATGAAGTAAACTATGTAATGGAGCTGTCTAACCAGGCGCACCACCACCGGGTGTACCATGTGAATAGGATGAAGCCATATTATGATAGGGGGAATGTGGTGTTAGCCGTGTGTGGACATTGGGAGGGGCAGGGAGAAGACCATTTAGTAGATCTGTTCCCTGAGCCAGGATCTGGTTCCCCCTGGAACCAATTCCCTTCTCTGATCAGCTGACCCCTGCCCAGCAAGCGGAGAGTGCAAGGTGGGGATGGTGGACGTATCTTACCTGGGCCACCGGGTGGGGAACAGCTGCCTAAAGCCAGAACCAGCCAAGGGGGAGGTGATCCGAGACTGGCCTTCTCCCCAAACCAAAAAGCGTTCCAGGCCTTTATTGGGATGGCGGGGTACTATCAAAGATTTGTGTCCCACTTTAGCTCCATAGCCACCCCCATCACTGAGCTATGCAAGAAGGGGAAGCCAGACAAGGTGGTCTGGACCGAGCAGTGCCACAGGGCTCTCTGTGCGCTGAAGGAGGCTCTTAGCAGTGGCCCAGTTCTGACAAACCCAGACTTTGACAAGGCCTTTATGGTGTTCACCGACGCCTCAGACACGGGGCAGAGGGCAGTGTTAATGCAGGATGATGAAAAGGGGGAGAGACTCCCCATCATTGTGTCAAATTTGCAGATGAACTGAAACTGCTGAGCTTCAGTTCATCTGCAAATTTGACACAATCAGCTCAGGATTAAACAAAGACTCTGAATGGCTTGCCAACTACAGAACCAGTTTCTCCTCCCTTGGTTTTCACACCTCAACTGCTAGAACAGGGCCTCATCCTCCCTGATTGAACTAACCTCGTTATCTCTAGCCTGCTTCTTGCTTGCATATATATACCTGCCCCTGGAAATTTCCACTACTTGCATCCGACGAAGTGGGTATTTACCCACGAAAGCTCATGCTCCAACACGTCTGTTAGTCTATAAGGTGCCACCGGATTCTTTGCTGCTTTTACTAAATCAGAATACTCCCTATGTCCAGCCTGGGGGGAGCCAAGGTTACCATGGAAACCTTAATTTCAGTGCCTGACTTCTGACTTGATGTGATCATGTTGACAAGATTTTTGCATTTAAATCTGTTGAGATTAAAACCTTAATCTCTGATTTCACAGGGTCTTTCCACACACACGGCCATCACTGCATCGTTCCACAGTCCCAGGGAGAGCATCCTAACTGAGTCAGGCTGACCACAGGCCAAATCCTTTTGTCAGTTGTATAGAGCAGTCTCTAGTTCTGTCCATACTCACATTCCTACACCCCCTTTGAGCCCTCAAGACGTCTTTGTTTAAGGTGGCAAGTTTAGCTGCAGTGACATCTGCCCAGACAGATGTAAGAATTGGGCTCACTTTATCTCCCAAGCCCCAACTCCGTCTTCAGCTGTTCCCTGAGATGACATTCCATCTCTCATCAGCAGTAATCCGGAAGGTGAACACCTAATTCCGTATCCGCCATCCTGTCCCAAACCCTGTTTCTCCGTGGGCTGGGGTGATTGCCTCTGAGCACTAAGGGTGCTGGGGTTCGATGTACCTTCTCAGGAAGCTTTGGTAATCATCTGCTGTTGCAAGAGGGTACATCACTCTGCTTCCTTGCTTATGGGTGAGCCAAGAACCACAGGACAAGTGTCTCTGTGCTGAGATTCCTGGAAGCAGGGGATCTGGTTTCCATTCCTGAGGAGCAGAAAGCAACAATCATGGTGCTCTCCACACTTGCTCATAAAGTTCTGGATCTTTTCTCATCCAAGAGAGCCTCCTTCCCTACTAGGGTTGCCAGGTAAAGCTGCTTCCTCCAGCTGCTGATAGGTGGGAGAAAGTGAGAGGCAAGCCCCTCTGTCAATGCTGAATCCCCACTTTGTCACTCTGAGTGCAGAAGTGGGGCCCACAAGGATTCTAAAAATTAATACTGGCCACTCCAGTTTACAGCTTCTCTCTGACCTTGGCTTGGTAAACGCTGCCACCACCCAAATGCAAAAAAACAAACGAACAAACAAAAACTTTAGAACCAGGAAGGAGCATGTGGGAATTCCTCCCTGTGGGGTACCCTGAAGCCCTTTCACCCCCCTCCTGGGAAGAGCTGCAAAAGAAAACAAAGGAAATTAGCTGTGGCTACCAGCTAATCAAACATGCACAGCCCTCTTAGGACACCAAAAATCCAATTCTGTCCTTAAAAAAGGTAAATTTTATTAAAAACAAAAAGGGGAAAAATACATCTGGAATTTAGGCTTTTGCTAGATTTTAAAAGCCATTCCAAAAATCAAGCACCCAAAACAGCTTTCTTGGGGGTTCAGCTTAAAGGTTACAAGCAAACAAAAGCATCTGGGGTTAGCACAGAGGAGTCTACAAGCCTTAAAAAAAGAAACAGAAATAACCCTGATCGTGTCTAGCTAAACAGTCTGATCTACGTACACAGGGGGAGTTCAGATACGTCGTTCTAGGCACGATCGGACGATTTATGATCAGACCTGGCTTAGCTGCGTGTAGCATGGCTGCTCTGTCCTGCCAGCCCAGAGAACAACCGACAAAGGGAAAGTTTCTTTCCCATTTTAAAAAGTTCTACCTTCTCATTGGCTCTTTTGGTCAGGTGCCACTTTTTTTTTCTTTACCTGGGGGACTTTTTAACCCTTTACAGGTAAAGCAAGCAGAGAACAGCTACCAAGAGGGATTTTACAGCTAACTGGCTGGCTGGGTGCCCATCAAAGGGAGCTACCCCCCACCCTCCCTAGTAATTCTCTTTTCCCATCCTGCCCTCCTCCCCCGGAAGGAGAGGTGCTGCCATCCAGCCTGGCACTTCCTTCCCTCCTTTCAATGCTCTTTGCCATCTTCTCTGTCGGCAGAGAAGGGGTGGACTGGGCCATGGTTCCTTTTTTCCTCTTGTTCCCTGGTAGAGGGGAGCTGTAATACTGCATGTCCTTAGCTGTCCCTGGTGGTAGGATGAAAGACGAGAGGGATTGTGCCAAAACCCGTGAGTAATGCTTAGTTATCATGCAATGCTAGTTACCAAGCAACTGCACTAGTAGTGGGGGAGCTCCTGAAATGGACATGGCACTGTACAGAACATGGTGAGGTCTTGCTGAAGAACTCAGCACGGGCAGGACAAGTCAAGCAGAGGAGGGTATGGAGAGATCAATGTGAACACTCATGTAGAAAAGGTTTGTGGCAGAAGGACTTCGCAGGAAGGATCTGAGGAAGCAGAGGGTAGATCCATGCAGCCCCTCTGAAAAATAATGCTTTGTTGGGTGCAGTTTCTAATGGACACACCTCCCACCAAAGCCACCAGGGATCCCAGGCTGGGGGAGACGATGCAGTGGTAGCCTGTTATAATGGGCTCCTTCCTCTTGCCACCCAAAGCTCTTCGAGTGCTCCACTTTAGGTGTCGGTGCGTCCCGGTGCCGTCGATTGGAGATTTACGGTAGCAGTGTCTGCACGGGTCACGTGTGCACAGTAGGTGTCTTGCAGTGTGATTGATGCCACTTCTAGTGTGCACACAACCCGGGCCCTCAAGTTCCTTCTCAGCCATCCTCGGCTGAAGACGGAGCTCGGAGGCAGTGTTGGCGCTCTTCCCTACAACAGTTAGAAAAATATTTTAAATAGCTTGTTAGTTCAAAAGTTATAGTTAGTGTTAGTTTTACTGAAAAAAAATGGTTTAGTTTCTTTAGCTGTCTCCCCATGGGGGGCGGTTAGCTGTTAAGATGCCTGGCTCCCTAGGCTTCAAATGCTGCTGCTCCTGCCGCAAAGCTCTGCCCGTTTCATTGTGCATACGCTGTCTGGGAGAGGTGCATATCCCCCCAAAATGTGCCTATTGTAGCAATTTGAAAGCCAGAGCCTGACGTGACTAGGCTCTCAGGCTAAAAATGATTTTAATGGAAAAATCCCTGCAACTCGACTTGGGCAAGCAGACTGCCTCCCTAGGCACTCCTCCAACTGAAAAGGAGACGTACCTTCTAAAAGAGCAAAGAGGGCTTAGAGTTCTCAGAGAGCACTGCAAAAACATCAGCAGTCTCCTGCTAAGTCGCTACCCCCGATGCCAACATATGCTTGGGTGAGCAGCTACGATGCTCCGGGGCGCCAGCATCGCCAAGGCCTGAGCAAAGGAGACGGAGTTGAGGCACAGACAAAGACATGCCTCCTCCATGGCACCTAATTCACCCATAAGGGACTTACCACCGAGTTTCTCCTCCGGCATCATGCCTGTGCCCCCGGCACTGACAGCGCAGTCGGCACCAGTGGAGAAAACCAAGACCACATCGACCAAACATTCACAGCATCAATCGGCGCCGGCAAGAGCAGACCCCACGGCACTGACGGTCCAGGCATTGACACCAACACAGTCACTGCTGCAACAGACTCTGGGCTCCTCTATGGCCTGCGACCGGGGACACAGGCACCGGGATAAGCAGCGCCGACGCTCCTCGCATTGAAGCTACCGAAGCTGATCCCATCACCACTGATGTAGACACTCCGACTCCAGCTTCTGCTTTACCAGACATCGTGCATGGGACTCATCTCGTGATTCACCGGCACCAAAGCGTCGTAGCTCCGGCCATTGGGGTGAGTACAGGAGCAGCACCTCGGACGGGTACCGATCTTTGTTCTCAAGGTCCCGGTCACATGGACGGCACCGTCACTCATGTCGCTCCTACGGTACCGTGCGGTTGACGGCGACGTCCGCATTGGCACCCAGCTGCCCATCTCCAAGTCATGCGGCTCTGCGAGAGCGATCTGCACTGCCCGGCACCCAAATCGATCTGTGGCACGGAACACCATGGCAAGGGCAGTGGTCTCAATGGGCTCCGTGGCCGCAGATCCCCCCCCCCCCCCAGGCGAGACCCTGCTCGGAGGCCGGAGCGTCTCAGGCTCCTTCGGCCTCCCCTCCATGACAGAGGGAGAAATCAACAGGTCCTGAGCCGACGGCACCGCGCCTGGACTCTGACCGGGGATTGACCCACCGATACCGTCCGACCCCCTAGGCTCTGTGCCGGTCCCCTCACTGGCACCAGAGGATGCAATAGCGGCACCATTGCCTATCCCACAAAAGGACTTCAAGGCTCACCAAGAGCTCCTCAAGCGGGTGACGTCCAATCTCCAGCTCCAGGCTGAGGAGATGGAGGAGCCGTCTGAATCTCTTTAATGTACTGTCATCCTCGGCACCGGGCCGTGTGGCCCTACCTCTCCACCGGGGGGTAGCCAATCTCTTGACTACCCTGTGGCAAACCCCAGCTTCCTTGGCCCATATCTCTAAGAAAGCGGAGAGGAAATACTTAGGTGCCAGGTGGGAGTACAGGTATTCATGGCCCTTAGCCGGCACAAACTCCCTGGTGGGAGAGTCAGTAAACCACCGGGAACGTCACGGTCAGCCCTTGCCCACCCCTAAGGACAAAGATGCCAGGAGACTGGACACATTTGGCAGGAAGGTTTATTCCTCGGCGAGTTTCCAGCTCAGAGTGGCCACTCACCAAGCCCTTCTAAGTCGCTATGACTTCAGTTTCTGGGGGTCCCTACCAAAGTTCGAACCTCTCCTCCCGGAGTGGGACAAAAAGGAGTTCAGGGCTCTGGTAGAGGAAGGAGCGTCAGCGGCGAAAGCACCCCTCCAGGCGGCATCAGACGCGGCAGACACAGCAGCCCGTTCCATGGCCTCCGCCATATCCCTGCACAGGGCGTCGTGGCTTCTCCTGTCCGGACTGTCCACAGAGTCCCAGTCCTTGATGCAGGACCTTCCCTTTGACGGGAAAGCGTTGTTTGCAGACCAAACTGACGTCCGCCTGCATGGGATGAAAGATTTCCGTACAACCCTGCAAACCTTGGGCCTGTTCATCCCTCCGGCGAAGGACAAACCTAGGCCACAAACTTCGGCTCCTCCTGCTAGGGGCAGATAAGAGCCTCCGCCTAAGAGACCGAGGGAACAGAGACGCAGGTCCCAGCATCAGTCCCGCTCGGCCCCATGGCCTGGCCCCTCGACGGGCAAAAGGCAAGGAAAGAGTCGGTTTTGACTCTGTAGGAGGCCACCGGGCCTGTTGCCAAGGAGACCCCCCAGTTAATAAAGTTTGTGTTCTGCAACCGTTTATTTGCCTTCCGAGTGGAGTGGTCCCGGATAACGTTGACCAGTGGGTCTTCAACACTATTTCCAAGGGCTACACGTTGTAGTTCACTTCATCCCCACCCCAGTGGCGAGCTCCAGACGGTTTGCACTGGTTCGCAGGAACTGGTTGTTAAATTTAGAAGCCTTTTTAGAACCGGTTGTTCCAGGACAACTGGTTCTAAAAAAGCTTTTAAATTTAACAAAGGCTCGGGCAGCTGTGCACCCGGCCCCAGCTCACCTCCCCCTCTCCCCTGAACGCTCCGCCCTCCTTCTCCTCCCGCTCCCCTGCTTCCCGCAAATCAAATGTTCACGGGAAGCCTGAAACAAGGAGAAGGCAGGTAAGCCGGGCGGGGGGGGGGGGCGGACGTGTGGAGGGCTCTAGAGAGGCACGGCACACGCGGCTCAGTCCGGCTTCCCCTGCCCCTGGCCGAGCGCCCCCGGCTCGGGCTGGTCCTGGCCGAGTGGCTTCAGCCCGGCTTGGGGAGTCTGGGCCCCGCGGCGCCAGTCCCAGTGCTGGCCGAGCGGCTCCGGCCTGGCCGGGCTCGGGGAGTCTGGGCCCCTCGGCGCCGGTTCCGGTGCCGGCCGGGCTCAGGGAGCCTGGGCCCCTCGGCGCCGGTTCCGGTGCCGGCCGAGCGGCTCCGGCCTGGCCATGCTCGGGGAGTCTGGGCCCCGCGGCACTGGTCCTGGTGCCAGCCGAGCTCGGGGAGTCGGGCCCTGCCGCACCGGTTGCAGTCCCAGCGGAGCGGATCCGGTCCCGGCCCCAGGCAGTGTGGTAAGGGGGCAGGGAGCTGGGAGGGGGTGTTCGGGGGGTTGGGGGGGGTGGATAGGGGTCAGGGCGGTCAGAGGGCAGGGAACACGGGGATTGAATGGGGGCAAGGGTCCCAGGGGGCAGTCAGGAAGGAGCAGGGGTTGGATGAGGTGGTGGGGGCAGTCAGGGACAGAGAGAAGGGGTGGTTGGATGGGGAAGGGGTCCTGGGGGGCCATCAGGAATAAGAGGAGGGGTTGGATGGGGCAGCAGGGGGCAGTTAGGGGACAGGGAAGGGGGTGGATGGGGCAGGGGTCCTGGGAGTGTCAAGGAACGTGGGGGGCTTGGATGGGGCACGACCCCCTCGGGGCAGGAGGGGCACCACCCCCTCGTGGGGTGAGGAGGGAACCGGCTGTTAATATTTTGGCAGCTCATCGCTGCCCCCCCACCCTGCGCAAGGTGAGCCTCAGGGACCCGGAGCATGCCCACCTCCTAGAACAGGAGGTGATGCCCCTCCTCCACCTGGGGGCGGTGGAAAAGGGACCGGTAGAATTCCAGAATAAGGGCTTCTATTCTCGGTATTTCCTGATCCTGAAGGCAAAATGGGGGCTCAGGCCCATCTTAGACCTCCGGGATCTCAACAGTTTTATGGTCCGCTACAGGCTCCATATGGTATCCCTGGCCTCTATCATCCCCTCCCTGGACCCGGGAGATTGGACCTCCAGGACGTGTACTTCCATATCCATATTTTTGAGGGACACAGGCGTTTCCTCCGATTCCTGGTGAGGGAGGACCATTACCAGTTCACGGTCCTCCCGTTTGGCCTTTCTCCGGCCCCCAGAGTTTTCACCAAATGCCTGGCGGTGGTAGCAGCCTATCTCCGGAGGAAAGGGGTACAAATTTTCCCTTACCTGGACGATTGGCTTCTCAGGGGCAATTCTCGGTTCCAGGTACAGGCCCAGGTGGGACTTCTGCCCACATGCGCAGATCTCGGCCTAGTGGTAAACGAGGCCAAGTCTACGTTAGTCCCGGTTCAACGCATACAGTTCATAGGAGCTCTACTGGACTCATTAGAGGCCACAGCCTCTCTTCCCCGGGACTGGTTCGAGACCCTAAAAGGTCTCATCGCCTCAGTCATGGCCTTCCCAGTGACAACGGCGAGGGTGTGCCTTCAGATCCTCGGTAACATGGCGGCATGCACGTCCGTGGTGCCCCATGCCAGGCTCAGAATGAGGCCCCTCCAGCTCTGGCTGGCCTCCCAGTATTCCTAGGCCCGGGACGGGCTGGACAAGGTTGTCACGATACCATCCCAGGTAGTTGCTGCCCTACAGTGGTGGTCCCTCCCGCTCAACATGCTGCAAGAGAAATCTCTTTCCCCTTCTGAGAAATCTCCCCCTCACTAGACCTGATGTCGGATGTCTCGGACCTGGGCTGGGGAGCTCATATAGAGAACATTCAAACCCAAGGGAGATGGTCGGCCTCAGAGTTATCCCTACACAGAAACGTCAGGGAGCTCAAGGCGATACGGCTGGCATGGGTGGCCATCAGCGGCACCTTCATGGGAAGGTGATCAGCGTCCTCACGGACAATACGGCTGCGATGTATTACATCAACAGACAGGGAGGAACGCGCTCCTTGGCCCTATGCCTGGAAGCCCTGAGCCTATGGGAGTTCTGTATAGCCCACGATATCTCCCTGCGAGCCTTCCACCTTCCCGGCATTCGCAATATGCGAGCCGATCACCTCAGCAGGGTTTTTTCCCACCAGTACAAGTGGTCACTACACTGGGAGGTCACCCTACAGCTCTTCTGAGAGTGGGGAGTTTCCCGGGTCGACCTCTTTGCAACCCCCCAGAACTGACACTGCCCCCAGTTCTGCTCCAGGGGAGGGGCAGGAAGGGGGGCGATCTCGGACGCCTTCCTCCTTCGGTGTTTGGGCCAACTTTTCTATGCCTTCCCACCTTTCCCCCTGATAGGCAAAGTCCTGCAAAAAGTAAAAGCAGACAGGACGCGGGTCATCCTCATAGCCCTGGATTGGGTCCATCAACACTGGTACGGGACCCTCCTGCAACTCCTAGTGGCTCCCCCACGGAGGCTGCCGCTCTGCCCGGATCTCCTCTCCCAGGAAGGGGAATGCCTCTTCCACCCCAACCTGGCCGCGCTTCACCTGACAGTGTGGTTGCTCCGTGGTTAGATGAGGAGGAGGAGGAGAGGTGTTCGGAGAACGTCAAACGAGTTCTGTTGGAAAGCAGAAAGCCGTCCCCATGACGGACGTACCTATCCAAATGGTTCAGGTTCTCTAGGTGGGCGGGGGAGCAGGGAACTTCCCCATCGTCCGCATCGCTCCAACTCATTCTCGATTACCTCCTGTCCCTTAGGACCCAAGGGCTAATGCCCGCCTCCGTCAGGGTGCATTTGGCGGCCATATCGGCCTTCCACCCGCTGGTACAGGGCCACTTGGTCTTTTCCCACTTTCTAAAGGGCTTGGATCATTCATTCCCGTATGCTAGGCCCCCCCGTGTCGCAATGGGATCTAAACCTAGGGTTATCCCGCCTCACGGGTCCTCCCTTTGAACCCTTGGCCACGTGTTCCTGGTCCCACCTGTCATGGAAGGTAGCATTCCTTGTTGCTATCACATCAGTGCGACATGTCTCGGAGCTTAGGGCCTTGACCTCGGAACCCCCGTATACAGTCTTCCACAAAGATAAGGTCCAGCTTTGCCCACACCCTGCTCTTCTCCTGAAGGTGGTCTCTGCCTTCCTATGGATCAGGACATTTTCCTACCGGTACTCTGTCCTAAGCCCCATTCTTCCAATGAGGAGCGCCGCCTACCCATGCTAGATATGCATAGGACACTGGCTTTTTACCTGGACCAAACCAGGCCATTCCTGAAATCCTTGCAGCTGTTCGTTGCATCGGCCAAACGGATGAGGGAACAAGCGATTTCCACCCAGCACCTTTCCCACGGGATCACCGCGTGCATACGCATGTGTTATGGCCTGGCAGGGGTTTCCCCGCTGCCTATCATTAAGGTGCATTCTACGAGAGCTCAGGCCTCATCGGCCACCTATGTAGCTCACATCCCTATCCAGGACATATGCAGAGCTGTCACGTGGTCCTCTGTCCACACCTTTTCTTCGCATTATGCGATCATCTCCCAAGCTCGGGATGATGCCGGGTTTGGTATGGCGGTACTGTGACCCGGAAACCCAGAAACTCCTACCCACCTCCATCAGACATAGCTTGGAGTCACCTACTGTGGAATACACATGAGCAATCACTCGAAGAAGAAAGGACAGTTACCTGTTCCGTAACTGGCGTTCTTCGAGATCTGTTGCTCAGGTGTATTCTACACCCCACCCTCCTTCCCCTCTGTTGAAGTTCTCTGGCAAGAAGGAACCGAGGGTGGGGGGGAGCGCGCAGCTCCCCTTATAGCGTGATATAGAGGCCCCACTCCAGGGATCGCACTGGTGCTCCCCCCCCCCCCACAGGTACTGCTAAGGGAAAAACTTCTGGGCACCGGTGCACGTGGCGAGCACGCACACCTGCTGTGGAATACACCTGAGCAACACATCTCGAAGAACGCCAGTTACAGAACAGGTAACTGTCCTTTCCAGTGCTGCAACAGGGGGACTGGTTTTCAGCCCTTGACATCCAAGATGCTTATTTCCATATCACTATTCATCCCGCTCACAGAAAACACCTGCAATTCACAGTAGGACACGAACACTTTCAGTACCGAGTTCTACCATTCGGCCTACCTACTGCTCCAAGAGTTTTCTCCAAAATCCTAGCAGTAGGTGCAGCACATTTACACAAACAGGGAATAATGATCTTCCCTTACCTGGACAATTGCCTTCTCAAAGGACCAACTCAACAAGAAACAATGGACACAATCCAAACCACTATCACTTTAATCCCAGTCCAACGGCTGGTCTTCATTGGGGCACATCTCGACCAGATTCACAACTCTGACAAATCTTATCTCAGAGGTCTGAGTCAGCCCTCAAATACTGGCTCATACTGTTAGGCACATGGCAGCCACAATGTTCGTGGTGTGACACGCAAGAATACATATGTGCTACCAACAGGGCTGATTAAGCACGGGTACACATACCCAGCAAGCACAGCCTACACACATGACTCAGAGTACCACCCAGTGTCCTGGACTCTACACTGGTCAACAAGACCTGAAAATGTTTGTATGGGCATCCCATTCCAACAGGCAGCTCCATCAAGTGTGATCACCACAGATGCCTCACTGATAGGATGGGGCGCCCATATGCGTCAACACAGTTCAAGTCAAATGGTCTCCTGTGCAGACTCAGTTACACATCAATCTACTAGAGCTATATGCAGTCCGCAATGCCTGCAGGCATTTCCTATCTCATATGAAGAACAAATCCGTTTGCATTGTGACCGACACCCTTGCATGCATGTTTTACATCAGCCGCCAAGGAGACGCTTGTTCACACTCGCTATGTACCAAAGCCATGAAGCTACGGAACTGGTGCATGTGAGGGGATCCCCAGAGTGCAGCCTGGGACTGTGGGTCCTCTGCGCCCCCTGAGCTCTCCCCAGCCTGGGCTGTCTCTCACAATGCCTTGCTAGTGACCAGCAGCAAACCCCTCCAGGCGCTGTGATCCCTCAGCACAACTGCAGGTGGAGCTCCACACCCACCTAGATTGCATGAATGTTCCCCGAGCCACTTACGAATCACACAGAGAAAGGCACCGGCCAAATCCCCCCAGCTCCCAGCACTGTACCCCAGGAATATACCACCGTGCACAGCTCGAGATGAGCAGTTCACCACTTCAGCAATGGAAAGTGGACGTACACCAGCCTTTGCAAACCTGAGCAGATTACCTGAAGTGTTTGGTAAAGATAAACAGTTAAACACATTTATTGACTACAAAAGAGATTTCAAGGGATTAAGCGGTAGTGGTGGCTGCGGCCAGGAGCCCCGGGCCCTTTTATATCACCTGGGTGGGCCACAGGGCTCCCAGGCATGCACGGGGTCTGAGCCAAGTTTCTAATCTGCTGGGGGATGCTCCCCCCGCCGGCTTTGCCCAGGCCCCATTCCCACTCCACCCCTTCCCCAAGGCCCTGCCCCGCCCCTTCCCTCCCCTTCTCTGCCCAGTTCTGCCCCCTCCCCCAACCACACTGTGTCCTTGCTCCTCCCCCACTCCCTGCCAGTGCCTCCAGATGTCATGAAACAGCTGATCTATTGCAGGTGGGAGGGAGGGAGGGGGAGACACTGATGGCAGGGCCAGCCAGTGGGCAGGAGGCGCTGGGGGGAGGGGGAGGTTCTGGTAGGGAGGCTGCTGATGGGTGCTCAGCACCCACTATTTTTTTCCCCTGAGCGCTCCAGCCCCAGAGCACCCATGGAGTTAACGCCTGTGCGGGGTGGTACTGGCAGCGGCGAAGGCAGCCGGGCAGGCATGTGGAAGCCCTGGCCATGCTCAGTGAGCGTGCTCAGCAGTGTAGCTGGCAGCTCACTGAGCACCAGCCAGCACAGGCGCAGCACCACCCGAATGTCAGGGCTTGTGTGCATGCGTTCACCAGCCGCCACACGTGGTCCAGCTCCAGGCTGCCCTGCATGACTCAGACCTCAGCCATCCCTTTCTAGGGGGCCCATTGACTGTTCTGCCCGGGGGAACTGACTGTGCTGCCCGGGCCTGCTTCTCAGTATCCTTGTTGCTTGCAGCACAGGTGGGGGCAGGAGAAAGGCCAAGCATGTGACCACTGTGTCTGTTTTATACCCTCAGACCATGCGCTTCGGGAGCACAAGTCCAGGCATGCCTGGGGGCATTGCTGAGTCTCCAGGCAAGGTTGAGCAGTTCCCCTGGTGTGGCCTCATGCAGGTGAGTCATTGCATTGTAGCTCCCTTGCTGGACAATGGCTGGAGATGGTTGTTTCACACCCCATCCGGGTGTTGGTTACTTTCCTTGCTGTTGCCTCTGGGGAGCGAATATCTGGCTGATTCCCCAACTTACAGCATGTTTTAGTGACAACCATACAACACAATTCTCATAACTTCACATGCATTAATGATACACATCTATGATAGAGAAATGACTTTCAGCAGATCATAACCTTTCCCCTGATGCCTCACATGGCCTGCTTTATATGCAAGATCACAATTATATATAAATGAGGAATATGGGGGTTACAGGGTGCTCCCCCAAGGTATAGAATATCACAATGAATACAACACACCATATACATTTTGGCCTCCATATATGCCCTGCTGTCAGAATGCGATGGCAGACACGCTCAGTGGGTACTTCTCCCGAGATCACGAATGGGAGATGAAGGGGGGAGTTTTGAGATCCATTTTACACCGGTGGGGCACTCCCCTCATTGACTTGTTCGTAGCACCAACAACCCGCAAATGTGCAATGTTCTGCTCGAGAGTGGCAATGGGACCCCGATCACTGGGGGACACCTTTCTCATCAAATGGGATGCACAACTCATGTATGCATTCCCACTGATTCCACTGATAGCACATGTGATACACAAGATACAAACAGACATGGCCAAGGTTATCCCCATAGTCCCGACATGGCCCAGACAAGCATGGTACCTGATGCGCATGGCGACATGCGCCCCTCAAGCTCTCCCTCATTGTCCGGACCTATTGTCACAGCACAACAGTCGCACCCTTCACCCAAATCTGGAGATACCCCACCTACAAACGTGGCTCCTACATGGTTCCATTATGATGAACTAGCCTGCTTGGAACAAGTTAAATGTGTTACTAAACAGCATAAAGGTGACCACGCATAATACTTACCTCCAAAAATGGAGAAGTTCTCCTCCTGGTGTCAAGAAAAACACTTGACAGCCCCTACAACACCACGACCATTAGTGCTGGAATTGAAACGTTTGGGTTTAGCAACGAGCTCAATCAAAGTCCATCCGGTGGCCATTACTGCCTTCCATCATGAAATTGATGGAACCTTGATCTTTGCACACCCAATCACTAAACGCTTCCTCACCGGTCTCCAGTTCGCCAACCTACCCCTGCCTGGGACCTCAATCTGGTGTGGTATTTCTATTCAAACCCTTAGCTACCTGCTCCCTTTATCCATGAAAGTGACCTTTCTGGTCGCTATTACTCCTGCCAGACAGGTGAGCGAGATAGAATCATAGAATATCAGGGTTGGAAGGGACCTCAGGAGGTCATCTAGTCCAACCCCCTGCTCAAAGCAAAAGCAAAATCAATCCCCAAATGGCCCTCTCAAGGATTGAACTCATAACCGTGGGTTTAGCAGACCAATGCTCAAACCACTGAGCTATCCATCCCTACACAATAGTCCTTAAAGACAAGGTCATGCTACATCCATACCCAAAATTCCTAATGAAGGTAACATCAGCCTTTCACGTGAACCAAACAATCCATCTTCCTACCTTCTATCCTAAGCCTCACAGTACTCCAACAAAAGCTGTCCTGCACATGTTGGACATTAGGCATGTGCTAGTGTTTTATCTTGAAAGGACCAAACCTTTCCGGAAATCCCCTAGACTTTTTGTCTTTACTACCGAGCGTTCGAAAGGAGACGCAATATCCACTCAGAGATTGTCTAAATGGTTCTCCACATGCATTCAGAATTGCTCTCGCATTTGGAGTACAGACCCTCCTGCGCACATCAGAGCGTATTCTACTCAATCTGTTTCAACCTCAATAGTGTTCCTACATAATGTTCCAATACTAGAGATTTGTAAGGCAGCCACTTGGGCCTCTGTCCACACATTCACTAAGCACTATGCAGTCGCTCACAACTCCAGGGCCAATGCCATAGTGGGCCTAACCGGACTCACCTCAATGACTCAAACGAATCCAAAGTCCCTCCTGCCTTCTGAGGTCACCTAAAGAGCACCCACAGGGACAGCACTTGAAGAAGAAGAGAAGGTTACTCGCTTTGTGCAGTAACTGAGGTTCTTCAAGATGGGTGTCCCTGTGGGTGCTCCACTCCCCATCCTTCTCCCCTCTACTTTGGAGTTCGCAGTGGGGACTCTGCAGTAGAGAAGGAACTGGTGGGCTCAGGTCGTGCGCACGTTAGAAGCGGCACCAATGGAACCGTGAGACACTTGCTGCACATTTGCGACCCGTGCAGACACTGCTACCATACCCGCAGACACTGCTACCATACCCGCAGACACCTAACGTGCAGCACCCACAAGGGCACATCTCAAAGAGTCTCAGTTACTTCACAAGGTGAGTAACCGTCTCTTACTGTACTGTGATGCCAGCATGCCCATCACAAAATTCTGCAGTAGCCAAGCCTTTGTCAGCTGGCAGCAGCATTTCAGAAGTGACTTCTCTGATCTGATGCCAGCTCATCTGTTACTTGAGGAAGCCACAGCCAGTTGTTTGACAATCTTAGCTGGATTTGCCTCAAAAATAATCCCTTGAGCATCTCCAGCTGAGTTGCAAGCTATGGAAGCTCTAGTATGTGTAAGCCCCTTCATTTTCAGTTTAAACTGATTTTTATCTAAAAATCCCCAGATTTTACAGAAGGCGTTATTCCTTGTTTTCCGATGTTCACCCTACTTTTGTATCATTCAAATATATAAAAAATAACTTGTTTATTAGGAAAATACACTATATTGCATGAGAGAGATGTATTACAATAATACATTAGTGAGTCTGTGGATATGCAAAGCTGTAAGACTCTGTGTTAGTCTAGAAGATACATACACTAAACCACCAGGCACGCACACAAGCTCTGAAGTGTGTGCACATCTGAACGTACTGATGACTCTCACGCCCACCACAGACAGATTTCAAACTGTTAGCAGATAATGGTTTAATGATGATACACTAAGGTGGGAAGAAAACGAAAACCTGTATCAGAACATTTCAGAACAAAAGTTTAAAAAAATAAAAAACATGAGAAAAGGATGAAGTTGAGTGTATGTGTTGCAAATGGTGGGGCCCAATTATTAAATGTAACTATTTATGGGCTAATAGTTCTAAGTCTACAGCAGTAACTGTTCGCTCAAATGAAAAGTTTTACTTGGGGATTAGCGATGCGTTGTTTTCTTAAACTCAGAGGTGGCCTTGTGTTTTGAGTTCTGTTTTGGTTCCTCAGCAAATCTGATTGAAACAGAATTCAAAGCATGAAGCTCCTGAATACTTCCCCCGCCCCCATCTTTCTCTCCACCAAAATAAACTACAATATTTACCCAGAAAAATTATTCATATTTTTGCTGTGATTTTCACCTGTTTTTGTTGTTGTGGTAAGAAACATTGATAAATTCCTGGGAACAGTTAAATAAAATAAAAATTGAAAATGAAGGGCCCTAAATATGTGACACAGTAGATGCTTAATCTATGTTTAATGCATCCATTTCAACCAACCTCCATGGAGGCTCTTGAGCAAAGAGGAATAACCCCTTCTTACAGCCTTTAAACAGTCATAGCAACTCCATCACTTCAGGGGCCAGACCAGTGCTTCTCAACCTGGTTGTCATCATGGGCTGCAGATGCAGCTTTCTGTGTTACATGGGCCTTATCCACACACTATCTATACTACCTGCATGGCTTGAGGATGTCACATGGGCTGCATCTCTGTGCTGATTGGCCCCAAGTGGCCCACAGACCAAGAGCCACTAATCCAGACTGATGTCAAATGACAGGAAAGATCAAATGCGCTTGGCTGCCATGTCAAACGAGTTATCTTTCAAGTAAGAGATCTGGTGTGTGGGGGGGTTAATTTCAGGTGCTTCACTCCCTGTGCGGTTGTTTAAAGCTTAGGCTTCTGGCGCTGCCTGGGCTCTGGGGTCGGGGAGCTGCCAAGCACTGAGCAGTGCTGGGCATTCGTTGATTTTTCAGTCTGGCAGCAGTTTAAAAAAAAAATCGGTGTGGGAATTTTCTGTGAATTAAAAAAGTCCCTTTTGTGTCTATTGTAGAGCCGGGCAGCAGGGGTGGGTCTCCCACGTGCTGCATGAAAGCCCTGACCGCTGGGCTGAAGTTATACAAGGGGAAGCAACCCCTTCTCCATCGCCCCCCGGTTTGGGAAGGGCCAGTACTACTTGTGTCCCATTAGGGAATAGTTTCAGGTTGATCAAAACTGCATTTTTCACTGAATAAACTATTGGTCTGAAAAACTTTCCCCAGCTCCAGCTACAAGCAGGGCTCTGGGGTCTTGGCTAACCTGGGAACATGGCATCACGGCTCTACTTTCACTTCGATGCAGCGTGCTTGGTGCCGTATGGGAGCTGGCCTTGCCCAAAGCAGTCACAATTGGTCACCCGCATGAAACCTGGCTGACACTCCCCAGGGTACAGTCTGGATGGTTGGACACCTGTGTCCTCTCAACCCTCCAACCTGGGGGGCCTTTTGCACTTCCTGGCTGTGAGAACAGCTACTCCTGCCCTGTTCTCAGACAGCCTCTAGCGTGCAAAATCACTCCCAGCTGAATGTTAGATACGAGTACCCTAGCCAGCCATTCCTGGATTGTATTGCAGAGTGATACCAGCAAATTCCCAGGTCCAGACCTGGCCCTAGAAATGTGCATCTTGTATTGCCCAGCTCTTTCCTTCTGGACAATACAAGCTCATCAAAAGTCCATCATTTCATTAATAGAAAATGACATGCACAAACCCTGTTATCCCAAATGAAGTTTTCCAAACACACACTGGTCTAGATAAAACAATAAAAGAACTTTATTAACTACAGAAAGATAGATTTTAAGTGATTACAAGTAATGAGGCATAAAAGTCAGACTTGGTTACGCAGAAATAAAAGGTAAAATGCAAATTAATACCTAACTTAACAAGCTAAGTGAATTCAAAGCAAAGATTTCTCTCGCCATGCTCTCAGCAGTCTGGCTGGGTCTTTCAGCCAGGACCCCTCCCCCAGTTCAGTTATACTGTCTTTGTCTTTCAAACGTTGTTGATGCCATGAGTAGAGATTGTGGGGGAGAGAGGTGATTTGTGACCTCTGTTCTCCGTTCTTGTAGCATTTTTCTTCTTTGAGAATCATCTGGGGTTAGACAACAGCAAGTCTGTTTGCCAAGATGTACATTTCTCATCCACACCCCTCTTCCTGCCAAAAAAAAGCCACTTATCTAGGTGGCTGTCCAGTTGATTTTGTGACACCTGGCTGAGGTGTCTGTTTGCCATTTGTCTCTGAGGAACTGGTTTGGGATACGTTCCCAGATTTGGAATGTGCCTCAGTAACATCATACAGTAGAATCTTATAACTTTACAGACAGTGTTGCCACACATATTTTACCAGAACAATAATGATCAGTGAATTATGAGTTTTCAAATGATATCTCAGAAGGCATACGTTGTACAAATCTATCATAGTTTTGTAAAAGTGATGAACATACAGGTATAGTCTGTCACACTGACTTTGTCTTATAGTCTGCTTATAGCAGCTGCAATCCACAGTTTATTGACTGAAATATCAAAGAGCAGGCAGCATGGTGTACGTTACAGAACCATTGTGTGAAAAACAAACCATTCTGGCATAAGGCTAGTTCGCAGAGACAGCAAGAGCCTCTGTTTCATTCTGTGGAGATGCAGGGAAGGCTATTCCAGATGGCAGGAGCAGCGCATTAGAGGCCAGAAAAGCATTTATATCACGGTGGCTCTCCCGGGCTCTTCAGATTTGCCTCACGTCGATTATATGAGTCTATGCCTGGCACAGAAATGGAGCCTAGAGATGATTAGAGGGCTCTGTTCACACATCTGCTGCAATGTGAAATTTCTCTAAGCCACCAGAGGGAGCCTGCTGGTTACACTGCTCTACAGCCAAAACGCTTCTGAAATAAATGTAGTCAAACTTTACTAATTCTGGGTCACTGAGAACGAAAATGATGCTTAAAATTGTTGATTGGCTCTAGTTTTCAAGTTATGCTATTGGGTCAGTATATACGACCCTTGACTTGGGAATAGCGGAGGATAAGTGAGTTATAAAGGGAAGGGATCTCAATTTAAACCAGAAATGACTAAAATACATCTTTGACTGGATCTATGAATAAATCTATGACTGGGTTTGGACAGTACTTGCTTTTTAGGCAAAACAATGAATGATGCAATCTGAAGCTGGTATTGCGTCATACGTGATATGAATTGCATCATGTTATTCCTAGAAGTCATGGATGATGCAATCATAACGAAGCTTCTTCTTCGAGTGATTGCTCCTATCCATTCCATTGTAGGTGTGCGCGCCGCGCGTGCACGGTTGTTCGGAACATTTTTAGCCTAGCAACTCCGGCGGGCCGGCTGGCGCCCCCTGGAGTGGCGCCGCCATGGCGGCGCATATATACCCCAGCCGGCCCATCCGCTCCTCAGTTCCTTCTTTCCGCCCGTGATGGCTAGTAGGAACAGTGGAGTGATCTGCTCTCCTCCACAGCCTTAGCGTTCTCCGAATCCTTAGAGTATATAGTTATCATAGTTGTTAAGTTTTGTTAATAGTTCTATAGTTAGTCTATAGTTAGTGTTACGATAGTCATTAGGGAATTAGAGGGGTTAGCCCTCTTCTTCCGCCCCGGTGCGGGCTTATGCCCGGACCGGCGGGTTTCAAGCCCTGCGCGGCTTGCCAGCGGTCTATGCCGGTGAGTGACCCGCACGACTCCTGCCTCCGCTGTCTTGGAGAGGCGCACCGGTCGGACAAGTGCCCCATTTGCTTCGCTTTCAGGCCTCGCACGAGGAAGGAGCGGGACTCAAGGTTGAAACAACTCCTCATGGAGTCGGCCCTCCAACCTCCGGCACCAGCACCGGCGGCGCCAAAGACTGCCTCAGCTAGCAGCGCGCCGACCGCACCCAGCCGCCCCGGTGCCGATGATGCATCTCGGCACCCGGCACCGAAGACCCGGCACCGCTCCATCTCCCCGGGAAAGAAGCGCAAAGTGCCGAAGACGGTCTCGGACAAGCACAAGAGACCGTTAGCCCAGCCGCCTCCGACTGTAACGGTGCAGGCTGAGGCTGTGCACAAAACGTGCACCGTGCTGTCGACTCCGGCGCCGCAAGGCCCGTCGAGTCCGGCACCGCCCGGCTCCCCGGTACCTACCGAGGAGGAGCTGAGGCTGCCGTCCACGCCCGAGGCGTTCGCGACGGCAAGACATTTGATTGACCTGACCGCTGATGCAAGCGCTCAGCTGCCGGTGCCACCGGTGCGGACTCTCAAGTCGATGGGGAAGCCACTTATGATGCGCCCCCCGTCCCCGGGCCTCCGAGCTGATCGCAGCACCGCCGCCAGATCTCGGTCCCGATCTCGCTCACGGCACCGCTCCCCACCACACCGGGCACGGCGATCCACGTCGAGACGACGCTCCCCGTCCCCTCGCCGGTCGCAGTCCCGGTACCGCTCCCAGTCGCGGTACCGGTCGCACTCCCGACGACGTTCCAAGTCCCGGTCGCCGACTCGCCGGCACCGCACCAGGTCCGGCTCCAGGCACCGCGAGAGGCGTCGAGAGTCACGAAGCCGCTCCAGGCGCCGCCGCACGCGGTCCAGATCCGCATCCCGGCACCGTCGGTCGAGCTCCCGGGGCCGCCGGTCGAGCTCCCGGGCCCGCAGGTCAACCTCCAGGGGCCGTAGGTCGAGCTCCCGGCACCGCCGGTCGACCTCCCAGCACCGAGCCACGCGCAGGTCCCGTTCGCCGGCTACACCACATGACGACCGGCACCGCCCGGCGGCACCGCGGGGGCGCTTCACTCCGGCACCGGACGTCCGCCCGGCCACCGCGTCGGCCCCCCCCTGGCCATCAAGAGAGCCCTCAGTCGCGTCCCCTGAGGGCAGCGCCATTGACTTCCGGGCGGGGTCCCTCCCGCCAGAGCAGGGACCTCAGCAGTGGGGATTTTGGGTGCCTTGGGCCGAACATGAACTGGGTCCTCCCCTTCCGCCGCGACAGCCAGGCTCGGTGCGGTCGGTACCGGTAGCCACGGTCAGCAGGCCGCCTCCGTCCCCCACTCCACAGGCCGCCGCCCACGGCACGCACTTAGGCCATGAAACGCGGGCACCTATTCCCGCAGACACGGAGCAGGCACCGGAAGAAGTGCTACCCGGTCCTTCCTCATCCTCCTCCCCCGATGAGGCGGTGGCAGGGGCGGCACCGTCGGAACCTCCGCCGCTCGACATCAAGGCACACCAGGACCTTCTCAGAAGGGTAGCTAAGGCCATCAACCTACCCGTGGAAGAAGTCCAGGAGGTGGATGACCCCATCACAGACGTGGTGGGTGCGGAGGCCCCCGTGAGGGTAGCACTCCCCTTCATCCGGACAATACAAAAGAACAATGCCGCTATCTGGCAGTCGCCCTCCTCTGTCCTGCCTACGGCACGCGGAGTTGAGAGAAAGTATTCGGTCCCCCCGAGGGGGTACGAATACCTTTATGTTCACCCGGCTCCGGACTCTCTCGTGGTCCATTCTGTTAATGACCGGGAGCGACACGGACAGCCCGCCGCTGCGCCAAAGTCGAAAGAGTCCAAGCGCATGGACTTGTTAGGCCGAAAAATTTACTCAGCGGGCGGACTCCAACTCCGCATCGCCAATCAAATGGCCCTGCTCTCAAGATATACATTCAACATCTTGGGCTGCCTAGGGAAATTTACAGAGCTCACCCCGCAGGATTCCCGCTGAGAATTCTCGGCGCTGCTGGAGGAAGGAAAGCTGGCTTCCCGTACCTTGATTAAGGCAGCGGTAGATGCAGCGGACTCGGGGGCCAGGACCATAGCATCAGGGGTAACCATGCGTCGCATTGCATGGCTTCAGTCCTCTACCCTGCCGCCGGAGGTCCAATATACGCTCCAGGACCTTCCTTTTGAGACGCAGGGTCTATTCTCAGAAAAAACTGATACTCGCATTCAGACCCTAAAGGACGGCAGAGTGGCGATCCGCACATTAGGGATGCACACGCCGGCCACCCAGAGGCGCTCCTTCCGGCGTCAACCTTATCGGCCCTATCAGTATAACAGACCTCGTCCGCCTAACAATCGGCGCTCAGCCCCCTTCCGCCGCAGACCATCGGGCGGGCGGCGTAACCAAGCCCAGGGATCGTCCAAGGCCCCTCAAGGCCCAAAGACGCCCTTTTGATGGGTCGCCCGAGGGCCGCCAACCTCTCTCCAATCAGGATCCACCCCTTCTGTTTTCCGATCGCCTTTCCCACTTCCTCCAGGCGTGGTCATCTGTAACATCAGACAGCTGGGTCCTCAGCACGGTCCAATACGGCTACCGCCTACAGTTCATCTCGCCCCCTCCCTCCCACCCACCCTCCCTGTCCCTCTTCAGGGACCCCTCTCACGAGCAAGTCCTCTTACAGGAGGTCCAATCTCTGTTGAGCGTGGGTGCCATCGAGGAGGTGCCTCCCAGCAGGCGGGGCAGGGGATTCTATTCCAGATACTTCCTCATCCCCAAGGCGACAGGAGGCCTTCGTCCCATCTTAGACCTCCGGGAGCTCAACAGATACCTGTGCAAGCTCAAGTTCCGAATGGTAACCTTGGGGTCCATTATCCCGTCCTTGGATCCGGGAGACTGGTTTGCTGCCCTCGACATGAGGGATGCCTACTTTCATGTGGCAATCTACCCCCCCCACAGACGCTTCCTGCGCTTCATGGTCAACGGAGCTCATTACCAGTTCACAGTGCTCCCCTTCGGCCTCTCCACCGCGCCGAGGGTATTCACCAAGTGCATGGCGGTCGTCGCCGCAGCCCTCCGCCGTCGTCGCATCCACGTCTACCCATATCTCGACGACTGGCTTATTCAGGGCCACTCCCACGAGCTGGTGGCGCATCAGGTGACCGAGATTCTACATCTGTTCCGGTCTCTCGGCCTGCTGGTCAATACCGAGAAGTCCCTCCTAGTTCCAGCACAAAGAGTGGAGTTTATAGGAGCGGTCCTGGACTCCAATCTGGCCAGAGCGTGCCTCCCTCGCACTCGGCACGAGACGTTGGCCTCCCTCATTCGGGCACTGCAGGCTTTTCCGACGACGACGGTACGATCCTGCCTCCGCCTCCTGGGTCACATGGCAGCGGCCACATTTGTGACCGCACACGCCAGGCTGCGACTTCGCCCATTCCAAATGTGGCTGGCGTCGGTGTACCGCCCTCATCGCGATCCCCTAGACATGGTGGTAACGGTGGCAAGGCCCGCTCTCCAGATGCTCACCTGGTGGCTGGACCCGGAAACGGTATGCGAGGGAGTTCCGTTCCGCCCACCTCGTCCGTCGATCACCCTGACGACGGACGCCTCGGCACTCGGCTGGGGGGCTCACGTAGGAGACCGACACACCCAGGGTCTCTGGTCACCCCAGGAGCTCTCCCTCCATATCAACGTCCGGGAGCTGAGAGCCATCCGCTTAGCTTGTCTCGCCTTTCGGGCTCACCTGCAGAACCGCTGCGTAGCGGTCTACACGGACAACACCACAGCCATGTTTTATGTCAACAAGCAGGGCGGAGCACGGTCCTCCCCACTTTGCAACGAGGCATTGCTCCTCTGGGACTTCTGTGTAGCCCACTCGATTCGCCTCGAAGCGTTTTTTCTGCCAGGAGCGCAGAACACGTTGGCCGACCGCCTGAGCAGGTCCTTCGCCTCTCACGAGTGGTCCCTTCGCCCAGATGTCGCTTATTCCATCTTCCAGAGGTGGGGCTTTCCCCAGATAGACCTCTTTGCTTCACGGACCAACCGCAAATGCCACAGGTTCTGCTCCTTCCAAGGTCAAGCTCCAGGCTCCCTCTCGGATGCGTTTCTCCTGTCATGGACAGAGCCTCTTCTCTACGCGTTTCCTCTGTTTCCGCTCGTCCACCGAGTGTTACTCAAGATCCGGAGAGACAGCGCCCGCATCATACTCGTCGCTCCGGCCTGGCCGAGGCAGCACTGGTATACCCTGCTGCTCGAGCTGTCGGTTCGGGAACCCATTCCCCTTCCGCTGTGGCCGGACCTCATAACCCAGGACCTCGGCAGGCTTCGTCACCCGAACCTGCAATCGCTACATCTTACAGCTTGGTTCCTGAGTGGTTGACCGACGCAGAGAGAGATTGCTCCGCAGCGGTGCAGCGAGTTCTGCTCGAAAGCAGGAAACCTTCAACGCGAACTACTTACCTCGCCAAGTGGAAGCGCTTTGCCCTCTGGTGCGACCAGAGAGGTATCAACCCTTTCTCGGCCCCCATCCAAACTATCCTCGACTACCTTTGGTACCTGAAAGGTCAAGGTCTTGCAATCTCGTCCCTCAGGGTGCACCTGGCAGCGCTGTCAGCATTTCGACCAGCTATAGGAGGTCGCTCTATCTTCTCCAACCCGATGGTATCAAGATTCCTTAAAGGGTTAGACCGTCTCTACCCGCAGGTGCGTCCTCCTGCTCCGACATGGGATCTGAACCTGGTCCTCGCCCAGCTCATGGGCCCACCTTTCGAGCCCCTCGCTACGTGCTCTCTCCTCCACCTTACCTGGAAGGTGGCCTTCCTCGTGGCAATCACATCCGCCAGACGGGTCTCAGAGCTCCGCGCCCTAACGGCGGGTCCCCCGTATACCGTCTTTCACGGGGACAAGGTGCAGCTCCGACCACACCCGGCCTTCCTCCCCAAGGTGGTGTCGGCCTTCCATCTCAACCAGGAGATCTTCCTCCCGGTCTTCTTCCCGAAGCCGCATGCCTCGCCTCGGGAACAACAGCTGCATACCCTTGACGTCCGCAGAGCACTCGCATTCTACATCGACCGCACGAAGCCCTTTCGGCGTTCGACCCAGCTGTTTGTGGCAATAGCCGACCGCATGAAAGGCGAGCCAGTTTCCTCGCAGCGGATTTCTTCCTGGGTGACGTCCTGCATCAGAACGTGTTACGAGCTTGCTCGCGTTCCCCCGTGCCGACTCACCGCACACTCGACGAGGGCACACGCCTCATCGGCCGCTTTCCTGGCCCATGTCCCCATCCAGGACATCTGTAGAGCGGCCACCTGGTCTTCTGTCCACACCTTCGCCTCCCACTACGCGTTGGTGCAGCAATCTCGAGACGACGCAGCCTTCGGCTCTGCGGTATTACACTCCGCCACGTCTCATTCCGACCCCACCGCCTAAGGTAAGGCTTGGGAATCACCTACAATGGAATGGATAGGAGCAATCACTCGAAGAAGAAAAGACGGTTACTCACCTGTAGTAACTGGTGTTCTTCGAGATGTGTTGCTCCTATCCATTCCAGACCCGCCCTCCTTCCCCACTGTCGGAATAGCCGGCAAGAAGGAACTGAGGAGCGGACGGGCCGGCTGGGGTATATATGCGCCGCCATGGCGGCGCCACTCCAGGGGGCGCCAGCCGGCCCGCCGGAGTTGCTAGGCTAAAACTGTTCCGAACAACCGTGCACGCGCGGCGCGCACACCTACAATGGAATGGATAGGAGCAACACATCTCGAAGAACACCAGTTACTACAGGTGAGTAACCGTCTTTTACATCACTCTGCTGAACAAATTGCCCTATATCAGCTCTAGAAATCATACAGTGTCGTGCTCTCTTATTTGTCAGTGTTTGATTTTGCAAAGGGACACATTTCTGTTTAGCCAAAGTGAGCAGAGATGCCTCGTACTTGTGTGAACAGTGCAGATAACTTCTGCTATGTTTGTGGTGAAGTGACTTTTGCATCACAAAAGTGCAGTATAACCACTATGGTTAAGAAAGCCTATCACCTTTATTTTGGCTGCAAAATTGGAGATCAGGACAAGAGGTGGGCCCCACACATATGCTGCAACACTTGTGCAACAAATCTTCGCCAGTGGTTGAACAGGAAAAGGAAATCTATGCCTTTTGCAGTGCCAATGATTTGGAGAGAACCAACAGATCATACCAGCAATTGTTACTTCTGCATGGTGCCTCCAGTTGGGAAAGGTGTGTCAAAGAAGAAAAAGTGGACTGTGCATTATCCAAACATTCCATCAGCTATACGCCCAGTACCCCACGGAGAAGGACTGCCGGTTCCTGATGCACCAGAATCATTCTCACTTGAGTCAGATGAGGAAGAGGATGAAACTTCTGGTCCTGAACCATCAATGTCACAGGACCCACATTTTCTCCCATCCTCCTCTGAACCACACCTCATAACACAAGGTGAACTGAATGACCTTGTCAGGGATTTGGAACTACCCAAGAGTAAGGCAGAGCTGTTGGGCTCCAGACTACAGCAGTGAAATCTCCTGGCAGGTGATGTTAGAGTTTCCATGTTCCGTGACCGTCAAAAGGATCTTGTCCCATTCTTCTTCATGGAAGGTGATCTTGTAGCCTGCAACAACATCGATGGTGTGATGGCAGCCCTCAACATCGTTCACGATCCAGATGAGTGGAGACTGTTCATTGATTCATCGAAGACGAGTCTTAAAGCTGTTTTACTGCATAATGGCAATGTTTTGCCATCAATTCCAGTTGGTCATGCAGTCCATATGAAGGAAACCTATGACAACAACATGAAACAACTTTTGAGGTGCATAAACTATGACCAACATCAGTGGCAGCTTTGTGGCGATTTGAAGGTTGTTGCTCTCTTGCTTGGGCTGCAGACTGGATACACAAAGTACTGCTGTTTTCTCTGCGAATGGGATAGCCGTGCAAGAGATTCCCACTACATCAAGAAAGATTGGCCACTCCGACAGTCATTGGAGCCTGGGAGGAAAAGTGTTCAGCATCCACCACTTGTTGAATCAAAGAAGATTTTGTTACCACCCTTACACATCAAGCTGGGTCTGATGAAGAACTTTGTCAAGGCCATTGACAAAACACAAGCAGCTTTCAAGTAACTCCGAGGAAAATTTCCAAGGTTAAGTGAAGCTAAGATAAAGGAAGGTGTCTTTGTTGGTCCTCAGATTCGTGAACTTCTTCAAGATGATGCATTTGACCATGCACTGCGTGGCAAGGAAAAGACGGCATGGAAAGCCTTCCAGTTAGTGGCAATAAATTTTCTCGGAAACAACAAGGCAGACAGCTACAGGTTGTTGGTGGAAAACCTCCTCAAGGCATACAAAAGCCTTGGTTGCAACATGTCACTAAAGATACATTTTTTGCACTCTCATCTAGATTTTTTTCCACCGAACTGCAGAGCAGTGAGCGACGAGCATGGCGAGCGATTTCACCAGCACATTGCAACAATGGAGAAACGCTATCAGGGCAAATGGAGCCCATCAATGCTGGCAGACTATTGCTGGACAGTGACAAGAGATGCTCCATTTAATGAATACAAGAGACAAGCCAAGAAGCGCCGAGTAGACACTGCATAGGACTAAACTATGTACATAATAGTTTTTTGCCTTTTGTTTCATAATAAATTTTATATAACCCTTTTGCTGATTTTTAAAGTGTTACATAAACAGAACAGGTGAAATATTATCATGTAAAGCAACCATAAACACATGAAAAGACCTAGGTTTACAATTTATGATTAAAACTCTACTATCTACACAATATACATAGACATAAAATGTAAAAACTTGAATAACTTAGAAACAGTAGCCAATCAGTTGTTTTAATTGTCATATTTGAATTCAGCACATCAAAATACATAATAAATAGCACATTTTATCTCTGAAGCAGACGACTTCTCAAAAATTGTAGACCAGTGTTATTAAAAGGAATTTACCCTCCAGCCTCAGGAACTGTTCACCACAGGACATTGATTTCCATGTAACTCAACCTGGACCGTAGTTGTGTGGTTTGATCTCTGTCAGGGTGTGAGAGTTTTGGGAGTGGAGGGGAGGTTGAGAGGTCTCACACTCCAGCAGCTCTAGCCCAATAGGGCAGAGAACTGCTTGAGATGGAATAAGATCCCGCTGAACCTTTGCCCAAAGCTGTAACTGACGACTCTCTGTGAGGCTGGATGTTGTTCGGACCCTTCACATCTCTCAGCCCCACCCTGTGTCTGGTTCTCCTGGGTCTGACCACACAGCAGCAGTGTCAAAGTCTTGGCTATAGCTTCCGAGGCCCTAGCTCCTGGCTGCTCACCTCTATCTTCTGCTGACAAGCAGCTCTCACTAACTGACCTGTGTGTGTTCTGGGAGATACAAGAGTACAGGCAGGGTGCTGTGCCTAACATCTGGGCCAGAGCTCACCACTGGGTGCAAACAATGGACTCTGGCTTTCCTAGGCAGTGCCTGGAAGGGCAGGGGGGAGTTAGGGGCTGGCAGGGTGCAAGGAAACCGTAGCAAATGCAAACGCTTCCATGGGAGTGCGCGCAACGGGAGCAGAGCGCAGGCTGGGTGTGGGGCTTAAGGCGTTTTGTCTTTTCCTGATGTACCGTAGAGGCTGAAGTGAGGGCGCTGCTTCGCATGGAGCTTCTCTGCCTCCCTCCGGCTCCGAGCATCCTACAAAGGCAGGTCACTTTCATTATCCCATGTTACAGGTGGCGAACAAGCCTCGGTGAGGGGAGGGGATTTGCCTGTGGCCACCCAGCCAGGCAGTAGCTAAGCTAGGAAGACAGATGAGATCTCTGGCTCTCCAGTCTGGTTCCCTGTCCACCAGCCCATACTGGTGACGTCTGCCCCAGTACAGTGTCATTCAAATCAGCCAAGACTCCCATTTCCATGGATTTTGGAGCCCCCTTCCATGGAAATGGGAGTCTTGGCTGATTGGAATGACACTGTGCTGACTTGCATTGGCCGTGTTCTTTGTCATTCGCTGCTGCGCATGGAGCTGTGGAGCTGAGGCTGCACAGTACCTGGGCCTGCAGAAGGACGAACAAAGGGTCCCAGCCAAAGCCCCCAGACTGGGAAAGAGCTTGTCCATGTGGGAGCCTGTGCCACTTCCATGCAGCTCTGGTGTCTGGGACAGCTCCTGTCACCCCCCCGTCATTCTGCAGCACTCTCAGTGAGTGTCCTGCAGAGTCATGGCAGGGGGCCTGGGCAGATCCATCCTACGTTCTCCTCTGCAGATGTCTGAGGGGGGAGTGAGGTGGGGCAGGGTGGTGAGGTCACGCCCAAGGGCAGGACACGTACAGTGGTACGGTGTTTAGGAAGGCCTGGATAGCAACCACCCTCCCCCAATGGCCGCAGCAGCAGGGAGGGAGGCGGAAGGTCTGATTTCTTTACTGTGCTTGGCCTCGAAAGTCCTGTGAGACCCGGGGGAGGCCTGTCCCCTCTCTGCACTTCAGTTTTCCCACCTGTACAATGAGGATGATACCGACCCATCCCCATGTTGCACCTTGAAATCACTGGCTGAAAAGTGCCGTTGAGCGGCAGGAGTTATTGTTACCAGCTGGTACGGCAGGAACCGCTGGTAGGTGTGAACACGCAGGGCCCAGGGAAGAGGAGGCGCGAGTCAGTTCCAAATGGGTCTAGCTCAGCTCTGCAAACTTAGCGCAAGCTCCTCAGGGCCTGACCTTCAACCCCGACACCTCTGCGAGGACCCTCCCGCCCACGCGCCCAGAGATGTGGAAGCGGCTGTTAGTGTCAGTGAATGGTGCCATTGGCCCCACTGCCTGTTCCCAGGAGCCTGGCCCCAGCCAGCGAGGAGAGCTGTACAGATGGCTGCCATCAGCCCCTCAGAGCAATAGCTTGCACCCTGGGTGACTCCCTGGCTGTCAGTGTGTGCGAGGAGCAGGGGAAGCCATGGCAGGCCAGCAGTGGCAGAGAGGCGAGGGACTGGGGGGTGGAAGCAGGCTGAGCAGCCAGCTATGCGTTCCCCACCGCGCTGCTCCATGTGGCTGGCTCCCCCACTCCCCCCGTTACCTTGGAAAGAGATGGGTTTCTGGGCGGGCACTTGGTGGCCTGCGTTGCTGGAGAGGGCAGCAACGCTGGGGGCTTGGGCCGGGCCTGGCCACGATGGGGCTCCCCAAACCCAACGCCCTGGCTGGGGGATGGAGCTGGGTCTGTCCAGCCCCCCACCTACCTGTGGCTCCTCCCCAGCCCGTTAACCTCCTTTCACCTGCCAGCCCCACACCAGCCCTGCTCCCTTCTCAGGGGAGCCGGAGCTTGGCCGGCCCTGGTGCCACAGCCACATGGTGCTGGGCCCTTCGACCCCAGCTCTGCATTGTGGCAGCAGCCTGACACTGGCTCTCCCCCAGGCCTAACCCCGAACGTCTACACAGCAGTGAAACAGCCCCGGAGCCCAGGAGCCAGAGCCGGAGCCGGAGCCGCCGCTGGCTGTGGGGCCCTGGCCTTTCAGGGCCGTGCTGGGCCCAGGCCCTAGCGGGCAGGGAGTGTCCCCGGTGCAAGCGCTGAGAAGAGGAGAGAACAAGGCAGCGTGTGAACTCTTTGGAGGGGGATGTGGCCCCCCCAGGCTTGTCTCCTCCCCAGCATGCACTGGGGGAGCCTGGAGCTGCCTGTGCTGGTTCTGGCAGGGAGACGCTGGGACTGGGCAGCAGGGGTGCCCCGGGCTCATGCACCTGCCACCCCCACATGGTGCTGGGGCCTGGCCTACACACACGGGGAATGGGATGTGGGGGGGAGTCAGCCCCCCGACCTGCTGCCCCTGAGCAACTAGCCAAAGCTGGGATCTGCCTCTTGCACAGCCTGGCCTGAGTCGTCAGAACTAGGGTGGCCAAGTGTCTAATCACACAAACCCAAACACCCTTTCCCTGTCCACTGCCCTGCCCCTACTCTGAGGCCCTGCCCTGCTCGTACCATCCCCACTCCCGCAGTCACTTTCTTTCACCAGGCTGGGGCAGGGCCTTGGGGTGCAGGATGGTCTCCAGGCTGAGCCTAGCATAGGGAGTTGGGGTGCAGACGGGGTATGGGGTGAAAACTCTGGGAGGGAGTTTGGGTGCAGGAGGGGGCTCAGGTCTGGGGTAGGGGGTTGGGGTGTGGGAGGGGATTTGGGGTGCTGACTCCGGGAGGGAGGTCAGGGCTGGGGCAGGGGGTTGGGGCGTGGGAGGGGATTTGGGGTGCTGACTCTGGGAGGGAGGTCAGGTCTGGGGTAGGGGGTTGAGGTGCGGGAGGGGGTGAGGGGTGCTGACTCCGGGAGGGAGGTCAGGGCTGGGGTAGGGGGTTGAGGTGCGGGAGGGGATTTGGGGTGCTGACTCTGGGAGGGGGCTCAGGTCTGGGGCAGGGGGTTGGGGTGTGGGAGGGGATTTGGGGTGCTGACTCCAGGAGGGAGGTCAGGACTGGGGCAGGGGGTTGGGGTGCGGAAGGGGGTGAGGGGTGCACTTACCTCGGGTGGCGGCGCAGCGGGGCTAAGGCAGGCTCCCTGCATGCCCTGACTCAGTTGCCCCTGCCACTTCCCCCGTAGCTCCCATTGTGGTGGGTAGGACCCCTCCTGGGGTGCCACTTGATGTGCTGGGGTCCCACTGAGCCTGACCTTTCCACCAGCCTGGGTTTCTGCAACCTGTTCTTGCTGTGCCAGGCTCTCAAGCCTTCTCCAGCACACAAAGGAACATAAGACCGGCCATACTGGGTCAGACCAAAGGTCCATCTAGCCCAGTATCCTGTCTGCCGACAGTGGCCAATGCCAGGTGCCCCAGAGGGAGTGAACCTAACAGGCAATGATCAAGTGATCTCTCTCCTGCCATCCATCTCCACCCTCTGACAAACAGAGGCTAGGGACACCATTCTTACCCATCCTGGCTAATAGTCATTAATGGACTTAACCTCCATGCATTTATCTAATTCTCTTTTAAACCCTGTTATAGTCCTAGCCTTCACAACCTCCTCAGGCAAGGAGTTCCACAAGTTGACTGCGCTGTGTGAAGAAGAACTTCCTTTTATTTGTTTTAAACCTGCTGCCCATTAATTTCATTTGGCGGCCCCTAGTTCTTATGGGAACAAGTAAATAACTTTTCCTTATTCACTTTCTCCACACCACTCATGATTTTATATACCTCTATCATAACCCCCTTCGTCTCCTCTTTTCCAAGCTGAAAAGTCCTAGCCTCTTTAATCTCTCTTTAATGGGACCCGTTCCAAACCCCTAATCATTTTTGTTGCCCTTCTCTGAACCTTTTCTAATACCAGTATAGCTTTTTTGAGATGATGAGATCACACCTGTAAGCAGTACTCAAGATGTGGGCGTACCATGGATTTATATAAGGGCAATAAGATATTCTCCGTCTTATTTTCTATCCCTTTTTGAATGATTCCTAACATCCTGTTTGCTTTTTTGACCGCCTCTGCACACTGCGTTGACGTCTTCAGAGAACTATCCACGATGACTCCAAGATCTCTTTCCTGATTAGTTGTAGCTAAATTAGCCCCCATCAAATTGTATGTACAGTTGGGGTTATTTTTCCCAATGTGCATTACTTTACATTTAACCACATTAAATTTCATTTGCCAATTTGTTGCCCAATCACTTAGTTTTGTGAGATCTTTCTGAAGTTCTTCACAGTCTGCTTTGGTCTTAACTGCCTTGAGCAGTTTAGTATCATCTGCAAACTTTGCCACCTCACTGTTTACCCCTTTCTCCAGATCATTTATGAATACCGGTAAGTTGAATAGGATTGGTCCTAGGACTGACCCTTGGGGAACACCACTAGTTACCCCTCTCAATTCTGAAAATTTACCATTTATTCCTACCCTTTGTTCCCTGTCTTTTAACCATTCTCCGTCCATGAAAGGCTCTTCCCTCTTATCCCATGACAGCTTAATTTATGTAAGAGCCTTTGGTGAGGGACCTTGTCAACAGGGGCAGCTCCAGGCCCCAGCACGCCAAGCGCGTACTTGGGGTGGCACACCACGGGGGGCGCTCTGCCGGTCGCCGGGAGGGCGGCAGGCGGCTCCAGTGGACCTCCCGCAGACGTGCCTGCGGAGGGTCCGCTGGTGCCGCGGCTTCGGTGGAGCATCCGCAGGTACACCTGCGGGAGGTCCACCAGAGCCGCGGGACCGGCGACCGGCAGAGCGCCCCTCGCGGCATAACGCCATGCTTGGGGCGGTGAAATGGCTAGAGCCGTCCCTGCTTGTCAAAGGCTTTCTGGAAATCTAAATACACTATGTCTGCTGGATCCTCCTTGTCCACATGTTTGTTGACCCCTTCAAGGAACTCTAATAGATTAGTAAGACACAATTTCCCTTTACAGAAACCATGTTGACTATTGCCCAACAGTTTATGTTCTTCTGTGTGTCTGACAATTTTATTCTTTACGATTGTTTCAACTAATTTGCCCAGTACTGACGTTAGACTTACCGGTCTGTAATTGCCAGGATCACCTCTAGAGCCCTTTTTAAATATTGGCGTTACATTAGCTAACTTCCAGTCACCGAGTACAGAAGCTGATTTAAAGGACAGGTTACAAACCACAGTTAGTAGTTCTTCAATTTCACATCTGAGTTCTTTCAGAACTCTTGGGTGAATGCCATCTGGTCCTGGTGACTTGTAAATGTTAAGTTTATCAATTAATTCCAAAACCACCTCTAGTGACACTTCAATCTGTGACAATTCCTCAGATTTGTCACCTACAAAGGACGGCTCAGGTTTGAGAATCTCCCTAACATCCTCAGCCGTGAAGACTGAAGCAAAGAATTCATTTAGTTTCTCCGCAATGACTTTATCGTCTTTAAGCGCTCCTTTTGTATTTCGATCGTCCAGGGGCCCCACTGGTTGTTTAGCAGGCTTCCTGCTTCTGATGTACTTTAAAAACATTTTGTTATTACCTTTGGAGTTTCTGGCTAGCTGTTCTTCAAACGCCTCTTTGGCTTTTCTTATTACATTTTTACACTTAATTTGGCAGTGTTTATGCTCCTTTCTATTTACCTCACTACGATTTGATTTCCACTTTTTAAAAGATGCCTTTTTATCTCCCACTGCTTCTTTTACATGGTTGTTAAGCCGCAGTGGCTCTTTTTTAGTTCTTTAACTGTGTTTTTTAATTTGGGGTATACATTTAAGTTGGGCCTCTATTATGGTGTCTTTGAAAAGTGTTCACGCAACTTGCAGGGATTTCACTCTAATCACTGTACCTTTTAATTTCTGTTTAACTAACCCCCTCATTTTTGCATAGTTCCGCTTTCTGAAGTTAAATGCCACAGTGTTGGGTGTTGAGGTGTTCTTCCCACCACAGGGATGTTGAATGCTATTGTATTATGGTCACTATTTCCAAGCGGTCCTGTTATAGTTACCTCTTGAACCAGATCCTGAGCTCCACTCAGGACTAAATCGAGAATTGCCTCTCCCCTTGTGGGTTCCTGTACCAGCTGCTCCAAGCAGCAGTCATTTAAAGTATCAAGAAATTTTGTCTCTGCATTTCGTCCTGAGGTGACATGTACCCAGTCAATATGGAGATAATTGAAATCCCCAACTATTATTGAGTTCTTTATTTTGATAGCCTCTCTAATCTCCCTTAGCATTTCATCACTATCACTGTCCTGGTCAGGTGGTCGATAATAGATCCCTACTGTTATATTCTTATTAGAGCATGGAATTACTATCCATAGAGATTCTATGGAACATGAGAATTCATTTAAGACTTGTACTTCATTTGATTCTACATTTTCTTTCACATATAGTGCCACTCCCCTCCTCTCCCCCCGCATGACCTGTTCTGTCCTTCCGATATATTTTGTACCCCGGAATGATTGTGTCCCATTGATTGTCCTCACTCCACCAGGTTTCTGTGATGCCAATTATATCAATATCCCCCTTTAACACAAGGCACTCTAGTTCACCCATCTTATTATTTAGACTCCTAGCATTTGTGTACAAGCACTTTAAAAATTCGTTACTGTTTAGTTGTCTGCCCTTTTCTGATGTGCCAGATTCTTTTTTATGTGAATGTTTCTCATCTGATCTGGCCCTTACATTATCCTCTCCCATCCTCTGCTCCTGACGAAAACCTAGAGAATCTCTATCAATAGACTCTCCTCTAAGAGAAGTCTCTGTCCAATCCATGTGCTCCGCTGCAGCAATTGGCTTTCCCCCATCTCTTAGTTTAAAAACTGCTCTGCAACCTTTTTAATGTCAAGTGCCAGAGTCTGGTTCCACTTTGGTTTAGGTGGAGCCCATCCTTCCTGTATAGGCTCCCCTATCCCCAAAGTCTCCCCGTTCCTAATAAATCTAACCCCCTTCTCCCTACACCATCGTCTCATCCATGCATTGAGACTCTGAAGCTCTGCCTGCCTACCTGGCCCTGCGCATGGGACTGGAAGCATTTCTGAGAATGCCACCATAGAGGTCCTGGATTTCAGTCTCTTCCCTAGCAGCCTAAATTTGGCCTCCAGGATGTCTCTCCTACCCTTCCCTATGTCATTGGTACCTACATGTACCACGACCACCGGCTCCTCCCCAGCACTACACATAAGTCTATCTAGATGCCTCGAGAGATCCGCAACCTTCGCACCAGGCAGGCAAGTCACCATACGGTTCTCCCGGTCATCACAAACCCAGCTATCTATGTTTCTAATGATCGAATCTCCCATTACTAACACCTGCCTTTTCCTAGAAACTGGAGTTCCCTCCCCCGGAGAGGCAACCTCAGTGCGAGAGGCAACCCCAGCACCATCTGGAAGGAGGGTCCCAACTATGGGAAGATTTCCCTCTGCTCCCGTTGACTGCTCTCTTTCCCTGAGCCTTTCATTCTCCTTAACACACACAGGTAAGGCCACACCCAGCTGCAGACACAGACTGAAATCAGCTCCGTGTGGGAAGATTCAGCTCGGGAATTTACTCAGCACTCATATGCACACCTCCTTTGGAGTGTAAACGCAAATACTGTCTTGAGCAGTATAGAAAGATCTGCACAGCACAAGCTCATAAAAATCGCCCTCTCCCTCAAGGAGAAGAGAGATATGCACAGCTTCCCCCCCATCCTCCCCCACCCACTGCACAAACGGTTTTGAAATAACTAAGAAATAAGTTCATTAACTACAAAAGGTAAATTTTAAGTGATTCTAAGGGGTAGCAAACAGAACAAAGCAGATTACTAAGCAAATAAAACAAAACATGCAAACTAAGCTTAATACACTCAAGAAACAGGTGACATAACGTAATTTCTCACCCTAAATGTTGCTTTAGGCAGGTTGCAGAGTTTCCGTAGCTTAGAGTTCCAGTTATTTCTCTCTACAGACTGGGCCCCTGTCTCAGCCTGGACTCAGCACCTGCCTTTCCCTTCACGGGGTTTTAGAAATCTTCCTTCTTGGGCAGGGAGCCAATGGAGAGAGTCCTGACTGACTTACTGCCCAGACGTGGTGCCCACAGAGCCAGCGGGCAGTGCCCTGCCCAGGGAGCCCCCAGCTCTCTCATGCCCCAGGAGACGCCCGGGGCCACCCTCAGGCCCTGGCTCACGGGGCCGCCCCAGTGAAGCGCTTTGTCTCTGGGCTGGGCCGCAGGTTCCCCCCCGGTGGCCATGGCTGTCTTTGCCTGGCAGCCTCCCCTGAAGAACCTGCCTGACCCAGTCTGGCCTGGGAGGGGGACGGTCCCAGAAGGAACTGACTTTGAGCCCAATGTCTCCCAGCAGCCGAAGCCCCGTTTCAAAGGGAAGCGACTCCCTGCAGTGCTGCACCGGCCCAGGGGCTGGGATCCTCCCCAGTGGACACTTCCCACTGTCGTTCATTAGCCCAATGTTCTGCCTGCTGTGACTGGGGCGGTGCTGGCTCGGCGAGGCAGCCCCTGGCAGAAGAGCTGGCGAAAGCCCTGCTGGGCTGCAGAGCAGCTGCTGTTGCATTGCAATGGTGTCGGTGCCAGAGTCCTGCAGCCTTTGCTGCCAGGCCCCGCGTTGTGACTGATCGTGGAGGGGCTGTGCCAGGGGGAGGCACCTGGCACTGCAGGAAACAGAGCGCATCGGCCAGTGCCTCCAATTCCTTTCTCAGCCCCCTAGGTTCTGCCTCTCTCTCAGTGCTTGTGACCCACAGAGCCAGCTGGCAGCGCCCTGCACAGGAGCCACCAGCCCCTCACCTCTGTGCCGTCTCTGCCCAGGATGACAGCACAGCCACCCAGCCTCGGGGGCTGCATTTCTCTCAGCTCAGGTATTTGTAGTCAGTTTCCCTTTGGGATGCCAGACCCCTCTTTGCAGAGATCCAGCTGGACTGGAGGAACCAAATGAAATAACCACTGCAGTTCACCCTGGTCATTTTAGCCCAAGTCTTGCCATATTTGGAGGGGTTCAAGCCCCAGTTCCTGGAGTCATGGGATCAGGTGGGAATCTCTGCTTCCATTTTCCAAAGGTGGGGGTGTTGACAAGCTGGACAATGTGACCCGCAAAGGCTCAGAAGACAAATAAACAGACCCCCCCACCCAGGAGCTTTTAAAAACCTTGTGATTTTTAAGTTGATCTCATGAATTGTTGGGGCCAGACTCAAGACTTTGAACCCCTGGGGCAGGTGACACCAAATTACTGTTTTCATTAGAATTATTATTTTTTAAAGTTATCCAACTGGATCTCTGGCGTTTGGGATTCCTAGAGCCTGATTCTCCTCTCACCCCAAATTTATACCGGTTCAACTCCAGGGACACCAGTGGAGTCACTCCTGATTTACACCGATATCAGAGGACACTCAGGCTCCTAGTTATTACAAAACCTTCCCTTTGGAAATTGAAATCGACCTGACAGTGTCCTTGTCCCCTTCGGGCACTTTGCCGCCAACCGTGCCTATGTAAATCCCCTATAAACTGAGCTGCCGAGGCTTGGCTGCTGGTGGAAGTTCTCACAGTCTAGGAGGGGACTCAGTTTGGCTTTTGCTGCTATTTGTTGATTTGATCCTAAAGTGATCCAGGCATCACCAGACCAGATGATTGGCCTTAAACCTCTGTCTTTCCAGGGGCGATAGAATATGCTGCTTGAGTCCTCAGCTGTTAGTTAACATGCAGCCCCACACTGTGCAGAAGAAGCCGTTGTAGGGTTAACCCTGCCTGATACAGAAGGGTTTTTAAAGAGACACCAGGAAAATTGCAAACAGAACATAAGAACAGCCAGACTGGGTCAGACCAATGGTCCATCTAGCCCAGTATCCTGTCCTCTGACAGTGGCCAATGCTGGATGAACAAAACAGGGTAATTATCGAGTGATCCAACCCCTGTCGTCCAGTCCCAGCAGCTGGCAATCAGAGCCTGGGACACTCAGGCATGGGGTTGCATCCCTGCCCATCCTGGCTTATAGCCACTGATGGACCTGTCCTCCATTAACTTACCTAGGTCTTTTTTGAACCCAGTTATACTTTTGGCCTTCACAACATCCCCTGGCAAGGAGTTCCACAGGTTGACTGAGCCTTGTGTGAAGAAATACTTCCTTTTCTTTGTTTTAAACCTGCTGCCTATATCATTGGGTGACCCCTGGTTCTCATGTTCTCCAGTCCCCCGCGAGGCTGGGGGGAGGCAGGGACCAGATGTAAGCTTGTGTCACCAACACAACAGGAAACATTAACCAGGCAAACAAGGGCTCCCCTCGGTGTGTTGGGAGTTTTGTAACCGATGAGCCTTAGGGGCTGGAATCTCAGAACTCCGCACCAGCTTGGTGCCAGAACTCACACCCAGCACGTGGTGCCTAGGACATACCCCTGCCTTCAGCAGCGCTGTGACTAGCATTATCCCCATTGTCAGTGCTGGGGAACTGAGGAACAGAGCACAACACGACTTGGCCGGGTCAGTATGAAAGGAGTGAGAGCCCAGACAGTGCGCCACCCGGGGTCTTGTTTCCCCCCCCCCACCACCACCACCACACACACATGCCGTTTTCTCGCCAAACACTGCAGGTGAGTTCTCCAAGTGCCTAGATGTAACCCTACCCTAGCGCCCCCTGCTGGGCCTCGATTCCAGCATCCCGGGTCACCCCAAGTCCCTGGCAGAGTCTGCGGATCCTGTGCTTTCACTACTAGGTCCTGCTCCCTGACACACAATCAGCTCAGACGGGCTCCTCCAGTGACCGAGCCAAGCCTGCACCCTGGCCCCGGGGCTGAGGGGGCTCATAGCTCCGTCCTGCAGCATCTTGGCCCCTCTCTTCTGCAGGGGGAAGCAAGTGCCTTGGCGATTCGCTGCAAAATCCCCCTGCTGGCTGCTGACCTGCTCCTGCAGGACCCCAGCCGCCCCGCACTGGGCCGCCCCAGCAGATCGCCGCCTGGCGACACCTCACTCTCTCTAGAGCTGCCCCTTCTCCAGGGCTCTCTCCTGAGTCCCCAGGCCCGAGCCCAGCCTGACTCAGGAACACGTAGAACCCAGCTGGTTTGGCGACAACAGTGGGACGAAGGGAGCCAGTGCCCAGGGCAGGGGCGGCTCTAAGAATCCCGCTGCCCCAAGCAGGGCGGCACGCCGCAGGGCGCGCTCTGGCGGTGCCGGTCCCGCGGCTCCGGGGGACCTCTGGCAGACGTGCCTGTGGAGGTTCCGCTGGTCCCGCGGCTCCGGTGGAGCTTCCGCAGGCACGTCTGCGGGAGGGCCACCCGAGCCGCGGGACCAGCGAACCCTCCACAGTCATGCCTGCGGGAGGTCCGCCGGAGCCGGCTGCCGCCCTGCCGGCAAAATGCCGCCCCAAGCGCCCTGCGATTAGAAGGGGCTGTGGCTCACGGCAAGGCAGCCGGGCCAGTGGCAAGAGCACTGCCCTGCAGAGATGCCCTGCACCAGATCTCCAGGGCCCCAGTGTCGCCGCCTGGGGGCTGCCTGAGCCTTGCTCCCTTTAGTGCTCCCTTCCTCCCCTCTCCCCTGGGTGACAGGCGCTGCTTGCACCGCCCTCTGCCTCCTGCCTGGGGCCAGCCTTGGAACAAGGCATCCCTATCCCAGTGCAGGAGCTCACCCAGGTGGCCTATTGGAGCCCCCTGTCCTGCTGAGAGGCTCCAGGCCTTCCGGGGATGCTGCACCCAGCGAGCGGCTGCAGCCCTGGCTCTCTGCCCATGTCTGCCCTTGCTCAGCTGGGGCATGGCCTGGGGGTCCCCGCATCCATGGCCCAGGCCAATGTGGGGCGGTGAGAGCCCATTGGGGTGCCCGTGCGCCACAGCCCCAGCATTATCACTGCAGCCCCGAGTGCTCACCATGGCAACCAGGCTGAGTCATCGCCCAGGAAAAGAGACATGTGCTGTTTGGTTGGAGATCAAAGCAGATGAGGCTGGTGGGAGTGGCTCTGCCCCACGGCCTCCCCCGCCCCCACACAACGTCCTGTGGGGAGATGGCACAGCCTGTGTGAGGAGGCCTTGGTGCAACTGAAACCCCTGCCAGGAGTCCTGTGGCGTCTGAGCTGGAGAGGGGGATAACACGGCATGGGAGAGATTCATTTCTGAGCCTTCTGTGGCAAAACAACTCCCAGCTCTGCTGGTGCCCCTCAGTCCCGACCCGCAGCCCCCACTATCCCAGCCCTGGGCTCCCCACACTCACAGCTCTGCTGGTGCCCCTCAGTCCCAACCCACAGCCCCTGCTAGCCCGGCCCTGGGCTCCCCACACTCACAGCTCTGCTGGTGCCCCTCCGTCCTGACCCGCAGCCCCACTATCGCAGCCCTGGGCTCCCCACACTCACAGCTCTGCTGGTGCCCCTCAGTCCTGACCCGCAGCCCCACTATCCCAGCCCTGGGCTCCCCACACTCACAGCTCTGCCGGTGCCCCTCAGTCCCGACCCGCAGCCCCGCTAGCCCGGCCCTGGGATCCCCACACTCCCCGCTCTGCCGGCCCACACTCACAGCTCTGCCGGTGCCCTCCGTCCCACACTCCCAGCTCTGCCGGTGCCCCTCAGTCCCGACCCGCAGGCTCCTCCCCCCATCCCACCCTGTCGTCCCACACACCCAGGCAACTCTGCTGCTGCGCCTGAATCCCAACCCACATTTTTTTCAGCCCTGGAGTTTCTCCTAAAACCAACTTGCCAAGCTGTGCTGCTCCTGTGGTGCCTGTCCCTGAGGTATCTGAGTGCCTGTGATGTAGCTACACTGAGACCTTCAAAGGGCCCCCCTCTCCTTTGGGCCAGCTGGCCTCTGGACTCCAGCAGTCACTGTCTCTCCAGCCCCTTCCCCTGCTCCCCCTCAGCCCAGCCAAATCCATGTCCAGCACCTCCTCTCCCATCTCTCCCCTATGGCCAGGTCACTCCTTCTCGGCCCCCCTCCCATCCAGCCCGCAGAGGCCCTGGCCAACCTGCTGGTGATGGTCTGAAGGGAGCTGCTCCTTTACCACCTCCCGCTGCCCTCGTGGAGCTGTTGGCCTTAGGCTGCTCCTGGCACCAACCAACAGGCTTCAGGGAAAAACATTCCTGCCGCAGACCCAGAGTCATCCACCCACACAGCCCCCCATTGCCTCGCCCCACAGTGCCCTGAGCCAGCCCAGCCCTAGGGTCACCCTCTGCTGCGCCCCATCGTGCCTTGGCCAGCATCTCGCAGCAGCGGGTGAGATCCCAGCCAAAGAGGCTGGTGCTCGCCGTGGGGTCCAGCAATGGGGCTGGGAGATCAAATGGCAGAGAGGGCCCCAAAGGCGAGGCCACTGGGGCCCTGATGCGCTCGTGAGTTCCCTTTAACAGGCTGTGATGGGTGGTTTGAACCCTGCACTGGCTCACCAGGGTTAGGAGGCACCTGAGCGCACCTGGCCCAGTGGGTGGCACCTGGCAGGGTGTCAGGCGCAGCTGGCTATCAAAGCCAGCTGGGGAGGGGCAGAGACAGGAGACCCAGTGAGCAGGTGCTGGGAGGTCCCGCTCTAGAGCTAACAGCTGAGAAAACCTGGGCGGCCTGGAGCCAGCCCCAGGGGATCCTGAGCCAGGAGGCAGGTGGAGAGGCGGGGGCAGCATGCCCAAAAGGCAGGGCTGGGAAAGCCGGGGGAGGGGGGGGTGACTGCAGAGGGTGGACAAGGCTCCTGGGGGAGCCCTAGGGATGGGGGGCAGCACTTTGAATTACAGACAGAAACACCCTCTGTGGTCATGAGGCTGAGCCCCAGCAGGGGGCCCTGAGGAAGGGGGCCTGGGACATTCAGGGTGTGGGGGGGACGGTGCTTGAGGCAGGGAAATCCCTGGTAAAAGGGGAAAGCTGCAGGAGCTGCTGGGTCACACTGCAGTGCACCCGAAAGAAGGTCCAGTGAGCACTGAGAGCCAGGCAGAACCACGGCAGCTGGGACCAGGAGCCGCCCCACCCAGGTGGGAAAGGGCTGGACGGTGAGCAGGGCTAGCAGTGATGGGCTCCCGTTGAGTGGGCTGTGGTGAAGTGTGGGGACTGAGGGACCCCAAGAGGAGGAGCTGAAGAGACTGGAACTTGGGGGGTGGTTGATGTGGCCATGGTAGTGGTTTAGCTCCTCCTGAAAACCCCCAAGCTCCTCTGCAAACGCCCAGCCAGATGGTTCCTCTTCGCTGTAACCAGTTAGACACATTCAAAAATGGCCACGGTTCTGCCAAACATGTCCAGCGAAATGCTGACAAGTCTTTGGCTCTTTGGCCAGGTGCAGGTTGGGTACAAAACCCTCTGGAATGCGCCTGGGGCCGCTGCTCAGTGCTGCCCTGCACTAGAACTAAAACAGTGATTGGTTCATGCAAATGAATGTTCAACAGGTTGTAAATCAGGGAATATTGTGAAAAGTGGTTTGGAGTAAATATTTTCTGTTCTGGATTCCATACATACTGATTCCTTCCCACGCTGCTGGGATACGGCAGCTGTTCAAAGAGCTCAGCAGTGCCACACAATCATTTCCGACAGGACGTAAATCTCATCTAGTCAAAACCCCAGGGGAAGACAGAGGCAGAATGGGCCTGAGGCCATCATTTACCCACGGCCAAGGGAGGCAGAGTGGAGGTAAGTGCCCCCAATGGCATGGGCACGTTCTACACCTGCTGTATGTGCTGATCAGGGCAGACCCAGAGCCGGCAGAGTCCCACAGCACTGCCTCTGAGTCAGGGCCAGAGGTGAAAGTAAGCCAGTGCGCTGTGCCGAACTGAACCGGCTTCCCCAGGCTGGCGATTTAAAGGGCTTGGGGCTCCTTGCAGCGGCCGGAGCCCAGGGCCCTTTAAAGCGCCGCCCGAGCCCGGCTGCTGGGGCCCTGGGGTAGTGGTGGCAGGGCTCCGTTGGAGATTTAAAGGGCCCGGAGCTCCGCTGCAATAGCAGCAGCCAGAGCCCCGGGCCCTTTAAATCTCTCCAGAGTCCCGGGACTCCCAGCTGCCTCTGCAGGTGACAGCTCCAGGGGTGATTTAAAGGCCCTGGGGCTCCCAGCCGCAGCTGGAGGCCCTGCCCCTGCCCAGGACTCCGGTGTTCAGGTCACCCCGGTCAGGGCTACGGCTTTGGCCCAATGGAATAGCTAGCAGTGAGCAGCTGAACTGAGCCCAGTCCCTGGGATCTCAGTGTGGCAAACACCGCTCCCCAGATTCCTCCGGGGCATCCCCCGGGTGCTGAGCGCTGGCAGGAAGAGCCTCAGGGGTTAGAGCGATATGGTGCTGGGGCTTCCCACCGTGACTCCTTGGAGCAGGATTTGCCCAGGTAACCTTCTGCCAGGTGTAGTCGGCAGCAACCAGGGCCAGGTTCAATATCTACAATTCAACACAGAACCGGCTCGAGCCCCCACCCAGCCACCTGGGACAAACACCCCACCCCTGGGTGCCTCTGAGAGGCGACACTTCCCCACTCGCAAGCAGAGTCTGAGTGTAGGAAACTTCATGAGAGGAGGGAAGTCACCTGACATTAATTAGGGGAAATATCACAAGCCTGATTCAGAACCATAAAGCTGTGAGCACCCAGCTCAGAGTGCTCGGGGCCGTGTCTCCTGCCTCACGGGCTTGAGTTCTACACGAGCACCGGGCCGCTCTCTGCTCCCTCACCCCACCCCACGCACAGAGTTTGGCCTTGACCAGTGCAGATCCAGGGCTCAGAGGTGCATCTCTGTGAGTTCATCTCCATGGGCAGCGGTAGGGGAGGCTGCGCCCAGGCGTGGCCCCCTCCATTCCACCCCCAGGGTCCCGCTTCGGTGGTGCTGCTGGGCTTCAGGGGCTGGGGCCACACTGTCCACCTTCGCGGGGCTGGGAGGCCACAGCAGCACCGTGCATGCTCCCTCCTGGTGCTCCAGGGCTGGGGGTGGGGGCTGCACGCTCTGCCTCCCTGCACTCTGGAAGGGCTGCAGGCACTAGCCAGCCGGGGGTGGGGGCTGATGGCCATGGCTGGGGGGCTCTGGGTTCCAGGGCATGTGGAAGGGGCGGAAGGGGAGGGGCTGAGGGCTAGCCTGCCCCAGCCAGCCGTTCATGTGCCGCCCATGTTAACCTGCCACCTGGGGAAGAAGGCGCTTTGTCTATGATCCAAGAAGCAGAAAGTCACATCCTCACATTCCACTGAAATTATATCAAAGCAGTGTAATAGCAGGCTGTGAAGAAGGGACTCTGGTCCTGAGATACATAAAGTGGGGGGTAGCTCCCTTTGATGGGCACCCAGCCAGTTAGCTGTAAGATCCCTCTTGGTAGCTGTTCTCTGCTTGCTTTACCTGTAAAGGGTTAAAAAGCCCCCCAGGTAAAGAAAAAAAAGTGGCACCTGACCAAAAGAGCCAATGGGAAGGTAGAACTTTTTAAAATGGGAAAGAAACTTTCCCTTTGTCGGTTGTTCTCTGGGCTGGCGGGACAGAGCAGCCATGCTACACGCAGCTAAGCCAGGTCTGATCATAAATCGTCCGATCGTGCCTAGAACGACGTATCTGAACTCCCCTGTGTACGTAGGTCAGACTGTTTAGCTAGACACGATCAGGGTTATTTCTGTTTGTTTTTTTAAGGCTTGTGGACTCCTCTGTGCTAACCCCAGATGCTTTTGTTTGCTTGTAACCTTTAAGCTGAACCCCCAAGAAAGCTGTTTTGGGTGCTTGATTTTTGGAATTGTTTCTTTTAAGATCTAGCAAAAGCCTAAGTTCCAGATGTATTTTTTCCCTTTTTGTTTGTAATAAAAATTACCTTTTTTAAGAACAGAATTGGACTTTTGGTGTCCTAAGAGGGCTGTGCATGTTGTTTGATTAGCTGGTAGCCACAGCTAATTTCCTTTGTTTTCTTTTGCAGCTCTTCCCAGGAGGGGGGTGAAAGGGCTTCAGGGTACCCCACAGGGAGGAATTCCCATGTGCTCCTTCCTGGGGTTTTTTGCATTTGGGTGGTGGCAGTGTTTACCAAGCCAAGGTCAGAGAGAAACTGTAACCCTGGGAGTTCAATACAAGCCCGGAGTGGCCAGTATTAATTTTTAAAATCCTTGTGGGCCCCACTTCTGCAAGATTTAAATCAACTAAGGGGGTGGGGTGTGATTGGTTAAAGAATGGTTTCACAATATGTTAGGATTGGTCAAATAATTATTTTTCATTATTTTAGTAAAATGACTGGTTATGGTAGAGCTAAGCAGGACTTAAGTTTCACTATTAAACTGAGGTCCAAGAAGGAGACCAGCTGGGAAAGAAAGGAAAAGGAGAAGAAGAGTAAGAAAGAAAATGGAGGAGAAAGGAAAAAAAGACCTGGAAGAAGAAGAACTCACCTCTAAGACACAGCTCGAGAGCAGAGCTGCTAGAATCTTCCGCACAACCGTGACATGCAGCAACCAGAACCTAGATGAGCCTGACCTTGCCAGGCCAACAGGGAAAGTCCTCCTGCATGATCAGGATTGGTGAGCAGAGCATTGTATGCTTGGTGATTGTTAATAATTAGACGTTAAAGATACTACTGTGTGAGGCAAAAGGTCCTGCAAACCCACAGAAGCATATGCCCTGAGCCCTTGGCAAGGGTGGGTACGTAAATGAACTGGGTTACGTCTTGAGCCCTAGGAACTGAATAAAGGTGGGTGCCCTAAAGTGTGCGGGTAACAATGTTGGCTGGTGTTGGGTTACAAATCACTTTAGCATGGAATGCAGGGTAATGAAATGTTCTTATCCTTATTGTAGAAGTAAAGGGCAGCAGAACTGTGCTTAGATAGTCCTGATCGAGGGGGGCACCCTCAGCTGAACTGAACTCACAAATCAGGGGGCTCAGATGCCAGACTCCTATGAAAAGTACGGGGGGTGGGGACACATGTCTCTGTGGGGAGGTGTGGACTCTGCCTAAGAGTCCTAGGCATTGTTTAACCCGCCCTTACCCACTGTTCAAAGATAGAGCTAATTAGGGCTAATTGAAAACCACTGACAGTTGGGTGGAACGTCAAGAGACTGACTGGCAAAGGGGCAGGTGGCTGGCAAAGCGGCTGACTGCCAGACAGAGTGGAGCAGTGACTGTTGGACACAGCAGAGTGGTGGTCCTGGGCCGGCCGGCAGGACAGCTAATGTCAGAGCAAGCACCTGGATGGCGGAGAGAGCAAGATACCTTCTTCCCCAACACCTTGCTATGGTGGGAGGTGAACTCATGCAGATGCACTTCTGAATTCTGGGTCTTCACTGACCAATGACGACAACTGTGAGAAAGAAGGGAGGAGCACATTGAAGGAACATTGGTTGTAGGATTCAAGATCCTGAGGCAAAAGGACACTTCCTAAAGTTGTCTGGGGTGGGTCTTTTGCTCATGGTTTAATGTTTGTGAATCCTGCCTGTGGCAAGTGGGGAGCATTTAAAGTAGCCTTTGTTGGTGCATCAGTGGCTATCGGATAATAAATTACCTTCAAGAGAATGACATCTGTAAGCTTAGAAACAGGATATGGGGCTAGTGCATTTTCCAAAGTGCTTTTGATTTATGTTCGCCACAGGATACACTTTTAGCAGATTCGGAATGTCTGAAAATAGTCCTATCAGTTTTTGCTGTGAACATCACTCGAAGTCGCGGTGCTTAACAGCATGAAATGTTTTGGTGAGTTCTGCTGCAGTACCGCTGTCGTCAATGGCAGTACATGAACTTCTGAAAAAACGGTGCCTATTTGAACTTTTTGTAACATCCATTGTGTTTGGCTGTTTCAACATGCTGTATTACATTACCTTTACCATGAGTCGAAACATCAGTATCACAGAGCTGCAAAATGCATAGCTATCGCCTTTCCTACTTCTTCACATGAATTTCAGTTCTTCTTCCCAGGCAGCAGAGAAAGTATGTTACCTTTTCACCATGGTGACTCCGGTGATAATTACAATTTTTACATTTAACAATCCTTCCTGGTGCTTGTTGCGAAAGCAAGATTCATGGCAGGATGGGATCACTAGAAATACCAGCAGGAGCCAGCGGGGGGGGGGGGGGGGCTTGTGAGCAGTGTTGCCACACCCTGAAGTACAAAGATGTCATACGACTGGCTGTGGCCCCAAGTGTTTTTCTGTGGAACCCTCTTGGAGTTCTCAGCTCCTGCAGGAAATGCAGGTCTGACGCCTCCCACGAGCTCTGGCCAGCAATCAGAGAGCTCCACAGGGACTGGGGCCAATGAACGAGGCCCCTGGATGGGGTGACTGTTCCACTCACACCTGCAGCATAGAAGAGGCCCCAGGTGCCCTTAAGAGAAGAACCCAGGAGCTCCGGGAGAGAAGGGGCTGTGGCCACCTTCGGGGACAGGCTGCAAATACTTTTACTTTGTACGTTTTTATTACGTATTATCTGAGGTGGAAGCCAAACGTGAACAGCTTAACGGAAGTAAATCGGGGGGCCCGGATAATCTTCATCCTAGAATATTAAGGGAATTGGCGAGTGAAATTGCAAGCCCGTTAGCGATGATTTTTAATAAATCTTTAAACTCGGGGGTTGTACCGTTTGACTGGAGATTAGCTAATATAGTTCCTATATTCAAGAAGGGGAAAAAAAGTGACCTGGGTAACTACAGGCCTGTTAGTTTAACATCTGTAGTATGCAAAGTCATGGAAAATTTTTTAAAGGAGAGAGTGGTTACGGACCTTGAGGCCGATGGCAACTGGGACAAATTACAGCATGGTTTTACGAAAGGTAGATCGTGCCAAACCAACCTGATCTCCTTCTTTGAGAAAGTAACAGATTTTTTAGACAAGGGAAATGCGGTGGATCTAATATATCTTGATTTCAGTAAGGCGTTTGATACAGTACCGCATGAGGAATTACTGGTTAAATTGGAAAAGATGGGGATCGAAATGAAAATCCAGAGGTGGATAAGGAACTGGTTAAAGGGGAGACTGCAGTGGGTCATATTGAAAGGTGATCTGTCGGGTTGGAGGGAGGTTACCAGTGGAGTTCCTCAAGGTTCGGTTTTGGGTCCGATCTTATTCAATCTATTTATCACTGACCTTGGAACCAAAAGTAGGAGTGGGCTGATAAAGTTTGTGGATGACACGAAGTTGGGAGGAATTGCCAATTCGGAGAAGGATCGGGATATCCTCCAGGGAGATTTGGATGACCTTGTAAACTGGAGTATTAGTAATAGGATGAAATTCAATAGTGAGAAGTGTAAGGTTATGCATTTAGGGATGACTAACAAGAATTTTAGTTATAAGCTGGGGACGCACCAGTTGGAAGTAACGGAGGAGGAGAAGGACCTAGGAGTCCTGGTTGATTGTAGGATGACTATGAGTAGGCAATGTGATGTGGCCGCTAAAAAAGCTAATGCGGTCTTGGGATGCATTAGGCGAGGTATTTCTAGTAGAGATAAGGAGGTGCTAGTCCCGTTATATAAGGCGTTGGTGAGACCTCATTTGGAGTATTGTGTGCAGTTTTGGTCTCCCATGTTTAAGAAGGATGAATTCAAACTGGAACGGGTACAAAGAAAGGCCACTAGAATGATCCGAGGAATGGAAAGCCTGTCGTATGAAAGGAGACTTGAGGAGCTCGGTTTGTTTTCCTTAACCAAAAGAAGGATAAGAGGAGATATGATTGCACTCTTTAAATATATCAGAGGGATAAATACCAGGGAAGGAGAGGAATTATTTCAGCTCAGTGCTAATGTGGACACGAGGACAAATGGATATAAATTGTCAGTCAGGAAATTTAGGCTTGAAATTAGACGAAGGTTTCTAACTATCAGAGGAGTGCAATTCTGGAACAGCCTACCGAGGGAAACAGTGGGGGCAAAGGACCTCCATGACTTTAAGATTAAGCTAGATAAGTTTATGGAGGGGATGGTATGATAGGATAACGGGTTTAGTCAATAGGTCAATAACATGCCACAATGGTAATTAGTACAAAGGGTCAATGATAGGATATTGTTAGCCTTTTTCCAGAGGGTCTGGCTGGAGAGTCTTGCCCGCATGCTCGGGGTTCAGCTGATCGCCATATTTGGGGTCGGGAAGGAATTTTCCTCCAGGGTAGATTGGCAGTGGCCCTGGAGGTTTTTCGCCTTCCTCCAAAGCATGGGGCAGGGGTCGCTTGCTGGTGGATTATCTGCTACTAGAAGTCTTTAAATCATGATTTGGAGCATTCAACAGCAGAGTCAAGGGAGAGAATTATTTCAGGAGTGGGTGGATCGGCTTATGTGGCCTGCATCTTGCAGGAGGTCAGACTAGATGATCATAATGATCCCTTCTGATCTTGAATTCTATGAACAAACCCAAATGGGTCAGGGAAGGAGAGCGAAGGTCCAAGAAGAGGTCAGAGGACCAAGATGCCAGAAGAAGGACAGTCCTGAAGGGTTCAACGTGGAGCCCCTGGCCACCCTTCCCCCTGCCAAGGAAGTTGATCTATCTGAAAATCCTGCTCCTCTGACTTTTGAGTTGATCCAGATCTCCCTGGGGCCAGCTGCTCCCTTAACTCTGCTGTGGAGTGACCGGATCCAGGGCTCTGGCAGGCCCAGCTGGTCCCTGGACTCATTTAGTTGGTACCAGAAATATTTTAATGGCCCTGCCCAGGGTGAAGCCAGTTGTTCCTGTCAGGAGGAGAACTGGCTGGCATGAGTTGGGGCTTTCATTGGTGCAGGGCTGTTCAGTTACAAAGAACGTACAAAGTCCTGGGTCCTGAGCACAGTGGAAACAAACAGCAGCAGCAGCTTCCTTTTTCTCAGATCCCCAAGCCTGCCTGTCCAGCGTGTTCTGTTCCCAAAGAGCGTTGTGTCTCAGCTCTGTCTCATGCACACTCACCGCTGCTTTGCTCCCTGTCTCCTGGTGTTCTGCCTCATTCATACGTGCAACTTGATACAAGGTGTAGTGCTAATCAGGCCTTGCCATGCAGCCGAGTGCCTTGGGTGGTGGTTTCTATTGTTTCCAGCTATCACTGCATCAAGGGACCTTAACTGCTGAATGAAGGGTGCTTAGCACACTCACCAGCTTTACCTAGGCCTGCCATTGTCTAGAGATCAGAGACCCACGTGATGGCAGCCATTCACACCTTCCAGCAGAGCAGTACTGAACCTGCACGTTCCCAGTGGCCCTGCAGCAGCCAGGCCCTGCTGTCTGTGCCGGGTAAGCCCCTCCATTCTTGTTCAAACTCAGCTGGACACACCAGCTGGTCTGTGTATTTCTCAGTTCACAGCTCTGTGATCTCTAAAACCTCCCCCACGGGCCCAAGGAGCAATAGGGGAGGGGCTCAGCACTGAGCCCAGGGCAGCGTTTTGAACCCACTGCCCAAGCCAGCAGCTGAGGGATGTATAAATATCACAAAGGATATTTATATATATGAGTGAATGGAAAGATCCCCTGGGCTGTAACAATGTTCAGGAGCCACAGCTGCCTTTCGATCAGGAACCAGAGAAATGGGGCAGCTCAGAGACGCTTTGAAATGGCTTCAGTGCTGTGGGGCATACAGGGGTGAGCAGTGCAAGGCAGGACAGTGGGATGGAGACATGACAGACCCACCATGAGTCTGAACTTAGGCTCTTCAGTGCTGGCAGCCAGCACCATAGTTAAGGTGTCAGCTCTCTGCTATTAGGCTTTTATCCACTCTGTGAAGCTGCCACTAGGGGGCGCACACACACCTTGCTAGCATGTCACAGACACATACTGGGTGAGCCCTAGCTTGCGGCCCCCGAGCCGTACAGCCTTGAGCCAAGGTCTCACCCTTTCCTCCCCTCGTGCCTCCCTTCAGTAATCGGGGATGGCCAGGGTTGCTGTGTAGTGTGCGTTCTAGGCAGCATGAGCTCTGGGTTCTACTCCTACCAGTGACTCACGGTGTCACCCTGGACAAGCCACTTCCCCACTCTGTCCCTTAGTTTCCCCATCTGCCTAAGGGGTAACAAACAAGGATTGCAGTACAGGCCACGTGGGAGAGGCCAGTGGGTTCTCGTCAGTCGCTGGACACAGCCTGATGACTTTGGCCTGGTCTACACTACGAGTTTATCTCGAATTTAGCAGCGTTAAACCAAATTAACCTGCACCCGTCCACACAATGAAGCCCTTTATTTCAATATAAAGGGCTCTTAATACCGATATTTGTACTCCTCCCCGACGAGGGGAGTAGCACTGAAATCGGTATTGCCATTTCGGATTAGGGTTAGTGTGGCTGCAATTCGACGGTATTGACCTCCGGGAGCTATCCCACAGTGCACCATTGTGATTGCTCTGGACAGCAATCTGAACTCGGATGCACTGGCCAGGTAGATGGGAAAAGCCCCGCGAACTTCTGAATTTCATTTCCTGTTTGCCCAGCGTGGAGCGCTGATCAGCACAGGTGACCAAGCAGTCCCAGAATCAAAAAAGAGCTCCAGCATGGACCGTACGGGAGATGCTGAATCTGATCTCTGTATGGGGAGATGAATCTGTTCTATCAGAACGTTCCAATAGACGAAATGCCAAAACATTTGAAAAAATCTCCAAGGCCATGATGGACAGAGGCCACAACAGGGACTCGACACAGTGCTGCGTGAAACTTAAGGAGCTGAGACAAGTGTACCAGAAAGCCAAAGAATCAAATGGACGCTCATGGAGGGAGGGGCGATTGATGACTGTAGCTATCCCACAGTTCCCGCACTCTCCGAAAACCATTTGAATTCTTGGCTGAGCTCCCAAAGCCTGAAGGGTCAAAAACATTGTCCGGGTGGTTCAGGGTATATGTCGTCAGCACCCCCCTGCGCACCCCCCCCCCCCATGAAAGCAAAGGGAAAAAAATCCTTTCTCACCTTTTTTCGATGTCACCGTATGTCACTGGATGCTGCTGGCAGACGCGGTGCTGCAGTGCTACACAGCAGCATCCCCTTCCCTTCCCTTGCTTGCGGACGGCACATGGTACAGTAGGACTGATAGCTGTCATCGTCGTCCTGTGAGTGCTCCTGGCTGGCCTCAGTGAGGTTGGCCGGGGGCGCCTGGGCAAAAATGGGAATGACTCCCAGGTCATTCTCTTCTTTAAGCTTTGTCTCCTGGAGATTCACTCCTGCCTGGAATATCATAGCAGCTGGAGGCTCCCCTCCCCTCCCCCCTTTGATCTCTGCTTGCCGAGGCAATAAAGTCAGTGTTGTTTCTTATTCATACATTCTTTATTACTTCATCACACAAATGGGGGGATAACTGCCACGGTAGCCCAGGAGGGGTTGGGGAGGAGGGAAGCAACGGGTGGGGTTGTTGCAGGGGCACCCCCTAGAATGGCATGCAGCTCATCATTTCTGCAGGATGTCTGGGGCTCTGACCCAGGGCGGCCGTTTGCCTCTCTGGTTCTTTAGTAGGCTTGCCTGATATTCTAGGCAGGACTGACTCTCCATTAGACAAAAATTAAAGAAGAGAATGACCTGGGGCGTCATTCCCATTTTTGTCCATGTGCCCCCGACCGACCTCACTGAGGCTGGCCAGGAGCACCCATGACAGCAGCAGACGGTACAGTGTGACTGGTAACCGTCTTTGCTAACTTGCAAAAGGCAAGGGGATGCTGCTGTGTAGCACTGCAGCACCGCGTCTGTTAGCAACATCCAGTAGACATACGGTGACAATGGGAAAAAGGCTGAATGGACTCAGTGGACTGAATGGACAAGGCCCTGGCTGGGGTGATTTAGTTGGGAATTGGTCCTGCTTTGAGCAGGGGGTTGGACTAGATGACCTCCTGAGGTCCCTTCCAACCCTGATAGTCTATGATTGACATATGAGGTAAGCAATGTACTGTCAGTGTCCTGGGCTCGTTCTGGCAGACTGGCAAATCTACATTCCTTTGTATAGGGCAGGCTGGGTTCCTGCACTGCCTCCCATACACCTGGAGGAAGACATTTCCAGCACACACCTCTCACTCTTTGTACACATCCCGTAGATATACTACACAATGATACTCTTGAGCAGCATGTCACCAATTTTACATGAACCTCACTTGATACACTTTTATAGTATAAGAATGTTGTATACGATCCGTTGACTCAGTTGCTTGTTCTTTGGGTTCTGACTCCCTAGTCTCTTCCTGGGGAGTCCGAATTGTCACACAAGTGCAGGCTGGCATCTCTGTTTAGCAGGTGGCATGGGCAGCGTGTTGTGCTGTAGATGGGGAGCTCAGTTGCCCCGTGGGGGCCAGGTACTGTGCTCAGCTACACCTGTGTGACCCCATCAAAGCTAGCTGGGTTGCTGGTGTGTAACTGAGGACAGGAGCCCAGCTCCTCAAGGTGTTTAGGCACCTAACTCCCATTGATTCCAAGATCTGAGCCTGGGTCTGCTTTTGGGGGCCAGATCGTGTCTCAGTTCCCTCAGTGATAATCCAGAATCAGTCCGATTAACTCAGCTCGCATGATCAGTATTGCTAGCTATTATTTACATTCCAGGAGAGTCGCCTCTCAAGGGCCCAGACAGGCTGGGTGTTGTATAAACACACTGAGTGTTACCTGGCCATTTACATCAGCAGCTAGGCACCTAAAACAGGTATTTGGCTGCCAAGTTTGAAACTGGGCCTGCTGTGTCCAGTGATGGCAAAACCTGCTCCTGGTGGCTACCAAAGGGGCTGCTATTTTGGTTTCCCTGTCAGGGTTGCCATTCTGCCTGGCATGGGACACAGCTCAGAGCGCCAATCTCAGGTCAGATGGGCCAGAAAACAGGCCTGGGGTGTACAGGGGGTCCCTGGTATACATCTCCCCCTACTCCATTGCTTTAGATATCTGTCCCTTATCAACAGGGGAACGTCTTCCGATTTACATTGGTCCTGATCCGCATATCCATCGTTTGCACGGATCAGAACTGACGTGAATTAGAACACATTAGAACAGCTAGACTGGGTCAGACCAAAGGTCCATCTAGCCCAGTATCTTGTCTTCCAACAGTGGCCAATGCCAGGTGCCCCAGAGGAAATGAACAGAACAGGGAATCATCAGATGATCCATCCCCTGTCGCCCATTCCCAGCTTCTGGCAAACAGAGGCTAGGGACACCATTCCTGACCATACTGGCTAATAGCCATTGATGGACCTATCCTCCATGAATTTAGCTAGTTCTTTTTTTGAACCCTGTTATAGTCTTGGCCTTCACAACATCCTCTGGCAAAGAGTTCCACAGGCTGACTTTGTGTTGTGTGAAGAAATACTTCCTTCTGTTTTAAACCTGCTGCCTATTGACTTCATTTCCTGACTCCTAGTTCTTGTGTTATGAAAAGGAGTAAATAACACTTCCTTATTTACTTTCTCCACACCAGTCATGATTTTGTAGACCTCTATCATATCCCCCCGGGCCCTTTAGTCACCTCTTTTCCAAGCTGAAAAGTCCCAGTCTTATTAATCTCTCCTCATACGGAAGCCGTTCCATCCCCCTCATCATTTTAGAGACAGACACAGTGTGTGTGCTGGCTGCTGGGGAAAGCCGTGCACTGTCTCTTTAAGACACTCACTGAAAGGTCTCCTGCTTTGACCTGAGCCCTGTTGTCTCCCCTCCCCTGCTCTGCGGAGATGGGGTACATGGGCAGGGGGAAGGAGAGAGAGACACAGACTGTGAGCTGGCTGCTGGGGAAATCTCAGAAACAGTGCACTGTCTCTTTAAGAAAGGCACCCAGCACCCACCATTCAGACCTCAGAGTGCAGCAGTTCTGAGTCCTCCTGAGCCAGGCTGTCCCCTCTGCCCTGCTCTGCAGAACTGGAGTACAGGGGTGGGGGCAGGGGGACCCCCTGACATCAGCACCTTCATCCCCTCCCACCCCCACTCGGCACAGCCAGCAGCAGGGGCCCGGGAGCAGCTTCAGGACAGAGCAACTTGGGGGAAAGGGCACCTGAGCACATGCTCTTGGCTGTTCCCCCTCTATCAGCTGGGCGGCGTGTGAATCTCTCTTGTGGAGCCACCCAAGTGCGCAGCTTACAGGGAACACAGGCGCAAAGCCGCCTTCCTAGAACTGTGTGCAGAGCTCGCCCCAGCGCTGCGGCTTAAGAACACCAAAATGAGAGCTGCCTTCTCGGTGGAAAAGCGCATGGTGATGGCTCTGTGAAAGCTGGCAACTCCAGGCTGCTACCAGTCAGTCGTGAATCAGTTTGGAGTGAGGAAGGTCATTAGGGTTGCATTAACACACATTTACAGGGCCATTAATTGCATTCTGCTGTGTAGGACTCTGACTCTTGGAAATGTGTGTGAAATAGCAGATGGCTTTGCAGCAATGGGATTCCCTAATTGTGTCAGGGTGATAGATGGCACACATATCCCAATTTTGGCCCTGGACTATCTTGCAACAGAGTACACCAGTAGAAAGGGGTACTTCTCTATGGTATTGCAGGCACTTGTGGATCACCAGGGGTGGTCCCGTGACATCAGTGTGTGGTGGTCAGGGAAGGTGCAGGACACATGACTCTTCAGAAACACTGACCTGTATAAAAAGCTGTATGCAGGGACCTTCTTTCCAGACCAGGAGATTCCAATGGGGGCTGCTGAAATACCCATAGTGATCCTTGGAGACCCAGCCTACGTCTTACTCTAACGGCTCATGAAGCCTTACACAAGAAACCTGGACAGCAGCAAGGAGCACTTTGACCACAGGCTGAGCAGGTGCAGAATGACAGTAGAATGTGTATTTGGCAGATTAAAAGCACGCTGGTGCTCCCTTTCTGGCAGGTTTGGTGTAAACGAGGAAAATATTCCCATGGTCATAGCAACCTGCTGTGCACTTTATAGTATTTGTGAGGCTAAGGGTGAAAAGTTTCCCCCAGGATGGAGTGCAGAGGCAGATTGCTTGGCAGCTGATTTTGGGGAGCCAGCAATCAGTGCTATTAGAAGGGCACAATGGGGGGCTATTCGAATCAGGGAGGCTTTGAGGCACCATTTTGACAATGAGCAGTAGTAATGTGTCTTTCTAGACAGCACCCTGCTATGCTTTGTTAACTTACTGGCTTGCAAGAGAATTTTGATGATTCATGACTGATTTGTAGTCTGCAAATGATCCAGTTGCCACTGTGTATTAATTCCACCAGCAACCACCGTGGTTAGGAGACAATCAATCTTTATTTATCTTTCAGAGAGTATGTTTTTATTAAATACCAATTAACAACACATACAAAAGGCTTGGTGGGAAGGGAAATAACAGTGACAGGCAGTGTAGGTTCCAATAGCTGTGTGTAAGTCAAGCTCCCGTTTTGGAAGCGGTGCAAAGGGGTGGAGTCAATGGCATACTGAGACGGACCAGGAGCTTGCAAGGAATGTGTGGGAGGAGTTTGGGGAGGGCATGGCCAGCAGTTCTGTATCAGCTGCAGGGGAGAGAGAGCGCACACGTGTATTCTGCCTGCAGTGTGATTAGGGACTCCAACACCTCTCTTTGCTCCTCCATCACTTTTATCATCCACTGCTAGCCCATTAAAATGTAATCATAGAATCATCAGGGTGGGAAGGGACCTCAGGAGGTCATCTAGTCCAACCCCCTGCTCAAAGCAGGACTAATTCCTAACTAAATCATCCCAGCCAGGGCTTTGTCAAGCCTGACCTTAAAAACTCTAAGGAAGAAGATTCCACCACCTCCCTAGGGAACCCATTCCAGTGCTTCACCACTCTCTGAGTGAAAAAGTTTTTCCTAATATCCAACCTAAACCTCCCCCACTGCAACTTGAGACCATTACTCCTTGTTCTGTCATCTGCTACCACTGAGAACATCCTCCTTGGAACCCCCTTTCAGGTAGTTGAAAGCAGCTATCAAATCCCACCTCATTTTTCTCTTCTGCAGACTAAACAATCCCAGTTCCCTCAGCCTCTTCTCATAAGTCATGTGCTCCAGCCCCCTAATCATTTTTGTTGCCCTCTGCTGGACTCTCTCCAATTTCTCCACATCCTTCTTGCAGTGTGGGGCCCAAAACTGGACACAGTACTCCAGATGAGGCCTCACCAATATCAAATAGAGGAGAATGTTCACGTACCTCGATCTGCTCACAATGCCCCTGCTTATACAGCCCAAAATGCCATTAGCCTTCTTGGCAACAAGGGCACACTATCGACTCCTATCCAGCTTCTTGTCCACTGTAACTCCTAGGTCCTTTTCTGCAGAACGGCTTCCTAGCCACTCGGTCCCTAGTCTGTAACAGTGAATGGGATTCTTCCATCCTAAGTGCAGGACTCTGCACTTGTCCTTGTTGAATTCATCAGGTTTCTTTTGGCCCAATCCTCTAATTTGTCTCTCCTTTCTGTCCTGCTGTCTGTTATAATTTTAATTTAAAGTCTCTCTCCATGCCCTGCATTTTTGTTTTTTGGCCTCTGAGGACTGGATCATCTCTCGAAACATGTCTTCCTTGCTTCTCCTCAGTCACTTCCTTATCTGGCGGAGGTGCTCTGCTGGTATGTAGGGGGTTCCCCTGAAGGCCACATATGCAGAAGCACAAGAAACAATAAAGAAGCATGATTGTTAGTGCACTCACAGCATCGAATCACTATAGTAAAATACGCCTCTTTTTAAATACAAATCAGTTTCTCACTGTTCCTTGGCAAGCACACTGTTGGCAAACGCCCTAAACATGGTAGGTTTGGGCCAGGGGGCAGTGGTGGCACTCAAGATGGGGCAAAGGGGCCAGGTGTTTTTTTAAGTGGATCACTGCAGGTGACTAGGGACAATATTGTAAATTCTGCCACCATTTTGCACAGGAGGAGGTCATTGAAGTTGATATCACACTCCTGAGGGTAAGCAAGGATGGATCTCCTATATGCATACAGCTTCAGGCCTGGTCCCTATGCTGCGCACCTGTGTGCTGCTTTGGTCCCTGCACAGGTGACTGCCACAAGTGACAGGGTGACTGGGCAACAAAATGGCAGCTGAAATTCAATGTTGATAGATGCAAAGTGATGCACATTGGGAAAACAATCCCAACTATACATATAAAATGGTGGGGTCTAAATTAGCAGTTACCACTCAAGAAAGAGATCTTGGAGTCATTGTGGATAGTTCTCTGAAAACATCCACTTAAGGTGCACTGGGAGTCAAAAAAGCTAACAGAATGTTGGGAATCATTAAGAAAGGGATAGATAATAAGACAGAAAATATCTGTACAAAAGCACCCTCCCCCGCACTTTGAAACAACGTCCGTGATTTGTCACTAGTATGTAATGGTCCAAAATCCTGTTTTTACAGAGCCTGATAAAAACGCGAGATTAATGGTGTTAAAGCTAAATGGGTCCATGGCCCACCCAGCCCCACCTGTGGCTCGGCCCCTGCTCTTTCAGACATTTTTAATCTGCCTAAACTCAAGGTCAGTTTTTTAGCAATAATGAAGTGACACACTGAGTCTGGCAGTCAAAAACGCAAAAAGATGAAGGCGAGGCAAGAAGACAAAGCTAAGCAAAAAGACAGTTTGTCATCTTATTTTAAAAAGCTTGAAGTATTGAATAGTGGAAATTCATCAAAAGTATGGGCAAGGAAACATCTGAACTATCTGATCACTTGCCAAGTTGTGGGGATACCACAACGACTGCAAAAGTTGAACAAGTGAACTCTGAAGTGACAATGGAACTACAAAATATTGGTAATTTTATCAAAGTAAGGGAAGAAACCTACCCTGAAGACATTGCATTATGGCCAAAATCTGCTGCATTGGATATGATAGACTATTTCTTAATAAATAAACGGAAAAAACATAGGTAATATGGAAAATTTGAGAAAAGAGTGTGTGTGGTTTCAGGACAAAAGCAATTTAGAGGTCTTCATGAGTCCCATTTTCTGAGGAAGAAAAATGGAACAACAAATGAGAATTTGGTTGATTTTTTTCAGAAACCACTGAGGCAGGCTACTGTTATGTTTGCAAATTATTCCCTGACCATAGTGAAGGAAAACAAACATTTCTCGACAGGCACTCTAATTGGAGAAATGTTGCAAGACATATTGCCGATCATGAAACTTCCAAAGCTCATATTAATGCTATGTGTAAGTTTGTTCAAAGGTGTAAATTATCTGGACGAATTGATTCTGTGTTATCGGCTCAGTTTGAAAAGAAGTGTTCTTGTTGGAGGAAAGTGCTGAGATGTGTTGTTGCCACGGTCAAACTGCTGTCTTCTTTGGGACTACCTCTAAGAGGACACGATGAGTCATCACTGTCAAATCAAAAAGGTAATTTTTTAACCTGCCTTGAATATGTTAGTGAATTTGACGATTTCTCAAAGAACATTTGAAAAATGTCTCATCACGGGCATAAACTCCGTCAATTTTCAGAAGGGCATGTGCTCCCTCTGGTTTCGGAGGCCACGCTTATAGCCAGCGAAAATGGCTTTGGACCACAGTCTCCCAGACATGGTGTCGTCCTGAAGTCCTGCTCCCAGCAGGCCCCCGCGCCTCTGACCCAAGATGATCAGTACTGTGGCTCAGGGAAGACCAACCTTTTAATGCACCAAACCTACGATGAATTCATCAGTGTAATGGCAGAGCGGCTCAGAAACCAATTCACTGATGAAGTAAAGGATGCCAAGTACTATTCCATAATAGTCAATTCAACACCAGATGTGAGTCATGTAGCCCAGTTAACATTAATGTTAAGATATATGACCGGCAATGGTGAAGTTGTAGAGTGGATTTTTTTGTTTTGTCCCACTAAAATTCCACACTTCTGAATGTCTAGAGACAACTGTTTTGGAGGTAATTGCAAATTTAGGTTGGTACATCAAAAATTGTCCTGGGCAGAGCTTTGATAACGCCACAAATATGGCAGGAAAATATTGAGGTCTACAGGCAAGACTGAACGATGCAAGCCCCTCTGCTTTATTCATACCATGTTCCAGTCATTCTTTAAATTTAATCTGCAAAGCTGAAGCCGAATCTTGAGGGAGCTACACATTTTTTTGACTTTGTTCAAAACGTGTATGCCTTTTTTCCAGTTTCCACGCATAGATGGAGGATGCTACAATCACGCTTGGAGCAGGCAAATGAAAAACATTTGACAGTCAAAAGAATTTGTGACACCAAGTGGTCTGCTCATGCAGATGCTGTTTTGGCTTTGAAAATGAGCTATGATGATGTAAAGAAAACCTTATTTGACATAGCCACATCAAATGCTGAAAAACCACGTGCGAAAACTGAAGCAAAATCCTTAGCAGAGAAGTTTGAAAAGTACAATATTGCTGTTCTTACTCTTTTGTGGAGTAAAAAAAAAAAAAGAGGACTTTTACTTCAAAGAATTACCATTTACTTCAAAGAATTACAGGTCTGTCGCATCTTACACGCATTTAACATGCGCGAATTCAGCTTTACGCGGTTGGCAAAAAACAAAAAACAAAAACAAAAAAAAAGAAAAACAACAATTTAAATACTGCTCCTGTAGTGCGGGCGATTCTGCCCACCATTACACTCAATATAATTTTGACTATACATGGTTTTCGCTTTACTTGCTGACTGCAGAACGTAACCCCAGTGTAAGATGAGACAGACCTGTAATGCCATCAGCAAGTCACTGCAAAAGGTTGATACAAATTTATTGAATGCTGCACAATTGTTGCCTCAGTTAAAAGTTTGATCATGAAAGTTCGAAATGATTATAGCTCAATGGAAGCAGAGGCACTAACATTAACAGAAAATATAGGTTTCTCTGATATCAGATGAGAAGCGTAAAAAAAGCAGGAAGTTATTGTTCGATTAAACTAGAGACAAATCAATTTAAAAGAGAAAGAGAAGATCATCCTTGAGACCATCAATGTTATCTGTGACACGCTAATAGTGTAATTGCAGAGTAGAGGTGAATCGCTAAAGAAAACTGTTTATTTATTGTGTGTGTTTTTTGACAGAAGTATCGATGAAAATGCTAAAAGCCACGACAGTACGAAATGAAGTGAATTCTACCGAGAGGACGTAGACACAAATCTTTTTGAAGATGAAATGAACATTTCATTCATTTTATCGAAAATGATGCGGTCTGTGTTTCGAGATCACCAGTTGATTTGTATGTGATGGTTTGCAGGCAACCTTTCCAAATATAAAAACTATTCTGAAAACATTTTTAACAATACCTGTCACAAGTGCTTCTGGTGAACATTCTTTTTCTGTATTGAAACAAGTAAAAAATTATTTGCAAAATATGATGAGTCAGGAACATTTCACAAGGTCAGCAATATTGACAATTGAAAGTGCCTCTCTACAAAATATTACTTACAATGACTTAATTGAGGATTTTGTAAAGAAAAAGTATAGAAAAAAACCCTATCTGAATAAAATTTTTTTTTCAAATTGAATAAGTTTCTTCAGAGGAAGTTAACTTTTATTTTTCCATGCATGCATCATTTATACTTTTTATTTTTACACATTAGCATAATGCAAATACAAGCTTTCATCTAGACCAGAAGTCCTCAAACTGTGGTCTGAGAACTCCACTCAGATGGACCGAGGAAAGACAGCTGCACTCTGCAGCACGGTAAGGGGAGGAGGTGACCAGCTCTCTGTGGAGAAAGAAGTAGTTCGGGGCTATTTAGAAAAGCTGGACGAGCACAAGTCCCTGGGGCCGGATGCGCTGCATCCGAGGGTGCTAAAGGAGTTGGCTGATGAGATTGCAGAGCCATTGGCCATTATCTTTGAAAAATCATGGCGATCGGGGGAGGTCCCGGATGACTGGAAAAAAGCTAATGTAGTGCCCATCTTTAAAAAAGGGAAGAAGGAAGATCCAGGGAACTACAGGCCAGTCAGTCTCACCTCAGTCCCTGGAAAAATCATGGAACAGGTCCTCAAGGAATCAATCCTGAACCACTTAAAGGAGGGGAAAGTGATCAGGAACAGTCAGCATGGATTCACCAAGGGCAAGTCATGCCTGACTAACCTAATTGCCTTCTATGACGAGATAACCGGCTCTGTGGATGAGGGGAAAGCAGTGGATGTGCTATTTCTGGACTTTAGCAAAGCTTTTGATACAGTCTCCCACAGTATTCTTGCCAGCAAGTTAAAGAAGTATGGGCTGGATGAATGGACAGTAAGGTGGATAGAAAGCTGGCTAGGTCGGGCTCAACGGGTAGTGATCAATGGTTCCATGTCTAGTTGGCAGCCGGTATCAAGTGGAGTGCCCCAAGGGTCGGCGCTGGGGCCGGTTTTATTCAATATCTTCATTAACGATCTGGAGGATGGTGTGGACTGCACCCTTAGCAAGTTTGCAGATGACACTAAACTGGGAGGAGTGGTTGATACGCTGGAGGGTAGGGCTAGGATACAGAGGGACCTAGACAAATTAGAGGATTGGGCCAAAAGAAATATGATGAGGTTCAACAAGGACAAGTGCAGAGTCCTGCACTTAGGACGGAAGAATCCCATGCACTGCTACAGACTAGGGACCGAATGGCTGGGCAGCAGTTCTGCAGAAAAGGACCTAGGGGTTACGGTGGACGAAAAGCTGAATATGAGTCAACAGTGTGCTCTTGTTGCCAAGAAGGCTAATGGCATTTTGGGTTGTATAAGTAGGGGCATTTCCAGCAGATCAAGGGATGTGATCATTCCCCTCTACTCAGCACGGGTCAGGCCTCATCTGGAGTACTGTGTCCAGTTTTGGGCCCCACACTACAAGAAGGATGTGGATAAATTGGAGAGAGTCCAGCGGAGGGCAACAAAAATGATTAGGGGGCTGGAGCACATGACTTATGAGGAGAGGCTGAGGGAACTGGGATTGTTTAGTCTGCAGAAGAGAAGAATGAGGGGGGATTTGATAGCTGCTTTCAACTACCTGAAAGGGGGTTCCAAAGAGGATGGATCTAGGCTGTTCTCAGTGGTAGAAGATGACAGAACAAGGAGTAATGGTCTCAAGTTGCAGAGGGGGAGGTTTAGGCTGGATATTAGGAAAAACTTTTTCACTAGTAGGGTGGTGAAGAACTGGAATGGGTTACCTAGGGAGGTGGTGGAATCTCCTTCCTTAGAGGTTTTTAAGGCCTGGCTTGACAAAGCCCTGGCTGGGATGATTTAGTTGGTGTTGGTCCTGCTTTGAGCAGGGGGTTGGACTAGATGACCTCCTGAGGTCCCTTCCAACCCTGAGATTCTATGATTCTATGAAAGGTTATTAAGTTTTTTTTCCATAAAGCGCTCTTATCCAAAGCACTTTACAATAGTTAGCTAACGGTACAAACAACATTTGGAAAGATCATTAAGTGGTCCGGCGAGTCCCTCAGCAATTTTCAAGTGGCCTGTGAAAAAAAAGTTAGACTACAAAAGCAATCAAGGTACCTCACTTGATTTTCATTTATTTCCTATTACTTATAATATAGGAGGAGGATGAAGACAAAAAGAATGAAAAACAGGGGGTGGGGGAGAAGAGCGAATGCTCTTTTTCTTGGCTGGGTCCCGAGGGGGGGAGGGGGGGCAAAAAATGAAGCTGCGCACAGGGCCCCTCTAACTCTAAATTCACCCCTGCCATTATCCATGGGCTGCCGGAAGCATTCCCAGGTGAATACCAGCTTTTTCCATGGTCCATTGTCTTTGCTGATGGGCCATTAGCACTGTCTAGCTTCTTTAGTGTTGTACCTGAAAGGCTAGTTGTGGGTGTTTCCAACTTCACGTTCAGTAACACATACACAGCAAAACTTTATAACTTCACATACAATGAGATATTAATGTTCACCAGCTCAATGATGCCTCGGAAGGCACACTTTGTACAAAACAGAATTATATGACTGGTAAATATGGGGGTGCTCAGCTGCCACAAAAGCAGCTGCCACAGAACCTTCAGCAAAGGATTGGTGAGTACCTCCAGGAAAGGTTTCTAGAGATTTCTCTGGAGGATTCCCATGAAATCTCAGTGTGCATTAACACAGCGTTCTGCTGCACCGCTTAGCTGCTACAGGGCAGTCGTGTCGCCAGGACGGGACATTTGGGTGGGCAGGCAATGATGGGGGGGAGGAGGAGGGATCAGGACCCTACCCCATTTAGCCGGCCTTGGTGGAGGCGATGGACGCTCTGGCCAGCTCCAGGAGGAGACTCCGCTCTCCCGAGGCAATGGCTCCCATCCGCGTCCCACATCACACGCCGGGCATGGCCCTGCAAGTGGCAGACCTACCTTTTTTGAGGATTCCTCTGCCTCAACTGGGTCGCCTGAATCTTGCCCTCCTCCTAGTGGTGGATTAGCCACTGGGCCAAAGGGGCATGCCCAGGGCCCCCAAACAATTGGGAGGCCCCATAAAAATGGGTGCCCCCACCAGGGAGCAAAAGTGGGGTGCGGGGGCTTTCGCTGAGCCCGCTCCCCGGCTGGATCACTGGGCAGGTGGTGTGGGGTGAGCCCCAGACCCGCTCCCCAGCTACAGTGCCAGACAGAGTGGGGCAAGCTCCCGTGCCCCAACCCCACTCCCAGGCTGGAGCACCGGGCCAGTGGATGGAGCTGAGCAAATGCCCAACCCTGCTCCCCAGCTGGTGCTCCGGGGGGGCAGGTGGAGCTGAGCAAGCACCTGACCCCACTCCCTGGCTTGAGCGCTGGGCAGAGTGGGGCAAGCACCCTGCTGCTTGCAGGAGCACCAGGCAGGTGGGGCGGGGAAGCCCCCGCACTCCGACCCAGCTCTGTGGCTGGAGTGCCCGGCAGGCGGGCAGAGTGGGGCAAGCTGGGGCCGGAGCAGAGCTGGGAATGGGGGATGGGCCAGGATGCTAAGTGGGTTGGCCATTGCCCTCCCAGACCCAGGGGAACATGACGCACACACACACACAGCTAGGTTTGCACATTTCTATTCCTTCACCCACTTCTAGAATGTAACAAAGCAACGACAGCTCTACCTCAGATAACACAGCAGCATCAACTCCAAAAATCACTTCCTAAAGCTCCCCTCTCCTGCATCCTGCGTGCCAGAGACGGAGTGCGGGGACTGGCTCAAACCCTTCTGGATCGAGGTTGTGACTCACCACGATACTGGACGACCCTGTCGCCTGTCCCAGGTCATCCTCCAACTCGATCTCCTCATCCACAACTTCATCTAGACAGCAAAGAATCCTGTGGCACCTTATAGACTAACAGAAGTTTTGCAGCATGAGCTTTCGTGGGTGAATACCCACTTCTTCGGATGCAAGCAGAGAAGAAGTGGGTATTCACCCACGAAAGCTCATGCTGCAAAACTTCTGTTAGTCTATAAGGTGCCACAGGATTCTTTGCTGCTTCTACAGAACCAGACTAACACGGCTACCCCTCTGATACTTCATCTAGACAGTATTTGGTCCTGCCATGAGGGCAGGGGACTGGACTCGATGACCTCTCGAGGTCCCTTCCCGTCCTAGAGTCTATGAATCTATGAATCCTTGAGGTTGATTACACTGTCTGCTGCCTCCAGCCCTGCCGAAGTATCCACAGGGCTCTTGGTGGTGGAAGTTGGGTCGCTGCCAAGGATGGTATCCAACTCCTTATAGAAGGGGCAGGCCTTTGGCACAGCACCAGAATGATGGTTCAACTCCCTGCCTTCTGGTATGCTTGCCTCAGCTCCTTTATCTTCGCATGGCCCTGATGATTTCAGTAAGGCATTTGATACGGTACCGCATGAAGAATTACTGGTTAAATTGGAAAAGATGGGGATCGAAATGAAAATCCAGAGGTGGATAAGGAACTGGTTAAAGGGGAGACTGCAGCGGGTCGTATTGAAAGGTGATCTGTTGGGTTGGAGGGAGGTTACCAGTGGAGTTCCTCAAGATTCGGTTTTGGGTCCGATCTTATTCAATCTATTTATCACTGACCTTGGAACCAAAAGTAGGAGTGGGCTGATAAAGTTTGCGGATGACACGAAGTTGGGAGGTATTGCCAATTCGGAGAAGGATCGGGATATCCTCCAGGGAGATTTGGATGACCTTGTAAACTGGAGTATTAGTAACAGGATGAAATTCAATAGTGAGAAGTGTAAGGTTATGCATTTAGGGATGACTAACAGGAATTTTAGTTATAAGCTGGGGACACACCAGTTGGAAGTAACGGAGGAGGAGAAGGACCTCGGAGTCCTGGTTGATCGCAGGATGACTATGAGTCGGCAATGTGATGTGGCCGTTAAAAAAAGCTAATGCGGTCTTGGGATGCATTAGGCGAGGTATTTCTAGTAGAGATAAGGAGGTGCTAGTCCCGTTATACAAGACATTGGTGAGACCTCATTTGGAGTACTGTGTGCAGTTTTGGTCTCCCATGTTTAAGAAGGATGAATTCAAACTGGAATGGGTACAAAGAAGGGCCACTAGAATGATCCGAGGAATGGAAAGCCTGTCGTATGAAAGGAGACTTGAGGAGCTCGGTTTGTTTTCCTTAACCAAAAGAAGGTTGAGAGGAGATATGATTGCTCCCTTTAAATATATCAGAGGGATAAATACCAGGGAGGGAGAGGAATTATTTCAGCTCAGTACTAATGTGGACACGAGAACAAATGGATATAAATTGGCAGTCGGGAAGTTTAGGCTTGAAATTAGATGAAGGTTTCTAACCATCAGGGGAGTGAAATTCTGGAACAGCCTACCGAGGGAAACAGTGGGGGCGAAGGACCTCTCTGGCTTTAAGATTAAGCTTGATAAGTTTATGGAGGGAATGGTTTGATAGGATAACGTGATTTAGTCAATAGGTCAATAACGTGCCACCACTGGTAATTAGTACCGAGGGTCAATGTTGGGATATTGAAAGTCTTTTTCCTGAGTGTCTGGCTGGAGAGTCTTGCCCACATGCTCGGGGTTCAGCTGATAGCCATATTTGGGGTCGGGAAGGAATTTTCCTCCAGGGTAGATTGGCAGTGGCCCTGGAGGTTTTTCGCCTTCCTCCGCAGCATGGGGCAGGGGTCGCTTGCTGGAAGATTATCTGCTACTTGAAGTCTTTAAATCAGGATTTGGGGACTTCAACAGCAGAGTCAAGGGAGAGAATTATTTCAGGAGTGGGTGGGTCAGCTTTTGTGGCCTGCATCTTGCGGGAGGTCTGACTAGATGATCATAATGGTCCCTTCTGATCTTAAGTTCTAAGATTCTATGATGTGTGTCCCTTTTATAGCCCTTCTCCAACATGCCACAAGAAATCTGACCATAGGTATTAAAGTTCCTATGGCTGGAGCAGAGCTGGGACTGCATAGCCTCCTCTCCCCACAGACCCAGCAGATCCAACAGCTCATGTATGGTCCGAGCGGGAGAGCATTTGCTGCATGGAGCCGCCATGGTCAGCTGGGAAGATACGATGTGAGCTGTCCATGCTGAGCAAACAGGAAGTGTACCTGGGTGCAGGACAGCAGAATTTGAACTGCTGACCAGAGTGGTCAGGATGGGCACTGTGGGACACCTCCTGGAGGCCATTTACAGTGACATAACCAAGCGCAGTGTCTACACTGACACTTTGTCGGTATAACTTTGCCACAAAAAAGCTCTACACCTCTCAGCGCTTATTTTGTCGGCAAAGCAGGGAGAGTTTTGTTGGCGGAAGGAGCATTGTGGTGTGTGCACTTCCATTGTTTTGTCCATGAAAGCTGACTTTGGTCGACAAAACCGTGTAGTGTAGACAAGGCCTGAGACTGGTGTGCGCTATTAAATCTCTTCTGGCTCTTGTAGGGGCTCCAGTGCAGTGACTGGTTTGTATTTTTAAACAGACAGCAAAAGTCCATCAGCCCCACCCAACCCCTGGGTGGGGCAGCACCCCTCTGTCACCCCTCTTCCTATTCAGAACCTCTCTCTGTTGAGATCCTCACAGGCTCTTACTACACGCTCCAGAGCAAATGTCAACTCCTTTACTACTACTTTCTGCTGCAGCCTCCGAGCAGCAACAGAATATGTCAGAGATGCTGCAATGCACCTGGCACATAAGGCAGCCTTGGGATGCAGGTTCCCTCCGTACAGCACCTGGCGCACGAAGCTGGAACCCAGCCCATTCTGCTGTGAATTTCCATTAGCAGACACAGGGCCCTTCTCCATGGTGTTTCAGCAGCACCCGAGACCACCGGGACAGCACAACCTGCTCACTGCGAGGACAGCTCGACCCATGCCCCCTTGGCACTCAGATCCTGGACACTGTGCTGGGAGCAGCAGCAGGCAGGACAGATGGATCAGAGCAGCATGGGCGACAGGAACAGGAAGCAGTGAGAAGGCTGAGCAGCAGGGATGACCTTGCTGGCAGTGGGACCAGTGCTTCCAAGGGGAAAGCATAATGAGAGCCAGGAGTCTGGCTGGAGGCTCCTTGGCTCTCTGAATATTGCCCACACTGTACAATCTTCACAAAGGCCTCACAGCCTGTGAGATGGGGCAGGATCGTTGCCCCTGTGCAGTGCCCCAGGGCAGTAGGGAAACCCTCGGCCCCTTTGCTTTGGAAAAGAAGCTTGTTTGTAGATTTTGTACCAAGGAAAATAACTGACAGCAGAGCTCCCTCCCTGTCCCTGGCTTGTACTGCAGGTTACCAGCTGGCGAGGTGAGCCCAATGCCCTCACCTTTCTCTGCTATGGCCCTGGGTATTTCTCTTAGGATACAATTGAAATGAGTTGAAGGATCTCCATCCAGTCCCCAGTGGCTATCTGTCCACGTCAGGAAACTGCCACGCACATCAGCACACTTAGCGTGTGTCTACAATGCAATGTATACCCAGGGTGCGAACTCGGGTTCAAGCCTAACCCCACTTATGTATACACACAAATCGCACTAACCCAGGGCTCAGATGCAGGGTCCCAGGACCCCACAGTGGTGGAGGTCTGAGCCAAGCCAGGACCCAGGGTTCAAGCCCTGTTGCTTTGCAGTGTAGACACAGCTCCACTGGACCCATGCTCTGGGAGTCCACTAAAAGCAGAATGCCTGCCAACAGTGAGAGCAAAGTGAGGGCAACCAGCTTCAGCAGTGTTACTGAGCATGCTCAGTCCATGTGACGCATGCTCAGTACAAGCTGAGCAGAAAATCTGGGGGGCATGTGACCCCGCATGCCCCCCCCAGGTGTCCCCTCCAGCTAAAAGTATCCCATAATCCCATGGGCTGACTTTCTTTGTCCCCAGGACAGTCAGGTTTGGTGGACAGTCAAGTTTTTCCACACTGAACCACGAACAAAGGGCTAGAGTGGCCATATTTTGGAAGGGCGCTAGGAAGTCTGGGGTACGGGCGGCTGGGCCTGCACCTACATAATGCAGTGTAGATGCTGGAATCCCAGGGTGGGACCCAGGGTTCAACAATTCCTAACCTGGGGTTACAAATGAGTGTAGATGCTCAAGTCCTAGGTTAACAAACCCAGGGTCTGATAACTCGAGTTCTGCTAACCGTGGGCTTACATTGCAGTGTAGCCAGATCCACAGTCATCTCTAGAGTGATCTAGGACAGGGCATCAGCAGAGTTATGCATGGGGAGCCCAGGACTGGAATAGCAGGGGGTGAAATGCATTGAGAGAGCTGGATTGGGGCTCAGAACAAGATTACCAGGGTGCACTGATACAGCCACGTGGGATTGGAATAGCAGGGGCTTCAACAGATTAGGAGTGAGATGCATCGGCGGAGAGGTGTAGTGGAAGTATACACTATGCCTGGCTCTAGCTGAGCAATTAGTCTAACACACATGGAATGAAGTATCAGAGGGGTAGCCATGTTTGCTGCTTTTACAGATCCAGACTAAGAGTCTTGTGGCACCTTATAGACTAACAGACGTTTTGGAGCATGAGCTTTCATGGGCATCCGACGAAGTGGACATTCACCCACAAAAGCTCATGCTCCAAAACGTCTGTTAGTCTATAAGGTGCCACAAGACTCTTTGCTGCTTTTACACATGGAATGGTCGAGTTATCCCAGCAACAGAACTCTCCGTACGTTCCAATGGATTAATATTGGGCAGTATGAATCTGCTGCACTGTTCATGTCCTGAGACCACTCCGTTCTGCAGGATTCTCTGCAACAGTACAGCTTTTTCCTTACCAAGAGAACCAGCAGTTGTGAAAGCAAACACTGCCCTGGAGAGCTGCTCAGGGAGTTTCTCTCTCTGTTAACAAAGTTGAACATCATTGCATTTTCTCAGAGGGCTCTCAATCTCACACAACAGAGCCCACCATATAGACTTAGCTACTTTAAAGCAACAAGCTCATTTGAAAGATGGTGTTAATTTAACCAAATAAAGTCCTGTTGAAGCTTGTTAGTACCTTGCCTGCCTGATACAACACCATGATTGGACTATTGGGGGATTTAGTAACAGCCCAGGGACCACGTGTCCCTGAGCAAGGCAAGCCTCCAAGCTATTCCAAGGTGACCCAGCAAGGCATTCTGGTGGCTACCAGCTCCTGTTTGCCTTCAGCGATGTACGTTACTTGGGAGCTGGCCAACAGGATTTCTCATGAGCACCTCATACCCCAGTCTAACCCCTCTCGGAGAATCACAAGGCTGAGGCAGCCCATCTGATGGCATTACACACTCCACTGGCATCTAATGGAGCCAGGGATTGTTTGCCATTAAGAAGGTGACTGAAGCTGGTTATTTATTTCCAGCTCCCAGTTCTTTAATCAGGACCTTGTTCAGAAACAGAGGCTAGAGGCTTACCCCAAAGCCAAGATGTGATATTGTTACAGGACCACTGTCAATTTACACTGAAATTATATGCAGACCATAATGGAGATTTTCAAAGACCCATCTGGGATTTGCACACTTAATTCCAATTAATTGTGATGCAAATTGGGCATATAAATTCCTCTGGGGAGCTTTAAAAGTCTGCAGCCCAAACTTTTATGAAATTAACATTTCCATTTTAATATTATTTTCATATTATTCCAGTGGAAAACATTGTTTTTAAGCAGCCATTCCTCTGCTCTGTGTGCTATAAATGCAGAGAGGCAGTTAAAAGGTATTATTGGTATCATATCAGGCAGTAAAGACATGTTTGTTTACAACAGATGATTTTTTAAATTGACATGATCCTCTTAAGCATGCACCATGCAAAGAGGAATGGAAGGAGACAGTTCATCACACTTTGTTAATAGTCACCTCCCCCAGCTCACTCAAGACATTTTACAGATTAGTCTCAGAGCTGTATCCCTGCCAACATGGAGCGTGATCCAAAGCCCATGGAAGCCAGACTCTCATTGATTTCAGTGGGCTTTGGATCAGGCCCGAGAACACAGTATAAATATCCTACGCCACTGTAGGGTGATCAGTGTTTTAAAATGAATCATTTGAATTCTAGAATAAGAGAAGCCAACTTCAGCCTCTTAATAAGAGAAGTTGGATCCCTGGAATACGTTATAATTTCAGCTTTGGGTACTGAGGTGCACAAAACTGACAGTGTTTCTAGCATGAACTGAGCTCTCCAAAGATCGGCCTGCTAGGCTGCAGCATGGGCAAGAAATCTTTTTTGCACGTGTCTCTCTCAATCTGTCAGGAGCTTAGGGGAGCCAAGACGGCACAGCCTGGTGCTGGGAGGTCACATTCTGAAAACCTCTGAATAAATACAACGTTAATAATTAATAATAATTAATAATTAATAACATTTCTGACCCCCATTCCAACCACTCAGGGAGCAGCGCAAACAATGGTGGAGCAACTGTCAGGTTGCCTTAAGACCAACATTTTAACAACAAGGTTCTACCCAATCAAAGAGCACGAGAATTATTTCTGTGATTTTTTTCCCTCTTCCAGTCCATTAAAAACAGGCTTTGTTTAGAGGTAAACATTCCTCGGCATTGTCTGCAACCCAAACGTCCTGGAGTGAGCCCGGAAGTGAAACTGGCTACCAACAAAAGTGAAACTGGCTAGTTAGGTTTCACTGAAACTCAATGGCCTGTAATAATCAAACACACAGGAATAGTTATGGACAGGAAAGGGTTGATTTTTTCATTGTTAATAACTGAAGGCATTATTAAAACACAAAGATATTTTTTATAACATATCATTGTTAACCTAATGGTGTCTCTTTAAAATAGAACTATGGAAAAGAATCCTCTGCACCTAGGAATCCTACAGCACCGTTCGCCAATGGACTGAAATGTTCTTCACGAGCGCTAGTGAACCGAATGTCACCACCGGTGACGATCACTAGCTCTGTTTCACAAAGGGGGGGACTATAAGGCACAAAGGTCCTCCAGATCCTCACAGTTATTTGGGCTCTTCTCTTCCAGTGAAATCAATGGGAGCGAGGTGTCTAAATGCCTTTGAGGATCTGGGCCAGAGAGGGTAAGGCCAACATCTCCCAAGCTGGGGCCATCTAAATAAAAGCAGCCTGCTCACTGAAGGTGCTCTGCCAGTGCTCTGCAGCTCAGAAGTCAGGTCCTGTTTAGCAGGGAACTTCCAGGTGCATTTAGGTGCCTGACTGGAGATAGCCAGTAGTGTGACGGGTTGTCACCCCTGGGGTGCAGACTGGGAGCTCAGGGAACTGCTGTGCCTCTCTAAGGGCATGGCTACACTTGCCGATGTAGAGCGCTGCGAGTTAAACCCGCCTTCAGAGAGCGCAGTAGGGAAAGTGCTGCAATCTGTCCACACTGACAGCTGCTTGCGCACTGGCATGGCCACATTTGCAGCGGCATTGGGAGCGGTGCATTATGGGAAGCTATCCCAGTATGCAAGTGACTGCAACATGCTTTTCAAATTGGGGGGGGGGTTGAATGTGACAGGGAGTGTGTTGTGTGTATGTGGGGGGAGACAGAGTGGATTTTTGGGGGGCTGCGAGCATGTCAGCATGCTGTCTTGTGAGTTCAGACAGCAGCAGGCCCCCCCCACCCCACCCGCTCTCTCACACACAGCATTCCACACTTATCTGTCTCTGAGCAGATAAGCAGCCGGCTGTCAGAAACAGAGCACAGAGCTTTCAAACAGCATATCCGCATTCCTACAGCCAGTTCAAAACAATGGAGGAGTGGCCACTTGATTTAAGGGGATTATGGGACATTTCCAGAGGCTGATCAGAGCACAGTAATGCAGCACCTCATCCACACTGGCACCGCAGCGCTCCAGCAGGGTGCAGAAAACGTTATTCCACTCACCGAGGTGGAGTACCAGCAGTGCAGTAGCCGCTGAGTCTGAGAGTGCTCTATGTGCCTTGCCAGTGTTGGCTAGTGTGCTCGGGGCTGCTTTAATGCACTGTAATTCACAAGTGTAGCCAAGCCCTCAGACACACAACTGTGTTGGGGACACAGCCAGCCTCACTCAGGCCCTATTATCATGACAGCAGGTGGTGCCACTCACCCAAACTGGGCTACCTGAGTGCCAACATCAGACACCAGCCAATTTCCCAGCTCCCCAGGCACATACCTCCTCCCACCCCCACTGGAGAATAAACCCAAAATTATATCATCTTGCACTGCACAGTGGACCAGAGAGGGTAAGGCCAACATCTCCCAAGCTGGGGCCATCTAAATAAAAGCAGCCTGCTCACTGAAGGTGAGCACTGCATAGTGATCTGTACAGTGTACACTTACTAATATGTTCACCCCTCCCTCAATGTGGAGAGGAATATGCACACTTATGGCAAACAAGCTGAGATTTTTCCCCAGACACTTCACTTAAAGGCACACTGGTTAAGGTTAAAATATAAAACAAGTTTATTAGCTACAAAAAAGGTAAATTTTAAGTTATTATAAATGATAGCAAACAGATCAAGCAGATTACCTAACAAATAAACAAAACCACAAACTAAACCTGAGATACTAGAAAAATAAGATATGAATTAGCAAATTCTCTCCCTGGCTGATGATACAAGCAGACTGCAGATTCTTAAGGGACAAACTGCATTTTCTGTGCAGCTTCAGATCCCCAGGTTTCCATACTCAGGCTAGAAATCCATTTCACCTGGGTCCAGCACTTTCCCCAGTTCAGTTTTTCTTCCTCGGGTGTTTCCAGGAGTTCTCTTGAGTGGGGAGGGAAGCACAACAGATGATGTCACTCCCTGCCTTATATAGCTTCAGCATATGGCAGGAACCTCTGGTTCAAAAACCCTTCCCCAAAATGGAGTCCTGAGTCAGGTGGGCTGGTCACATGCCCTTGCAGAGTCATAGCAGCCATTACTTAGGGGCTGTCTGAAATGTCCACAGGAAGCTCACTGGGTGGGGGCTAAGCTTTCCCCAAGGCCTCTTGTTTTCCCTAATGGCCCATTACCCTGAATGGGCCCTTCACAACTAGCTCTCTAGACGGGAAGTGTCTTGCCTCGTGGGTGTCACTCACATGTGACTACATGTGAAATACAGATACCTAGACAATACCCAGATACAAAAATGATACATGACTACAAATAGGATACTCATAGTCAGCAAATCGTGACTTTTCCAATGACACCTCACATGCCCCATCTCGTACAAAATGCATCAGACTTAGGCCATAATCATATCATGATAATATCACTGGGGAGAATATGGGGTGCAATGTCACAGCCAGATTTGAACATTGGGCCCATCCCGTTTTCCCAAGGCCACCAGGAGATCTGGTGCCCAGCCAGACCCAAATCCCAGACACTTCCCTTATGCGAACAAGGGCGGCGCTGCATCCAGGGAGAACGAGGGGGGGAGGGGACTGGGGTCATGTTCCAAGCATTCTAGGGGATTTAGACACATTGATTCTATTGCAATGGACAGAAGAGTCCCAGTTCCCAAAGTCTCAGCCATACTGCAGCTCTCCCCCGCTTTCCGGCCTCCGGAAAAGGGGATGGGCTGTAAAAGGCCCGCCCCGAGGAAGCTGCTCTGAGTACGGCACCCAGGGGGGGGGAGGCGAAAACCAGCCTCTGCAACACCCTGCGAAAAGCGGGCGGCTCGTCACAAAATCCTGCCGGGGAAAACTGCGGGGGCTGGTGCGTGCGGGGGCGGGGATCCCACGGGCCGGGGACGCCGCCACTGGCAGAGCGACGGCGCTGGGGGTCATCCAGGGCCAGGCGCCACCTGTGAGGCGCGTTGCTCAGCCCCGGACAGACGCGGGCGCCGCGCCAGGGGAGAAGCCGGGGACTCGGGCGCGGCCCCTTTAAGGCTGCGCCTGCCCGCTGGGGGCGATGAGGAGCTGGAAGCGGCCGAGGAGCCAGGCGCAGCCTGACAGGTAGGCGGGGAGCCGGGCACGATCCCTGCCAGGCCGGCGCTGGATGGAGCCGGCTGCAGCGTCGCCGCCCCGGCCTCGGGCTGGGGCTGGAGCGGGCGCAGCGGCAGGAGGCGGAGGTACGGGGAGCCCCTGCCCTGGCTCTGCGCCGGGCGCATCTGCATGCGGGGAGGAGGCTCCGGCCACCTGCGGGCATCCCCGGCGGAGGGCACCGGGGGTCCGGGCTGGGGGCTGCGGGACCCGGGCTGGGGGCTGCGGGAACCGGGGGGGAGGTGTCCGGGCTGGGGGCTGCAGCCGGCAGGAACCGGGCTGGGGGCTGCAGGGACCGGGAGGGGGTCCGGGCTGGGGGCTGCGGGAACCGGGGGGGGTGTCCGGGCTGGGGGCTGCGGGAACCGGGGGGGGTGTCCGGGCTGGGGGCTGCGGGAACCGGGGGGGGGTCCGGGCTGGGGGCTGCGGGACCCGGGCTGGGGGCTGCAGGGACCGGGAGGGGGTCCGGGCTGGGGGCTGCAGGGACCGGGGGGGGTGTCCGGGCTGGGGGCTGCGGGAACCGGGAGGACACTGCCCAGTGCGGAGTTGACCCTGCAGCCCGGGGGGGGGGGCACGGCCCGGAGACGGGCCCCCGGGTGCGCTCTGGGGGGCCCCCGCCCGGCCTCCCTTCAGGCATCCGGGCCATGTTTGTGCCATCGCCGGGAAGCCAGGCTCCCGCAGACGGGTTAAGCTTGGCAGGAGGACCGGGCCGTGATTCCGGCAGCTGGGGGAGACGATGGCAAATATTAGGGGGATCCAAAAATGTGTGTGTGTGTGTGAGAGAGAGAGAGAGATGCGGCTCATGCCTGTCCCCCTGAGTGCCGAGCCCCCTGGACCTGGGGGGCAGGTGGGGGCCCCTTCCCAGAGGATGCTGCCAGTAAATTAACGGGGCTTCTCCCCCGTCTGCTTGGCAGCTTCCTGCCAGGGCTGCCCTGCCCCCAGCCTGCCCTGCCCAGCCCGAGAGGAGCCTGCCCCATTCACTGGCCATTTCCAGGGATGATGATGATTTATTATGTGGCCTGCAGCATGTCAGCTTAAATCCCAAGCTAAGGCTGGGCCGAGCTGTATGGCCCAATCCTGCAGTGGGATCCACGCAGCTGGACCCTTGCCCCTCGCGGATGGCACCAAAGGCCGGGGGCCTATACTGTGACATGGACTCTCCCTGTTGCACAAACAGCTCAGCTTTCCTGGCCCATGCGGGGCCAGGGGTCTCTGGGCTGGCCCAGGTGTGCCGGTGGAGGCTGTTTTTGGCTCAGGGGGCAGCTGGTGCCAGGGTGTGTGGTTTTGTGTCTCTGAGGCACGGCGCCCTGGCGTGGCTCAGCAGGTGGTCGGTGGCTGGCACTGTGGTGGCAGGAACGAAGGGCCAGTGGCCTTTCATGCTATCCCAGATTCACTCCACCCCACATGACAAGCTGCAGCAGGCCTGGGCCCCGGAGCTGCAGGGGCGGGTGGTATCTGTGCTAAGGGGACGGACTTTCCCTCATTACAAGCCGCCTCTGCTGTTACTTCTCTGGGGTCCCCTGGCCTGGGGTCTTTGAGTCTTGCTGGGCTGAGGGTCAGATGGACTGGAGCTTACAGGGTGTAGGGGCAAGTGACACCCACAGCTCTTTGGGCAGGGAGGGGTCTGCGTGCCCAGTGCCATGCTAGGCTATGGGGTGATGGAGATGACTGGGGTGATAACCAGCTACAGAAATGAATGGATTGAATTGCATGGAGGGGTCTAACGGGAGCTGTTCACAATCCCCCTGCTCCCTCCCACCACCTCCACCACTCTGTGCAGATGGGCTTTCATCCCCTTCCTCTGCATCTTGGTGGAGCTCTGCCCCCCACCCCTGGAGGGAGCTGTGCGCCCCCCTCCCTTGGATCGACACAGCCACCCCTCCTGGGAGAAGTCAGTTCTCTAGTCACCCGCCCCCCAGGCTCTGGGCAGGACCTGCCGCCCCACAGCCCCATGCACTTCCAGGTTAACACAGACTTCGCTGCCCCATTCGTCAGACCCCAAGCTACCAGGCTGAGGGGGCTCGGAGGTGAGTGTCCCACCCCCTCTGCTCCCCCTGCTGAAGGCTTGCCACGAGCTGCTGAGTCAGCACGGGGAGGGGCAGAACCATGGCCCAGGCCTATGGCCTCTGTCCTCTGAGTCCCCATGTGCCTTGTGACAACGCTGACCCAAATGTGATCTTTGGCTCTGGGCACCCCCTCCCCTGCCAGCTCCTGGAGCTGCCTCACGTTCCTGAAGCAGGAAAGTGCCAGAAATTCAATTAGGGGAGAACTCCCCTGAGCTCTGATCGGTTTCATTGTGTCTCCCCCTAATTGTGTGCAGGGAATGATGAGCTCCCCCAGGGCCAGGACAGCATTAAACGGGGTGAGCAGGGAAACCGAGTCATCTGGGGTATTATCTGCTGAACAGAACAAAATTCACCCGGTGTGGCTGTGAGTGTGACGGTGACTTCTGGAGTCTGTGGTGAGGTGTGCATGGAGGGAGGGAAGGGCTGGGCATGTGCTGGATGCCTGCCTACGTGTAGGGAGTGTGTGTGTATGTGTGTGTCTATGGGTGTGTGTGGGGGGGATGCACAGAGTGCGTGTGTGTCCCAGCATAGGGCATGTGTCTGAGAGAACTGGTGTGGGGGAGTCAGCACATAGGGTGGGGGTGACTGTGTAGGGGGTGGGGGTGTAGGAAGTAGGGGTGAGTGTTTTGGGGGATGTAGGGAATGTGAGGGGGATTAAGCGTGTGGAGGTGGGGGGCTCAATGCATGGGTGTGGGGGTGAGTGCAGGGAGGGGAGCTATGGGGGGGTGAATGCATGGGGGCTGGGCATGTAGTCCATTGGCAGTGCTGGGTGCTACGTCCCTCTGTCTCCATTGCACTAGGCCCATTTGGACTATGGGGTTCTCTGCTTTCCGAGGGCAGGTCCCCAGAAGTATTGGGGTCCATGCCAGGCTCACATAGAGAGAGGGCTCCCTAGCGTCGGGGTAACAGGGTTGGTGCTAGGTCAGATGGGGAGGGGGCTCCCTGAGGCCAGGTAGCAGGGTTGGTGCTGGGTCAAATGGACATGGGGCCTCTGGGGGTGGGAGCCAGGGTCGATGCTGGCTCAGACGGGGAGGGGGCTCTCCGGGGGTGGGAGCCGGGGTCGGCGCCGGCTCAGACGGGGAGGGGGCTCTCCGGGGGTGGGAGCCGGGGTCGGCGCCGGCTCAGACGGGGAGGGGGCTCTCCGGGGGTGGGAGCCGGGGTCGGCGCCGGCTCAGACGGGGAGGGGGCTCTCCGGGGGTGGGAGCGGGGTCGATGCCGGCTCAGACGGGGAGGGGGCTCTCTCGTGAGAGTGTCCTGATTGCGGCAGGGCCCTGGCACTAGGGTTTGGTGGAGGGCTGAGGGCAGGAAGTGGTGGGCCAGCTCTGGGCAGCTGCAGAGACAGGGAAAGGCGACTAGTCTGGCTGTGAGGAAGGCGCCCGCTGCGAAGGGACCCTAGCACTGAGCTCTCGTTACCCAGGCCAGAGAGGCAGGCCCTGTTTGGGGCCAAGCCCTGCAGGGGTGCTGCCAGCCTGGGTCTTTGGGCTCCCAGCTCGCTGAGCCCTGCCCAGCACTCAGGAGCATTCCAAGCCGGGCCTGTTCCCCAGATGGCCCAGGATGTTCTGGGGCTCAGCTGTGCCCTTCGCTTGAATGACCATGGCTGGAGTGTCTAGGTACAAAGCCCTCTCCAGGGGCCTGTGAGGCCAGTGCTCCATTCCCCCATCCCCTTTGTGCTGCTCCAGTGGGGTGAAGGGGCAGAAATGCTCCTGGGAACCATCCCTCTTATGTCAGAGAGCTGCCAGGCTGGTGGTGTGCCCCGGTGCAGGGACTGGGCTGCAGGTGGGGAAGGGGCATGGCTAGAGCCGGATGCATGCCTGCTTTTCTCAGCTATAGAGCAGCCCCTTGGCTGCTCTAACTTGTGCCAGAGGCTGAACGGGAGGCACAAAGGTGGCCTCTCTACCCAGCCCACCCTGTCCCTGTGCCAAGCCCAGCTCAGCCGGCTCTGCTGCATCTTCCCTTTATGGATGGGCTGTCTCTTGGGGGAGGTAGGTGCTAGTTGCTGCCTGGCCTCAGTGCTCCCTGCAGACAGGTGGGGAGAGCAAGGCTCGGAGGTTGCAGTGTTTGGTTTAGGAGGAGTCCAGCAGAGGCTAGCATGGCTGGGAACAGGGGGCTTGTCAGTGCCAGCCTGGGTTCTGCAAAGGGTTGAGGACATAAAGCTTGTTGGTGACCTCTGAGTGGTCCCAGGCCCTGCCCCTGTCCTGCCCAGTAGTGTCAGCCCCTCCTACTGTGCCACTGCCCCCTCTGTGGCACCCACCGGTGGCACCCCCTCCATGGCAGTGTGCCTCTGCCCTGTGGTGCCCCCTCTCTGTGGAGCAGCCAGTCATTGATGGAAGCCCAGATCTGATGCCCCTGAACTTGAAGGGGGACAGGAGAGGGGATGAAACTGGGCTCAGAAGTTTGCAGCTTTGAGCCCCATAGCTAGTTTGGGCCCTTTGCATGGGCTGTGTCTCAAAGTGGTGGAAAAGGGCCTAAGTCTGTCTGTCCGTCTGAGCCCCCAGGAGGCAGGACACAGCATGAGAGACCAGAATCCCTGTTGGATCCTTGCTCCTCATATCTCCCTGCCCACACACAGGAGGCGGAAGGCCCAGCTCTGAGTTCTGAGGAATTCCCCCACCCATCACGGTTCCTTCTTGTGTGCCTGGAATTGGGCTGTGGGAGTAGGGGGCAGGGGAGGGTTTGTGTGTTCAGCTGTGTGCGTATGGAATTGGTAGCGAGGAGGAGGAGGCCCGTGTGTCAGAGTACAGGTGCTGGTAGAGGTAAGTTCATGGACAATAGGTCAATCAATGGCTATTAGCCAGGATGGGCAGGGATGGTGTCCCTAGCCTCTGTTTGCCAGAAGCTGGGAATGGGTGACAGGGGATGGATCACGTGAGGATTCCCTGCTCTGTTCATTGTCTCTGGGGCACCTGGCACTGGCCACTGTCCGAAGACAGGATACTGGGCTAGATGGACCTTTGGTCTGACCCAGTATGGCTGTTCTTGTGTTCTTATATGTGTGTGTGTATTTGTGTCTGGGAGGGGAGTACGTGTTTGTGGGTGGGGGAGTGGAGGGGGCATATTCTTGTGTGTACATTTACACTAGGGAGGGAGAGATTGGTGTGAACTCTTATGCCTCTGGTCCAGTTTTGCCCCGGCCCCCCGAGGAGCAGGCTGAGACTGAAGCTGGTAACCTGGGGAGAAGTGGCAGTTAGTGAGTTAGTGCCCATTATGCCTCTGGCATTTAGGGCAGTGATAAAGCTTCTCCACTCCTGTCTGTTTCTGGCAAGTCTTTCAATGGTTCCCCAGCTGTGCCCCAGGTTTTTCAGCTCAGCTTCCACAGCTTGTCACCATGTTGCTTTTGGGCAGCCTTGTTTTCGCTTGCCTTCAGGTGTCCATCTTATTGCTATTCTGGTGATGGAATCAGTTTCCATCCAAAGAACATGGCCAATCCATCTCCAACACCTCCTACTAATGGTGGTGCTCCTGTCTTCTTGGCTGCACTGTGTGAATAGGTCTTGGTTTGAGATTGTTCTGGGCCAAAAGATACGGAGGAATTTTCTGAGGCAGGTGGTATGGAATGAAGACAGTTTGGACGTGTCGTACTTTCTCATTCCCCGGCATTCTGCTCTATAAAGTAGCATTGAAAGTACACAGCTCTGATAAACCTTGAGTTTGGTTGTGGTGCTGTATTTTGATGATTTCAAGACTGTATTTAAATCAGCTGCAATAAGACAGCTATCATGACCCTTAATATTGCCTCGCCATCAGCAATATGGACAGAGGATCATGTTCTCACCAGTGTAGAAACAGTCACATACTTGGGAAGCACCATCAGCCAGGAGGGTGGAACGAGCCAGGACATCCGGAACAGAATCGATAGAGCCAGGAACACCTTCAAAGTGACTGGGCCTGTAACAAATCAGCTGCCGGAGAACCGGGGACAAGCCCCGAATTCCTGATGATCAATGGAGATTTCCCCTGAAACTCTTGTCCCAGCCTTGAAGCTGGCCTCAGAGGGACACAGTGCAGCTGTCGGAACAGCTGCCTTGCGAGGAGGGGATGGCACCTAGTGGCAGCGGGCACGGGACATGGGGGGCTGGATCCAAGTGGAATCATGCTTAGCAAGCAGGCCGGGGAGCCAGCCTGCACTGCTGTGGGGCCAGGCCTGCAGTTATATTGGGCTGTCTGGATCTGCCCTGCCAAGGTGAGAGGAATCTCATGTGTCTTTTTGCAGTGGATAGGGGTGGGGAGCACGGGAGCAACAAGGTTGTGCCTGTGGAAGACCGGAGGTGTGAGATGTGTGTGCATTAGTGAGCAAGAGGAGCACTGGAGGAATGTGGGAGGTGAGCTGTGCCCTGGGGATGTCACAATGCCTGTGAGTGGGGGGGAGCTGTGAGAGGATTGTGGGGGCAGGGGGAGCTGTGAGAGGATTGTGGGGGCAGGGGGAGCAGTGAGAGGGGTGTGGGGCAGGGGGAGCAGTGAGAAGGGGTTTGGGGAAAGCATTGTGGGGGCAGGGGGAGCAGTGAGGGATGTGGGGGAACAGGGAGGGGGCTGTGGGCAGGGGGCAGTGTGGGAACATGTGAAGCAGTGAGGAGGTGTGGGGGCAGGGGGAGCAGTGGGAGTATTGGGGGCAGTGAGGGGGTGAGGACAGGGTAGCAAGGGGGTGTGGGCGGAGCAGTGAGGGGGCAGGGGTGGAAGGGCAGTGAGGGGCTGGGAGCAATGGGAGAGTGAGGGTGTGGGAGCAGTGAGTGGGGTGGGGAGCAGTGATGGGGCAGGGATGGGGTGGCAGTGAGAAGGTGTGGAGGGAGAAGTGTGAGGGAAGTGAAGGGGCGGGATAGGAGCAGCGAGGAGTGTGGAGAGAGTAGTGAGGGGAGTGTGGGAGCAATGAAGGGGCGAGGGTAGGGGGCAGTGAGGGTGGCTGTCAGTGAGGGAGTGTGTAGGGAACAGTGAGTGGGTGGGGGCAATGGAGCGTGTGGAGGGAGCAGTGAGAGTGTGGAGGCAGGGGGCAGTGAGGGGTCGGGTTGGGGGGCAGCGAGGGGGTGTGGAGAGAGTAGTGAGGGGAGTGTGGGAGCAATGAGGGGGCAGGGCAGTGAGGGGGTGGGGGGCGATAGGGGTGTGTGGAGGGAGCAGTGAGGAGAGTGGAGGCAGTGAGGGGTGGGAGCAGTGGGGGGTATGGGGGAGCAGTGAAGGGAGTGTGGGGGCAGCAAGGGGGTAGGGGCAGTGAGGGGTGGGTGTCAGTGAGGGAGTGTGGAGGGCAGTGGGGGGGCCGTGTACCCCAGGTGAACGGGAGCCCCTTAAATCAAGGTCTTGAGGCTTGCCAGGACTGGGCTCCATAGGAGAGCTGGCCTGGGGTCTCTGCTGGGCTCTGGGATGGCATTCGTGTGTGGGTCAGCTCAGGAGGGGTTGGAGGGAGGGCGGTGGGCGAGGGACTGTGCCTAGGGCCCTGCAGGGGGTCTCCCCTGGAGCAGCAGGTGCCACTCTCCCCCCCAAGAGAGCAGACAGGGGAGTCGCAGGCAGCTTTGCTGTGAGGTCTGGCCCCGCCGGTGACCCTGGGCACTCGCTGTCCACCCCCCCACCCCCCCCCCGTGCTGGCTCTTCCCAGCAGGTCCTGCCTCAGGGCCCAGCGGGGGGAGTCAGGTTGGCCTTGCTCCCTCGGCTCCTGCCCAGGGAGCCTCATTCTCTCTGTCCGGGAGGTTCTGCCCGCTGTGCCCTCGAACCCGCTCCTCTAGTCCTTGCTGCAGGGCATAGGTTCTGGAACTAGAGGTGGGGGGGCTGCTGCAGCACCCCCTGGCTTGAAGCGGTTTCCATCATATGCAGGGTTTACAGTTTGGTTCAGTGGCTCTCAGGACCTCCACTCTACAAATTGTTCAGCACCACTCGCAACTGGAGGACGGGTGAAGAGGAGTGGATGGGGGTGGGGCCTCGGGGAAGAGGGGGGGCAGGGGAGGTTTCAGCACTGTATGACAGGTTTTTAAATACAGTAACTCCTCACTTAACGTTGTAGTTCTGTTCCTGAAAAATGCTACTTTAAGCGAAACGATATTAAGCAAATCCAATTTCCTCATAAGAATTGATGTAAATGGGGGGGGGTTAGGTTCCAGGGATTTTTTTTTTGCCAAAGGCCATTATATACAGTATAAGGTTTAAATAATTTTAAACAAACAATTTAATACTGTACTCATCAATGATGATTGTGAAGCTTGGTTGAGGCAGGAGTGAAGCAGTGTAACGATGCTGGTTCTGACGGGACCCAACTGAGAGTGCCAATTCGGGACAAATTGCTTAAAGCAGGGCAGTTACAGCCCAAGGCTGGGGGTTTTCCATCTCTAAGGCAAACCAAACCAGCCAGACAGAGGACTTTGGTCTCACCCCACTGGCTAACCACAAGTCACATAAGCAATTCCCTTAGACACTCCAGTTCCCCAGTATTACCACCAGTGCCACTCATCATGGGGACGAATGGTTATGAAAACCAGTACCCCAGTAAAAGAAAAAAGGATCTCTCGATCCCAAAGGACCAAGCCCCAGACCCAGGTCCATATACAAATGAGATCTTACCAGGGCCGGCTCCAGACCCCAGCGCGCCAAGCGCGCGCTTGGGGCGGCATTTTGCCGGCAGGGCGGCAGCCGGCTCCGGCGGACCTTCCGCAGTCATGCCTGCGGGAGGTCCACCGGAGGAGCGGGACCAGTGGACCTCCCGCAGGCATGCCTGCCAGAGGTCCCCTGGAGCCGCGGAACCAGCGACCACCAGAGCGCGCCCCGCGGCGCGCCGCCCTGCTTGGGGCGGCAGGATTCCTAGAGCCGCCCCTGGATCTTACCCACAAATCACGCTGTTGCCAATCCTTTAGAATCTAAAATCTAAAGGTTTATTCATAAAAGGAAAAAGATAGTGATGAGAGCTAGAATTGGTTAAATGGAATCAATTACATACAGTAATGGCAAAGTCTTGGTTCAGGCTTGTAGCAGTGATAGAATAAACTGCAGGTTCAAATCAAGTCTCTGGAGTACATCCACAGCTGGGATGGGTCCTCAGTCCTTTGTTCAGAGCTTCAGTTTGTAGCAAAGTCCCTCCAGAGGTAAGAAGCAGGATTGAAGACAAGATGGAGATGAGGCATCAGCCCTTTATAGTCTTTTCCAGGTGTAAGAACCTCTTTGTTCTTACTGTGGAAAATTACAGCAAAATGGAGTCTGGAGTCACATGGGCAAATCCCTGCATACTTTGCTGAGTTGCAAGGCGTATCTGCCTTCTCTCCATGGGTCAGTTGTATAGCTAATGGTCCTTAATGGGCCATCAAGCAGGCTAGGCAGAGCTAACACCAACTTGTCTGGGATGTTATCCAGAAGCACAGCATAAGTTTGAAATACAGACAGTATAGAGCCAATATTCATAACTTCAACTACAAAAATGACACATGCATACAGACAGCATAATCATAACCAGCAATATATAACCTGGTTTTAGACACCTTATATGACCCCTTTTACATAAGATTTGGTGCCACTACAGGACTTTGGTTGCGACCATGTTCTGTATAGCCCCAGTTCAAATCAATAACGTGACAAGCGGGGTCGGAGCATGGGGGATTGCCCTGCTCCGCCCACTCAGTGTTCCAGCCAGTGTTCCAGCCTTACCCCACTCCGCCCACCCGGCATTCCAGCCGGGAAGTGGGCAAGCCCCAGACCCCGCTCCCTGGCAGGAGTGCCAGGCAGGTGGAATGGGGCAAGCCAGACAACCTTATAATGGAACATTGCACGACTTTAAACAGATATGTTCTCGAATAGATCAGCAACCTAATAATGAAACAATGTTAACCGGGACAACTTTAAGTGAGGAGTTACTGTATTATCAAGTTATTTATACCAAATATTAACAAGTTATTACCTGCCCTAGGCTTGGCAGGTCACTAAATTGACTGGTCAAATAATGTCACTTGACAGCTTATTATTTGTCCATGGTCAGACATTGTCCAGTGTCCCAGGATGAATGCAATGGAATGGCCTGATGCTGCAGGCGGCAGCCTCCGGCTCTGATCACACTGGGCGGGGTTCTTTGGGCCCTGCAGCTTCCTTAGTCTTGTTTTGTGTTGTTCTGAATTACCGTCACTCCAGAAGTCACTTGTTCCTTTGTAAGGAGGCGGAAGGACCTAACTACGGCTGAGCCTGCAGGAGCCCAGTGTCCTGCTCTTTCTGGTTACTGTTCTAAGAAATTAGCACTTTAAAATCTGTGACTGTTTATGACGTGATTTGACAGATCAAGTGACCAATTATTTTTGGATTGGTCAAATGCCCAGCCCTAATCTGCCCCTCAAACTGCCAGCCCACCCCTGCACTCCCATAACACTAGCCCTGGCCTGCCCCTGCCCAGCCATCCTACCCCCCCCCCCCATAAAACTAGCCCCTGCTCTGCCCCTGCCCTACCAACCTCCTCGGAACACAAGCCCCCGACCTGCCCACCCCTCCCCCACCCCACAACACTAGTCCCGGGCCCGGCCTGCCAAACCCGCCCCCCTCCAATAATAGTAGCCCTGGCCTGCCCCTGCCCTGCCAAGCCTTCCCTGCCCCATAACACTAGTCCCGGGCCTGGCCTGCCCCTGCCCTACCAACCTCCTCATAGCACTAGCCCTGCCAACCCCTCCCTCACCCCATAACACTAGCCCCTGGCCTGCCCCTGCACTGCCAATCCCTGCATCCCATAACGTGAGCCGGAAGGTGAGCGGGCTGTGGTGGTTGTCAGCAGCGGGCACCGTGGCCGTGCTGGTGGGCTGGGCTCCGTGGGCCGCTCTGCCCTCCCCGGGGGTGAGATGCGTTGAAGTGCTGCAGGACGGGACCCCTGTAATTCAAGCCCTGCTCCCAGGGCCCGCCAGCCTTTGCTTTCCTGCTGGAGCAGGTGGAATGGGCAGGCCCATTTCCCACGGGAAGATGGACCAACTCGAGTCGGGGCAGGTTGGAGCTCGTGCTATGGGGAGTGCTGGGGGCTGGCAGGCAGGGCCGTCCTTATCCATATGCAAAGTACACAGCTGCGTAGGGGACCAGGAAACTTAGGGCACCACATTTCCTGCTGCCCTTCGCAGCTGCATACTGCTCCAGCCCCTGCCCCGCCTCTTCCCCATGGCCCCGGCCCTGCCCCACCTCTTCCCACCCCTGCTCTGCCGGAGCCCCACCCCCACTCCACCCCTTCCCCAAACTCCTGCCTGCTCCGCCCCAGCCCCGCCCCTGAGGACTGCAGCAGGGCCAGGCCTGCACTCCCCGGTGGCAGGAAGTGCGGGGACCCCACCCCAGCCGTGCCACCAGTGAGTGCTGGGGGGTACTTCCCCCCTGCCCCCCAAGCCAGTGCCTCCCCCCGCAGAGGCCTGCCCTCCCCCCCACAGGGGAGCTGCGTAGGGCCCCAGAAAATAGCTAGAGACGGCCCTGTTGGCAGGTTGTGCTGTGGGGTTCTGGGGGCAGGGTGACCAGATAGCAGGTGTGAAAAATTGGGATGGGGTGGGGGGCAATACGCACCTATAAGACAAAGTCCCGAATATCAGGATTGTCCCTATAAAATCGGGCCCTCTGGTCATCCTAGATGGGGAGTTGGCAGGTCAGGGCAGTGCTGTGGGGTGCAGGGGAGTTGGCAGGTCAGGAATTGTTCTGGGGGATGGGCAGGTTGGGGGTTGTGCTGTGGGGTGCTGGGGGGTTGGCAGGTTGGGGGTTGTGCTGGGGGATGGGCAGGTTGGGGGTTGTGCTGTGGGGTGCAGGGGAGTTGGCAGGTCAGGAATTGTTCTGGGGGATGGGCAGGTTGGGGGAGGTGCTGGGGGGTTGGCAGGTTGGGGGTTGTGCTGGGGGATGGGCAGGTTGGGGGTTGTGCTGTGGGGTGCAGGGGAGTTGGCAGGTCTGGAATTGTTCTGGGGGATGGGCAGGTTGGGGGTTGTGCTGGGGGATGGGCAGGTTGGGGGTTGTGCTGTGGGGTGCAGGGGAGTTGGCAGGTCTGGAATTGTTCTGGGGGATGGGCAGGTTGGGGGTTGTGCTGGGGGGTTGGCAGGTTGGGGGTTGTGCTGGGGGGTGCTGGGGGGTTGGCAGTTTCGGGGTTGTGCTGGGGGGTACTGGGGGGTTGGCAGTTTCAGGGGCAGGTTAGGGGTTCTGCTGTGAGGTGCTGGGGGGTTGGCAGATTGGGGGTTGTGCTGGGGGGTTGGCAGATTGGGGGTTGTGCTGGCCTTGAAGGGAGGAGGGAGCTAGTGGGAGCCCTTGGGGTACTGAGGGCCATTTCAGGTGCCAGGGGAGACCTTTGGGCTGCTGGAGGAGGCTCTGACCCAGGTGCCAGTGTTTTGTACTGGGTGGCTTTGAGCACATCGCTCCCCTCCCCATCTGTAGAATAGAGTTAGTGACGCACCAGCCCCTTTGTGACAGGCCTCGGGGGGGCGGGTTCAGAGGGCCCCAGCTGGCATCTGTGCTTCCCTTTGCCCGCACCCCACTCAACCCGGGATGTGTAAAGCTGTGGCCATGCCCATAGCAATCACGGCAAAGCCTTTGCCAGCCAGACTCAGGGTCACGTGAACCCATGGCCACGGCAGGGAAAGTTCCCCGATGGCCCCTGTATGGTGAGGGCGTAATGAGCTCCGTCCCTCCCAGGGATGTGGCCCTCTTCTCTCGCGTGGGCACCCAGGGCTGATTGATTGGGCCTGGCATTACAGCTGGGTGTCCTCTCTGAGCAGCTTAGTTATCGATCATTCCCATGGGGCCTGGCAAGCTTGGGGGTGAGCCACAGAGCCTGCCCCCGCCAGTGCCCACTGCCCGGGCAGGCTGGTGAGAGAAATTCTGTTCAGTGCCTTGGTGCCCTGAGTCAGCAGATCCCAGCCCAGCACTTTGGGCATCTGCCCAATCTAAGCCCCAAACCACGGGCAGGTTTAGCACAGCTCCCGTCCTGCCCCCGGGGCAGTGGCATGGCCGCTGCTTGTGTGGGGGGCACACCTGTGGCCCTGCCCATGCCATCCCCATTGCCCAGTGAACGCTTAGCCTCCCCCCCGGGCCGGATTAATGCAGGAGCTTTAGGGGCTGCAGCCCAGGGCCCCGGGCTAAGGGGGGCCCTGGTGCAGCAGGGCTCAGGCAGGCTACCTGCATGCCATGGCCCCACACTGCTCCCGGAAGCAGCGGCTGCTGGCACTTCTCTGCGGCCCCTGGCGGGAGCGGAGGAAGGCAGCTCCGCGCGCTGCCTCCGCCCCCAGTACCATCCCCGCAGCTCCCATTGGCTGGGAACTGCCCAATGGGAGCTGCGGGGGTGGCGCTTGCAGGCATGGGCAGCGCACGGAGACACACTGTCCCCCTCCCCCCAGGGGCACGCAGCAGCCAGCTGGTTCTGGGAGCGGTGTGGGGCCACGGCATGCAGGCAGGCAGCCTGAGCTCTGCTGTGCTGCCAGCCGAAGCCTGCACCTCACACCCCCTCCTGCACCCCAACCCTCTGCCCCAGGTCAGAATTCCCTCCTGCAGCAAACTCCATCCCAGAGCCTGCACCCCTCACCCTCTCCTGCACCCCAACCCTCTGCCCCAGGTCAGAATCCCCTCCTGCAGCAAACTCCCTCCCAGAGCCTGCACCCCTCACCCTCTCCTGCACCCCAACCCTCTGCCCCAGGTCAGAATCCCCTCCTGCAGCAAACTCCCTCCCAGAGCCTGCACCCCTCACCCTCTCCTGCACCCCAACCCTCTGCCCGGTCAGAATCCCCTCCTGCAGCAAACTCCCTCCCAGAGCCTGCACCCCTCACCCTCTCCTGCACCCCAACCCTCTGCCCCAGGTCAGAATCCCCTCCTGCACCAAACTGCATCCCAGAGCCTGCACCCCTCACCCTCTCCTGCACCCCAACCCTCTGCCCCAGGTCAGAATCTCCTCCTGCACCAAACTCCATCCCAGAGCGGCACCCCTCACCCTCTCCTGGACCCCAACCCTCTGCCCCAGGTCAGAATTCCCTCCTGCACCAAACTCCCTCCCAGAAAGAAACTAATATAACAGCTGTTCTAAGGTAAGAAGGAGGCTATTGTGAATGAGCTTAACTATATTCTACATGTTTTAAGAGTGAAATGTAACCACAGAACGTGTTTGTTAATTAAAAGGCAAGTTCAGCACAGCGTTAATAGCCTCGATGCCATAATTGTGATAATTTTGTTTTAAATTAGGAAAAAGACTCGTATACAGGGCCCCACAAAATCTAATAGCCACGGCCCACAGGAGGGTTAATCTGACCTTGCCTCCCCCCACATCAATGCCGCACTTGTGAGCAATGTTAACCTCTCCTTGCAACACCCAGGCCCTCCTCCTGTGCCTCCCCCGCACACACTGCTCCTCCACAGAGAGAAATAGCACAGCGAAACCATGGCAACTGTGTGCTCCAGCGGGGATGCCAGCACCATGAGCTCAGCACCTGCTCCCAAGGACCCCAGGACCCGGCTGGGCTGGGTGCCACTCACTGGCCTTTGCCAGGCAGCTGGGTTTCAGTCTCGCTCTGCTCAGCCCCTGGGCAGGGGAGCTCAGGGCCTCGGGGGCTTCAGTGCATCACAGCAGAGGTGCTGCTGGGGGGAGGGGGGTCCTTTTAACTCCATCCAAGCCCCGGGGCTGAGCACGTGGGGTGATCTGTAGGGGCCACTGGCACACGTATCTGGAGAGCAGAGGGCAGGGGGCTGAGTCATAGGCACTCGCTGGCCTTGGGTGCTGAGGGGCTGTGCCCCATGCTCTGACTCCACCACTCATCAGCCCTTGCTCAGGTGTGTTGTATGAGGGCTCACACGCTGCAGTGCTAGTCTCTACAACTAGCCACCGACTAGCAGAGTCACCCTTGTTAGCACTTGGCTGGGAGACTTCCAGGGACAGCTAACATGAGATGATGGCATTCTCCTCGTGCTGTCTTTCACGAGATCAAGGACTGGTCACCAGAAAACTCCTCCTGGCACTTCTCCCAGCAATCTTCCAAATTCCAGCTCACTTAGCTTCCCTCTTCATAAAGTTCCCCTGCACTTCCAGTTGGACAGCTGCTTAGAATGCACCATAGCACAGCTGGGAAACAGCTCTGGTGTTCTGCTCCAGAGGTGGCTGCCTGCTAATGCTGGCTGACGTGACAGCTGATGGTGTGTAGTTTGCAAAGCACTCTGGGAGGTGCAGGAAGGAAAGATTTTTGTCAATGGGAACTATTTTCCCCAGCAGCGTCACCACCAGTGTTTAATTTGTGCCGAGGCCTGGCAGTTCAGAGCCCTGGCCCCTCCGGGCTGGTTCCTCTTTCATTACAAATGAAGCACTAGTCACCACGGAGAGATCCAGCATAGATGTTGCAGGAAGGGCAAAGGGGTGCAAGCAGCAGATCTCTTGAAGCCAGTCACAGCCCAGAGATGGGGGAGAGGGCCAGTATCTTAATTCACTGCCTGGAAAAGGGGGTGTCTAGTCTCAGCTCTGACCCCACCCCGGGGAGGCCATGCTGTAGTGATTTGCACCCACCAGGAAAGGTCTTTGATAACCCACCATGAGACACTAGCCAGGATAAGAACCTGGGCTTTCCAACACCAAAGGCACAAGCCGCTGCCCCTTCAGAGGCTGGGGAAACTCCTCTTGCTGTGACCAAGTAGTAGGCTGATATCCTCTATGCTGGCTGTGGCCCCTAGAGGGAGACATGCTCTCTCCACTTTCCCAGGACTCTGGAGCAGAGGCTCTTACTCCTGGCAGGATAGTGGCCATGTCACTTTAAGCTGCTTGGTCCTCTCTCCGCCCAGGGGTGTAAAGTGCCACAAGATCTCCGTGTCTGTACGGAGCTCCCCAGGGAGATGCAGTGTGGACCGGCACAGAGGAGGGACCCCAGGGCTGAACGGGGCTGGTGCATGGAAGGCCCAGCTCCTGCCCTCAGGAGACTGAGCAGTAACTTCCTGGATTCATTTGATGTGTTTTATTTTCCAGCCCCAGAATGGATCCCAGCATGGAGCTGACACAGCAGCCTGTGCCAGCTTTGCCCATCCAAATACACACCACTGCCATCAGACCAGGTAGGAACAAAAATGCTGTCCCCAACTCACTTCCTGCTCCAGAAACCTTCCCAGCCTCAGGCATCTGAGGCGAGTTTTGATTTCTTTAGTCCCCCTGGTCCCAGACTGTCCTGCTCCCCAACACAGTAATAACGGGGAGAGCAGGACTGAACGTATGATTCAAACCTTTACCAGGGCTTCAGACCAAATACGTTCTCTGGAGTCTAACACAAGCTGGCTCCCTGCCCCTCACACTGGTCTGGCATTACAAACCACGGCCATCTGCCCACAGCACCACCATCTGCGATGGGGTCAGCTTCCAAAGCACCAGCCTCTGACCCATGAGCTGAGCGAGAACTAGCTGTAAGGAGCAGGCTGTGGGCAGTAGTTGCAGGGGCCAGCACTAGAGCAAGGCATATGCCCACAGCATACCAGTGTATGGTGCATATGACCCTGCTCCCCGGAGGGAGCAGAGCTCCCAGCTGCATTGGGTCCCCTGCTGATTCCCTAGAAGCCCCACTACATCCTCAGGGACCAGATTTTAGACACAAATGCCTGTGCTTAAAATGCAAAGTACCACTGCCACCCTTGAGCCATGCTGTGTGCACAGGCCCAGAGGGTGTCTGCACATGCAGAAATGCTGCCATTCATGCAAAACACATGGACGCAGGCATATAACTAGGTGTGCAAACTGCACAGCTGGGTACGCAAAGCAGGTGACCGTCTGAGCAAAATCTGCAGTGCGGCACTCCTATTTTGCACACATAACCACATCTTTGCACATGGGTTCCCCATTCAGGCACCTGGGTCTGAAAATCTGGCCCCAGGGATACGTGGAGAGAGATTCCCTGTGGCGGGGGAGAACTCTAGCCAGGAGAACGTCTGCGTCCTGGGGTATCCCTGCCAAAAACAACCCTGCAGAAATAGAACTCTTGTGAGTGTGTGGCAAGCTCTCATCCTACCTGGTTCAGGGACCTGCACTGTAATGGAAGGTTTCTATGCACATGGTGTCTGGGACAGTGGTTCTCAATCAGGGGTATGTGTACCCCCGCAGGTACTCCGAGGTCTTCCGGGGGTACATGTAGAGATTTGTCTAGTTTTACAACAGGCTACATAAAAGGACTAGCGAAGTCAGTAAAATTTAAATTTCATGCAGACAATGACTTGTTTATACTGCTCTATATACTATACACTGACATGTAAGTGCAACATGTATATTCCAATTGATATTTTAGAATTATATGGTAAAATGAGAAAGTCGGCAATTTTTCAGTAACAGTGTGCTGGGGCCCTTTTTATGTCTGATTTGTAAGCAAGTAGTTTTTAAGTGAGGTGCACAAGACAAATCTGGGACATCCCTCGACCGGGCTGTGTACAGACCACCCTGCCGAGCTCTTCTTGTCAGCCCTGGGGGTGATTCTTGGGAGAGGTAGGACAGGGCTGCAAGTGTAATGCTGACAGACCCCGGTTGCTGGTGGGTGGGATTGAACCAGGGACTTCTGGAGCTTAGTGTGTGAGCCGCTACCGCATGAGCTAAAAGCCACCTGGCTCTTAGCTAAGGCGGCAGAGCAGACTCGTTTAACTCTCTCTCGCTACGTGGTCTCAGTGCCACTAGATGGGACAGAACCCCACCCCCAGAAGCGGGTTACACAAGGACCATAAAGGTGATTCTTGATTGAGGCTGCTGGACACAGACGGTCCCTGTGGTTCTCTCTGGCTCTTTAGCTTCCAGACGAACACAGTCTGTGCTGCCTAGTGCCACCAGACAGATCTCTAAGCCCAGACCAAGGGGGAGGGACTTCTGACTACACCACCAGCCCTGTATCCCAAGCAGCATAACGTTGCTTTGACAGGCCCTAGACAGAGAGCTTAGACCTTAGGGGGATCTGGGGGGTCCCCCAGAGCTGAGCTCTCCAACACTGCTTCATTGCAAGCATCCTATGTTTACATAAGCCTATGCCAGGCAGGTAATTAGCCATGCCCATCATCCCCGATACAGCCGTGGTTGTTTATCCCATGCATGCAGGTGCTGGTTTACACATGGCAGTGTGGGTCTGTGTAGAGCTGGTCAGATTACTGGTTGCAGAGACGCGATGTGTGGAATTTGGCCAGCTGATTTAACAAATCCCTGCCCTCTGCTCAGCTGGCTGGGGTTGTCTGCATACTCGCCACTGTTTATCTGTGATGTACCACTGGTTGCGTAAGTCACATGGTGCTGTGTTTGCTTCCTCAGTGGGCGACTGAAACTTACAAAAAGGAGAATAAGGAATTGCTGCACTTGTACAAGAAGGGCTTGGTGCTGTATAGGGCACGAGATCCACTCCCTGCCCCAGAGCCCATGGGCGCAATCAGATCAGCACAAGGCTGGTCCAGCTGGGACTCAGACAGGTGTAAATCAGCAGTAATTCCACTGTGGTCCATGCCATTCTGCGGTTCAAACAAGAGGAGGATTGGGCTCAAAGCAGGCTGGCCGGAAGCCAGAGAGGGAGCAACTAGGACAGGGCCTCTCTGTTTCCATGATTCTCTTTGCTCTGGATGTTCTGTTATCAACTCCCTCTTGGTGGGTTGGCAGCAGGGAATGAACGGGCACTGATAAATTCACCTGGCTGGGAATTTCTTTCTTTCTTATGAAAACTGCACTTCCTGAAATATTGACATTTTCCACAAGAAAATCTCAATTTTGCTGAAACTTTCCAATTTGCTTTCAGAAAAATCAGAATAAAGTAATTCCTTTTGGATCAGTTTGATGTTAATCTGTGTCCACTGGAGCTGTTGTGGTGTCTCATGCCCCCCCACTTCTTCTCTATGAGTTAAGCTCTCTGGCGGGAGTACATCACCCATGATGCATCACAGCCTCCCTCTGATTGAACTGCTGTGTGCATCATAGGAGTCACATAACCATGGTGCATCATGGGAGGTGTAGTCCAGTCAAGGAGTTCAACCAGTAGGGGAGGATGGAAGCATGCGTCACTGTGACACCTCAGATAGGCACAGATTAAGGTCAAACTAAGCTGAAACAAAATGTGGCAACATTTCTGAATCAAAACTTTCTATTTGGCAAAAAATGTTGATACATCAACTTTGCTGTGGCCTGATTCAGAATTAAACAAATGTGGGAATAGTGAAGTTTCTTGCAGAATGAAAATTCAGATTTTCAATCCTCTCTGTAAATCCTGGGCCATGCATGCTCGTGGTGTCTCTGGTATGGCCCTGGCCTCTGGCACTGTAGTGTCTGAGCACTGGATGCCCTTGGTCACAAGCAGACTGGGCACTCCTAAAGCAACAGCCCCCTCCCCCGCCACCAGGCGTGTGAATAAGCCTTGTTCTCGCCAATTCTGAACCAGGCCGTGGCTGTAGGGAATTCCCCATCACTGTCTCTGCACCATTCGGCCAGCTCCAGTTCTTACCCCAGCATGGACACTTTTGCACATGTGCCTACTAGACTCACCAGCATTGCCAACTCCAAGCATTGCGGGATCATGAGTCTGGCTAAAATTCAGGAGCTTTCAAAAATAACCTGTTTAGAGCAGCCTCTGCAGAATGAGACTCAAGGTCCCTTCTCTCTCCTGTTGCAGGGCTGGCTGGCTTCCCCTGAGATGATCTGAAGAGGAGCTGGAGAAGGAAGAGCTTGTTTAAGATGACACGAACCGACCCACCTGACATACTGGTGTCTACAGTGTATCAAGACCTAGAGGTGAAGTGCCCAGCACCCAGGGATCCCATCGTCTGCCAGCCACTGACACAATGTGACGCCTTAATGTCGGCGTCTCTGCCGCGCGACCCGCAGCCCTTCAACAAGCGCCACTGTAGGAGCTTTGACTTTCTTGAGTTGCTCGACGACCAGCTGGCCCCTGCTCCTGCTATGGAGCGCCACTGCCGGCACCCGGGCACCCCCGAGCCTTCCTCAGGCTCCGGAGGCAGGAAGGCTCCTCCCAGGCCGGACGTTCAGAACACCAGGCCACCCCCTCATGGCAGGGAAGGCCCCAAGGAGCCATTGGCTCGGGCGGAGCCAAAGAGGCGAGCGAGGTCCAAGAGCGCCCCTCGGGTGAAATCCACCTTCACTCCCATTCCCATCCAGATGTCGTCCTCGTCTCCCCCCATGCCGGCCAGGCGGGGACGGGAGGCTCTGCGCCTCTCCAGGGAGCCTGCGAGGACGGAGACGTCCCCGCGCAGGGGGAGCGGATACGCACCAATGAAGGCCCCAATGAACGAGGTGCACCCCATCAAGCTGCAGCCCCAGCGGAGCAGCACCAGCCGCATCTCCCCACTATGTGTCAGCAGCAACTGCCCGGAGGAGGCCCCAGGTGGGAGGCCGGCCACAAGCCTGCATGTCAAGTGCCGGATGGACATGAAGCCAGACGAGGCGGTGCTGGTGCACGCGGCACACAGCCTGAAGGCCCAGAGCAGGATGGAGGTGCCATCCTGGCCGAGGCCGCCTGGCGCTATCCGGAGCCTGACCATCCCAAGCAGCAGGCAGGTGTCCGTGTCCCGCACTCCCACACCCAGCGATTCCTACAGCGGGGAGCACAGGCTGCCCTACCCCAACGAGTACTACGAAGGTGACCCCCGAGGCCAGGTTTACCAGGCCGTGCCCTCCCCGCAGGACTATCCCGAGAGGGGCTGTGTGACCTTCTCCGCTCCTAACGTGCCCACCAAGTTCTTCTACACAGAGGAGCCAGCCGGGTGCCCTGGCCTCGGCATTCCACTGAAAAGCTCTGGCTACGAGGCGTGTCCTCGCCCATACCCAGGGCGCCACCTCCCTCCACAGCCCTTCTACCCGGAGGACCCAGCCAAAGGTAATATCCACACCATCCCACCCAGGACTTTCTACGTGGAAGAAGCTCGGACCTACCCCATCCAGGAAGCCCCTGCCCGCACCTTCTACAGAGAAGACCCTCGATTCTACACCTCCAGGGGCATGCCCACCAAACCCCTCTATGCAGAGGACCCCAGGATGTACCCTGCTCTGAACACCTCCTCCCGGTTGTTCTACACTGAGGATTATGGCAAATACCATGAGAGGGAATCCATTTCGCGGACGTACCCTCATGCCCGTAGCACCCAGCCTTTGCAGTTCAGCGACTGGTACTGCCCGGACCGGGGTGCACTGCCCTACCAGACCTTGCAGATGTCCCGCTTTGCACCTCATCCCTCTGGGCAGGAGGCCTTGCTTTCCTCTTGGCATGCCAGCTACAGCGCCAACCAGCCCCGCCTAGGCACAGACACCCGGCATTACTCCAAATCCTGGGACAACATCCTGGCGCCCAGTGTCCGCAGGGAGGACCCCATGTTCCGCGGGCGCAGCTATGAGAACCTGCTCGCCCGGGAGCAGCACCGTGCCTTATCCCCTGACGACCGGCGGCAGCCCGTGGTGATCAATCTGTCCAGTTCCCCCAAGCGCTATGCCGCGCTCTCCCTCTCGGAGAACTCCATCATGGAGAAGATGCACGCAGACGGTGGGCGGTGCCCCCTGGGCCGCTCCTGGTTTGTCACCCCAGAAATCACCATCACCGACAATGACATCAAAGCCAATGGGCTGAGCAAGAGCGAGAAGCGCTCGGCCAGCTGGGATATGCTGGATGCCGGGCGGGATGGGCATCGCTCCCGCGCCGCACACTGCTACTTGGATCCTACTGCCAAAGAGACCATCCAAAGCAGCTCCGCCCGCCAGCGCAGCCTGGAGCAGCTGGACGAGCTGATCACAGACCTGGTCATCGACTCCAAGCCCCCGCCCAGCCGCCGCCCCAGCAACGGGGACAGCCTGACAGACCAGCTCAAGAGGCTGATCGACAGTGACGCGCCCGGGCCTGCCAGGAAGCTGGAGGCCAGGAAGCCGCTGCCTTTATTGGTGGGTGGTCCCAGGCCCACCAAGGAGCAGCCGGGCCCGAGTTCCTTCCACAGAGACGTACGCAGGGAGCAGGGTGGCCGCTCGCTTGCCATGTCTGCCTCCAGCAGCAGCTTTGAGAAGCAGCAGGATGGCTGCTCCCCGGAGCTGAGCGCGGACGAGGACGACATGATGATGTGTTCGAATGCCAAGTGCAAGCGCACGGAGACCATGTTCAATGCCTGCCTCTACTTCAAGTCCTGCCACAGCTGCTATACATACTACTGCTCCCGGAGCTGCCGCCGCGAGGACTGGGACACGCACAAGGAGAGCTGCGTCTATGGGCGTATCGGGAGCATCTGCCGGCACGTGCTGCAGTTCTGCCGGGAGAATGCCGAGGTGCACAAGGCCTTCTCGCGCATTGCCAAGGTGGGGTACCTTTCCCGGGGGCGAGGGGTGCTGTTCCTGGGCTTCCCCAGCTCAGGCTCAGCCGAGAACTTCCTCCAGTTTGGCTTGGAGAGCCTGCTGATGTCTCCCACCTACCTGTCCCTGCGGGAGCTGGAGGGCTACGCGGAGAGCCTGGGGGATTATGCCCGGGAGTTGGGGGTGTCTGGCAGCCAGTACGACCCTGAGGAATGTTTCCTCTTGAATGTAACTGTGGCCGTTGGACAAAAAGTGCCTGTGAGGCCATCCCCCAAGGTCCAGGTGCCGACAGTCAGGAAATACGCCAAGATGGCCTTAGCCTCCTCCAGCCCCGAGAAGCAGATCCTGAAGAAGGAACGGGACATGGAGACCTTGATCCTGACCCCCCCGCCTGGCACGGCGGACCTCGACAAGGAGGGGGAGGAAGGGCGGAAGGCCCGGGAGGTCTGCTTCATCAACATCCAGCGGGAGCTGCGGATCCGAGGCGTCTTCCTGCGCCATGAGTTCCCCAAAATCTACGAGCAGCTGTGTGACTTTGTGGAGAGCAACAAGAGGTTCACGCCCACCACCATCTACCCCATTGACAGGCGGACCGGAAAGCAGTTCATGTGCATGATCATGGCCGCCTCTGAGCCACGGACCCTGGACTGGGTCGCCAGCCCCAACCTCCTGGACGACCTCATGTGACCAGCGCTGCCGCACCACACAGGCCTCCTGTTTAGTCCCCTTTGTAGACAGGTATTTTATTATTGATGCACTAAACTGGTCAGTCAGAATCTTCCTACCCTTTCTAGCAGATAACTGTTGGTGCGTGGGTCCCGGGGAGGCCTGGGAAAGCTGCTGTCCTGATGGGGTGGCACAGATCCATGGACTCCATGGGACTCAGGCCACCTGCCTCTGTGGCCACTGACTAGTCAGGGCAGGATCTGCTGTGCTCTCTAGATCCTGGTTGGCCTTGGTGGGGATAGAGGGGTGGGGCGATGTGCTATGAGGAGAGGGCTGCTCCGTGGAGGGTAACTCCAGTGCCACAGGTCTGTCTCTCAGTGAGGGTCTTTCACTGCCTTCTCTTTGTTTAACCTGATTCCCAGGTGGGCTTGGCCAAGGCACAGGGCAACAAGTGACTGGCCTGCAGGTGTTCTAGTAACAGCTCAGCCTAGAACCTGCGGCCCTGCCTGGTCCTACTTCCTAAATCTAACCACTCGACAACACGGCTACCTCTAAGCAAGTGTGGCCAGAGCTCCCTGCCATGCCCACTCCATCCCACTGCCTAGACACCAAACTCCCACGCGGCCAGTTCCTCTCCCCCATCCCCTCGCCGCCTTGTTTAATTCTGATGACAGCCAGGAAGGGGCATGTTTTCAACCTGGCCTCTGCAAGTAGCCCCAGTGTCTTAGCCCAGCGGTTCCCATTTGTCTGCAGGGCTGCATAACTGTACCTGGAAGGGGGCTCGGGGCCATGCCTCGGCACGGGGGGTGAGTGGAGAGGGGGCTTGGGAGCATGCCAGGGGCTTTGGATTATGCAGACACGTTTGTGTCTCTCATTTGAAAATCTGGCCCTATGCGTCTGAGTCTCTATATAGCACGTTATATGGGACGAGTCTCTATACAGTGCGCCCCCCACGTGGGCTCTATATGGGACGAGTCTCTATACAGTGCGCCCCCCACGTGGGCTCTATATGGGACGAGTCTCTATACAGTGAGCCCCCACGTGGGCTCTATATGGGATGAGTCTCAGACCAGCGTGAACACTAGACGGTCTCTATGCAGCATGAGGCTCTATACCGCAGTGGCGTAGCCAGGATGGGACATTTGGGTGGGTTCCAACTTTGGGTGGGTGGGCAATGACGGGGAGGGAGGACCTTACCGGGGGTGATGGATGCTCTGGCCAGGGGCCCCCTGGGGCCCCAGGCGCGCACCCAGCTCCGGGAGGAGACTCTGCTCTCCAGTGGCAATGGCTCCTGTCACCGCCCCAGGCCGGGCCTGGCCCCCGCAAGTGGCAGACCTACCTTTTTTGAGGACTCCTTTGCCTCCGCTGGGTCGCCTGAAGCTCGCCCTCCTCCTAGTGGTGGATTAGCCACTGGGCCAAAGGGGCACGCCCAGGGGCCCCAAACAATTGGAGGGCCCCAGAAAAATGGGCACTGCCACCGGGGAGCGGGATTGGGGTGGGGGGGTGCTCCAGCTGGGGAGTGGGGCGCTGGGGCTGCAGCGTCGGACGGAGCAGAGCAAGCCCCCGACCCTGCTCCCTGGCTGGAGCACTGGGCAGAGTGGGGTAAACCCCCAACCCCGCTCTCCAGCCGGGCAAAGGGGAAAGCCCCCCACTGCCCACAGGAGCACCAGGCAGGTGGAGCAGAGCCAGCCCCTGCGCCCCAACCCTGCTCCGCGGCTGGAGTGCTGGGCGGGCAGGCAAAGTGAGGCAAGCTGGGGCCGGAGCAGAGCTGGGGCTGGGGGATGGGCCGGGATGCTACGTGGGTGGGCCACGGCCCTCCAGGTCCACTCGTGGCTACAGCCCTGCTGTCCAGTGTGGGCTCGATACGCTCTGAGTCTCCATACAATGTGTGCTCGGTACGGGCGCTATCCAATAGGCTCAATCCAGTGCACGCTAGACAGTGTCTCTACAGTACGAGTCTCTGCGGTGTGCCACAGAGCTGGTCTTTATGCGGCATGCGGCTCTGGAGCTCTCCATACAGTATGAGGCTCTAGGTGGTCTCTAGGCAGTAGCATTCCCTCCCCTCAGGCCTGTGCACAGCTGCCCACCTGTCCCCACATGCTGCTTCCACTTGCCAAAATCCCCCTGGTCCCTCTCCAGCCCCTCCCAAGTGCTGAGTCAGCCTCAGCTGCCCACACCAGGGCCCCGTCCTGTGGGGTGCTCAGGCCCTGCAGCGCCGTGTAGACTGGGGCAGGACGCTCTTGCTGTGCCAGGCCAGCATGGGAATCTGCTAGTGCCTGACTTAGGGTGGAGGCCGTGAGGCGTAAAAGTTCCAAGACACTTGATGCACTTTATCTGTAACTGACAATAACCCACTTCCAGGGCAAAGCCAGCAGCGGCCGCCCCCAGTTCTCCCCCCAGTAGTAAGGCCCAAGCCCACCTCCCTCTTCTCCATTGCAGCAGGGCATTCCCACCCCTCCCAGCATACCTGGGCAGGGAGCCTGGTACCCACCTGGCCCTGTGTGCAAAGCCAAGGAAGAGCTCTGAGAGGGCTGCGCTCCCTGGGTTGTGTGTGGCCAGCTCCTCTGGGAATGGAGGGGCCCCAGGCCCAGGTGGGTCCGGTGCTGGCTGCCCGTAGTGCAGGAATCCTGGGGGAGCGGGGGCCCTGGAAGCCATGGGGCCTAGGGCTTTCCAGTGAATCCTGGGCCAGCCCATGTTGCAGCAGGATCTAGAGCGAGGTTGGTCTCTGCATTCTCATCGAGAATAGAACTCCTGAGACAGGCCCAGCGGGAGAACTCCTGCCCCTGGGCTGCCCTTGCTTGCGGCTCAGCACCCCGTGCCGGAGGAGCACTGCAGAAGGGTGGCCTGTTTCTGGTAGCGTCTCCGCCGCTGCTCCTCTCCAGGCATTGCGATGCCACCTGGGTCCCCCAGGGGCTCAAACCCATCTGGAGTTTTGCCCAATTTGGTGTCCCTAGTGGAATTCAAAGCCATGCTGCCGCTCCCCGCTCCTGAACTTCACTGATGGTATTAACGAGCGCTGAGCCTAGTGCAGGGCTGAGGTGGGGCCTGAGCCAAGAGCATTGCACAGCCCAGTAATTCTTTCTCTGATGGCCCAAGGCGGGAGTGAGCCCCAGGCCCGGCCCGGTGGAGGCAGCTGTGGTGGTGGAAGAGGGTGGCCACAGGCCAGCTAATGTCAGTTGGGGAGGGGTAAGCAGCGCCACGTGCGGGGGCTCTGTCCCGGAGACAGCCGCTGCCAGGCATCCCTGCACCTCTCTGCAGGGGGCAGGAAGCAGGGCCTCAGCCGCCCCACCCAGACATTGCCGCCCCCTGCCCAGCTCCTCGGTAAATGAGCCAGCGGGTCCCGAGCCAGGATTTATCCTGCTGCACGCCAGCCCCGGCTCTCCGCGGCTCTCCGGGGGCCACCTTCCTGGAACAGCCTCTTTCTTATGGCCTTGCTCTGGCTTCGGGACTTACCGCGCCAGCAGCCCTTGGGTTTATTTGGGGAGGCTCCTTCGTGGGGCCGTGCAGAGAGCGAGCAGACGCTCCCCGTCCTAGCCGGCACCTTACCCACCAGCCTGCTGCAGGGAGAGCTCCGCTCGCTCTGGCTTGGGCGGGGGGAGCAGGTGTCTCCCTGCCCAGCAAAGGGAGGCTGTGATCTTTGCCAGGGAGCTACTGCCCTAGGCCGGGCCCCACTCCTGAGTGACGGGAACTGCTTACTGCAGGGCCCCAGGGCCCGAACAGCGGGATCACCAAAGAGCAATCCCGGAGGCAGATCGGAGTGCTGGACTGGCCCTTTCCGGTGCTGCAAACAGCCCAGCAAGTCCAGGGTTAAATTAACCCCACCACGTGCCTTTGCACCTCCCTGGCATCGGATGGCCACAGTGCCAGCCGGGGGCTGTTTTTCCACCTCTCCTGTTATTGCCATCTCTGAGTGTGCCACAGGCCTGGGCTAGCGGGACAGCTGCGCTCTGCAGCAGCCACCCCATGGTTCAAAGGGTTAAAGCTGTTGTGAAGGGAGGGGTCTGTTTGGGGGGTGCAGACACCTGGGGGGGTGGCGCACGTGCTTTCAGGGAAAGTGCCAAATGTTTTCTGGTTACACTTCTAGGCGAAGTCCAGCGCAGCTGCTGAGTGGGGAGGGGAGTGAACGCTGGCGTGCAGGGGGCATGGCATGGACGTGCATGGGGCAGGGATCGTGCGAGGTACAGGCATGGATTACGCGTGCTCGTGGGATTGGTGTTTATGCCAGCACACACCTGCTGGGGGAACCTGGCTCTGAGGGGTGGGGGTAGGGGTGGCCTGTGTTTTAAAGCAGGGGGGCTGAGGGGGGTTTCCCAGGGGCTGCCCAGCTGGGTCAGTCCTTACGGCAGAGGCTGGGTTTAGGCTGCAGTTTCTCTGGAGGGGCTGCTGTGCTTGTGCGCAGGGCTGGAAATCAGCTGGGCCTAGTGTAAATACAGCCCCGCTGACTGCCCCCTGCCCACAGGCCGGAGCCAGGCGTCCTGTGGGAGCTCCCCCGCCCTGCCATGCAGAGGGCATCCCCGGAGCTCCCTGCTGGTGGGCTGGGAGCAGCAATGAGCCTCTCCCAGAGGGTGCAGGCGCAGGGCACGGAAGACGGGGGATGAGCACCTCTCACTCTGGCCTCCCTGCCATTGGGCTGGTGCTGGAGTCGCTGCCAGGTCCAGGCAGCAGGTGACTGACCCATGAGGACGCTCACAGCTGCTGCCATCCTTGTTTCTCCTCTGTCCCAGCAAAGGAGCTTGGACGATTGCCAGCTTGGGCTCTGCCAAATCCTGCCTGGGAGCATCTCCTGCCCTTAGCAGGATCCCTGCACATGCTGCAGGGCTGTGTGCCAGAGGAGCTCTTCCCTCCCTCTCCTCAGGGTGCTCCCTGGCGTAAAACGGGGCTCATGGAGGGAAGGCTGAGGGATGGAGGGCCACGGAAGGCCCCTCCCTGCAGCCAGGGCGGGTATCTCCGGATTGGGTCCCTTGCCAGCCTTAGGACTAATGAATTCCTTGCAACCTAGCAGCTCTAACCTCAGCCCCTACCCCGCTGTGGCACTGCCCAGCCAACTTGCTGTTTGAAGCCAGCTGCCTGCGGTGTGTTCCCCATCTCCCGCCCCCCACCGCCATCTTGAGAGCCCAAGGCGCTCGGCTAGCTCCCCTCCTGTTCTCTGCAGCAGCAGCAGGTGCTGCCTAACCTTCCCAAGGCGTGTCCGGCCTGCCTGGGCCACGGGATTTCCCGCAGGGGCCCTCGTGTGCTAGCGTGTCCATGACACCAGCCTCGGGGTCCCAGCGAAGCACCCCAGGCTGTGGCAGTGCCCTGCACTCGGGGACGGGCCGAGACGGGGGCCACACAAGAGTCGTGGTCTCTTTGGAGTCCAGGGAGCTTCTGCTCAGCCCAGCTACTTCCTTCAGACTCCAGCACTGCCCCCAATGCAGCAAACCCGCTCCCGTGGCTGGAGCTCCCCATGGTGTCGGCCTGCCCATCCTACCCCCAAACGCCCAAGCTCCAGAGCCAGGGGCTGGCAGGCGACCAGCCGGCTGAGCGCTGCATTGGAGCAGGAGGGGTGGAGCTGCCCAGAGCTACCTGAGGATGGGCGAGGGGGAGAAGTGGGGGGCCTGTTTAAGGTACGCTGGGGCTGGGGCTGCTGGCTTGAAGTGGTTTCCATCATCTAGGTTTACAGCTCTCAGCACCCCCACTGTACAAGTTGTTCCAGCGCCCCTGGGTGCAGCAAGCCCCTGCCATGCAGTCAGCCAAGCCCAGAATGGGGCAGTGGGGAGCCGTGGCTCTGCCTATGCGCCAGCCCTTCTGGGCCCAGTTGTTCCTGGGCAGGGAGCTCCTCCTCTGTGCTCCGTCCCAAAGGACGAGGGACGAGCCGTCACCTCGCCCCGTCCCCTGTTGCTCCGTCCCAAAGGACGAGGGACGAGCCGTCACCTCGCCCCGTCCCCTGTTGCTCCGTCCCAAAGGACGAGGGACGAGCCGTCACCTCGCCCTGTTCCCTGTTGCTCCGTCCCAAAGGACGAGGGACGAGCCGTCACCTCGCCCCGTCCCCTGTTGCTCCGTCCCAAAGGACGAGGGACGAGCCGTCACCTCGCCCCGTCCCCTGTTGCTCCGTCCCAAAGGACGAGGGACGAGCCGTCACCTCGCCCTGTTCCCTGTTGCTCCGTCCCAAAGGACGAGGGACGAGCCGTCACCTCGCCCCGTCCCCTGTTGCTCTGTCCCAAGGGACGAGCCGTCACCTCGCCCCGTCCCCTGTTGCTCCGTCCCAAAGGACGAGGGACGAGCTGTCACCTTGCCCCGTCCCCTGTTGCTCAGCTGAGCTCCACCATCATCCCAGGGCTGCACCATGTGGCTGGAAGCAGCAGGTGCCCCTCCCCACGCCCCACCTCGACCAGAGAGCCCACCCTGACCTGCGGGGATACGGCCACTCGCTCCTGGGCCGGGGGGCCCACCGGTGCCAAGTGAAATGGTGGGTTTGCTGTCTCTGGTCCCCTCCCCTGGCTGGATGCATCTGAGAGCCTTCCGCACCCCTGCTTTTGGTGGGGTCCTGGCACTAGTCGTGTTTTAGATGGGGTCTCTGCTGGGTTTGCAGCTCGCCCTCGCGCCAGAGCCCAAGACGGGTGCAGCTCCACATATGGATTCGGGGGGGGGGTAATCCCATTGGACAAGGCGAATGACTTTTATGAGTGTTGGCGTCTCTCGGGTGCACTCAGACTGTCAGATGCCAGCCGCCCAGCGAGCGTGGCCAGGACAATGTACCTTAGCAACAGCCCCCTGCTGCAGCGCCTGTCTGGGGGCATTCGAGGTGGAGCCGGCGGGAGGTGGCCTGGATTCCAAACATCTCAGCTGTGCAATCACCCAGCAAAGCCACAGGTGCCAGGCCAGCAGCTTTCCCTCTCCCTGGCATCTTTTCTGTGGCGATCTCAGCTTCTCCAGGCGGATGGGAACGTAATGGCAGAAGCAGGCCGGGGGGTCGTCTCTTTCATGCAGTGGGACTCCAACAACCCGGACGTGATGCCAAGTCCAGCATTTGGCTACAGTGTAACATCAGCTGGGCTTAAAACCAAAGCACCAAGTGATCCCTCTGCTGGCACGGGCCGAGGCGGAGGGTTGACGAGGTTGAATTGCCCTCCCCACCCCGGGGGGGCCCTGTGAACAGCACCCACCTGCAGGTTGGGGGTGCAGCCTCCAGGGCTGTCAATCTTGGAGCGCTGTGTGCCCTGGTTGCTTCAGTCATTGGCCCATGTTCTGTGGCTTCACCCCCTTGGCTGAGGTTTGGGTCGGCTGGGATCCCCCCCCCCCCGTTTGTTCGTTCTAGGGCCCTGACCTCACCAGCGGGGGGGGGGGGGGGGCTTTTTGTTGCTGTCACCCCCTGGGGTTTCAGGCGGCTGCCGGCCCTGGCTCTTCATTCTTTGCCCAGTGACAAGGCTGGCTGGCTCCGGGGGCCCCCTCACTGAGCGGGCAGGGCGGTGTTGCCCGTCCCAGCACATAGTGACCCTGCATCCAGCGCCCAGCTCCTGCGTGGCAAAGCCAAGCCACTGGGCCACGGTGTGCAGCCACCAGTTCATGCTGCTGAACGCGCTGCTTGATAGTCCTGGTGAATGCAGCCACCCTCCACGGGCCAGGCCAGGCCCTGCCCATGCCGCCCCGCCCCGCCATGGGCTGTGAGCAGGACCTTTAGATTCAACCCACAAGCCTTGCCTGCTTGAGCTGGAGGAGTAACTCCACTACCGATAGCAGCAGGAGGCTGTTGTCCTCTAGTGGAAGCAGCAAAGAGTCCTGTGGCACCTTATAGACTAACAGACGTATTGCAGCATGCGCTTTCGTGGGTGAATCCCCACCTCATCGGATGCATGTCACAGGGAGCACAGGGAAGCCAGCCTGGTGTAAATCCAGACTGACCGCACTGGCAGCAGGGTTCCCAGACCTGCGACTCTCCTCAGAGCCCTCCCTTCTGGGTGCATGCTGGAGCTGGTGCTTCCTAGGGAAGCAAAAGGGAGCTGCCGACAGGTCCCCTGGTGGATCCACTCACCCCTTGTGCCCAGGCATAGTGCGCACCCTGTGAACAGAACAGCTCCTGTTCTGCTCCCACCTGACCCGGGTGGGAGAGCACAAGGATCGGCACCCAGTGAGCATGCAAAGCCAGGGGCAGGAGACCTGTTGTGCAGCATTAGTACTGCCACATGCTGGTTGCGTACTCAGGGGCCAGCCTGAACCCCGCTGGCGGCAGATGCAGTTCCATTGCCTTCAGCGCTCGGGGGGGCTGGGTGTGAACTGGCCCACGCCTTTGATTGAGGTGGAATGAGAGAGGAGTTGAGCAGGTTCCAGTGCATGGGAACTGCTGCCCCTTTGCTGCTGGGAGCCCCTGCCGCCTCCGCAAGGCTGCTGCTCTAGGGCGAGCTGCTGGCCCAGATACGGGTAGCAGCGTGTCTGCTCTCTAGCCCTGCTCTTCCCTCTGCAGATGGGCCCTGCATGGTGCCCCCAGGGCTGCCCCTAGTCAAGCCGCTGACTGGGGTCAAGTGAGCCGCGGGAAAGTGCAGCTGAGACAGAGTCAGGTGCTCTGGAGTTCTAAGTCCTGAGTTGAAACTGATGCAGTGCGTGACCTTGGACAAATCACTTAACCACTTTGTGCCTCAGTTTCCCCCATAAGTTGGGGGTAGAATCACCTACCTATCCCCGAGGGGTGGGGGAGGCTGCAAAGACGTTTGTGTTTGCTGAGCGATAGGTATTAGCAATATTCTCCTTGTCCCTAGGGCTTGAGTTCTGAGCCAGGGCAGCCCCACCTTTTGGGGCTGCCTCAGCCAACAAGAGAAGGGGGCACAAGTTCTGCCTCATTTACAATGCAAAGGTGAAGTGAGCAGCAAGAGGGGAGCAGTGCAGAGACGCCGATCAGCTGCCAAACACTGGACACGAGGAGCTGAGACCAAATTCCTGCATTCCCAGCCCATACCCTCAGCTGCCCTAGTCAGCATCCATGTCAAGTGAGAGACGCTGACTTACACCAGACGAGGATCTGCCCCAGGGAACACCATGTGCCCATTGCTGTGTTACAGGTGCACTGGGGAGGTTCACCTAGGCAGTGGTTCCCAAACGTTAGCAAACCAAGGGCCCCCCAAGCCACCCACTCAGCCCCGGGCCCCGCCTCCACTCCATCCCTTCCCCCAAGGCCCCCTGCCTCTTTCCACCCTCTCCCCCAAGCATGCCCGTCCTCGCTCCTCCCCCTTCCTCCCAGGCCCTCCTGCAGGCCATGGAACAGGAGGCACTGAGAGGGGCGGAGGACCCACAGGAGTGCCCTCGCAGACCCCTTTGAGAAACGCTGACCTAGAGGGAATCCTAAAGCTTTCCCTCTCCATGCTGTTGGCTTCCCTTCAGCACAGGCCGTGCAACCCACGGGTCAGGGTCAGTTTCCATGCTCTAGCTGAGGGCTGTTGTGTTTGGGTTGCCAAGGAAGTGTGCCAGCCTTTAGAGACCAGTCCGTTTTGTTGTCTTTCCTGGGACCGCCCAGTCCTCTGCCATCTCATCAATGCTCATTTCTTACCAGCCCTTCTTTTGCGGCCAAGTTTGACTCTGACCCTTTCAACTCCCTGGGGTTCATGCTGGGGCTGTTAGGGTTTGACCCCCGAAGCTTGGAGCCACAGGTGGCCTTGGATCTGTGCCTGGAGCCTCCCTGGAGGTGAAGGGGGGGGTGTTGTTGTAAACTGGGGGGTATAAGCCCCATTTGCTGATGTGTTACTGGCCATGTGAAATGGAGAAGGGAGTTTGAGAACTGACCTTTCCCCTGGACAATTCTGTTACCCACTCGAGGCACTTCCATGGGCTCAAGATGTAACACCGGCACCCCCACCCTTGCCCAGTTCCCAATGCTCGGGGCGAAAGGCAGGGGTGGCTCTAGCTTTTTTGCTGCCCCAAGCACGGCAGGCAGGCTGCCTTCGGCGGTGCGCCTGTGGGAGGTCCCCAGTCCCGCGGATTCGGCGGCGTGCCTGCGGGAAGTCCCTGGACCCGTGGATTCAGCGGTGTGCCTGCAGGAGGTTCCCGGTCACGTGGATTCGGCAGCGTGCCTGCGGGAGGTCCCCGGACCCGTGGATTCGGCGGCGTGCCTGCGGGAGGTCCCTGGACCCGTGGATTCGGCGGCGTGCCTGCAGGAGGTCCCCAGTCCCGCGGATTCGGCGACGTGCCTGCGGGAGGTCCCTGGACCCGTGGATTCGGCGGCTTGCCTGCGGGAGGTCCCCGGTCATCTGGATTCAGCAGCTTGCCTGCGGGAGGTCCCCGGTCCCGCAGACTTGGCGTACCCACTGCTGAATTGCTGCCGAATCCACGGGACCAGTGGAATTCCCACAGGAGCGCCGCCGAAGGCTGCCTGACTGCCGCATTCGCAGGGACCGGCAGGGCACCCCCCACGGCTTGCTGCCCCAGGCACGCGCTTGGAGCACTGGTGCCTGGAGCTGCCGCTGGCGAAAGGCACCTGCCCTTACCCAGTGACTAATGCTCTGGGCGAAAGGCACCCACCCTTACCCAGTTCCTAGGGCTCAGGACATAATCTTCTGCGGGTCTGCAGGGTCTTTTACCAGTGAAGGAGCCTTACACAACAATAGTCTCTATTTATTAACAGCTACCAAAACAGAACACACTCGCTAAGCAGGCACTGCTCACCACTCCCAATAAGGCAAACAAACTTTTCCTGGTGGCCAGGCAGGATCAGGTCATTTGGGGTTCCAGCTTCTGCACAGTCTGATTGGCAGGTGTTGAGGTCAGGCAGCTCTGATCTCGGGTTGTGTCCTGGAGTTAGGTGCTAACGAACTTCCTTTTGGACCCCAGTTTATACAGTGAAACTTGAGTCCTGCTTAGCTCTACCGTCACCAACCATTGTAAACTGAAGTGCTGCAAGACAGTATTTTTCACCCATCCTAGCCCATTACGAAACCATTCTTTACCCAGTCAGAGCCCAGCACCTGAGTTGGTTTAAATCTTGCAAAACTAGTTATGCCACAGACAGAAACGATCAAAGAACCAGACAGAGACCCTACAGATAAACAGTAGAGAACTGGGCATTGTAAAGACAAAACAATAGAAGTAGAGATTTCACAACACAACTGTTGAGAAGTGACTCCTTGCGAGGCAGAATGCTGTCAACGTTTTCTTTAAACATTTTAAGCTCTGTTTCTTTATCTGGTGGTGGTGGCACTGTTAGGACAGGAGCACATTCTTCACAGCCCCATATTACATTGTTTGGATGTAATTTAGAGGCAATGCGAGGATGTGACTCTCTGCTTCTTCGCTCATGGCTGCAACTGTCCTACTGTGGCTGCAGAAAAGGCCTCTGACCTTACAATATGGGGAGCAGAGGGAGAAAATGACCTTGCTATGGAGGGTGACGGGAATGTTCTGTCCTTGACCACAGGGAACCACCGAGTGTTGCTGCCATCTAGAGAGATGGACCAGAACTACATCCCTGGATCCAAACATCCTATCTCCCAAGCCCCTGATTCAAAGGTGGAGGTTCCACATGCAGAGCCAAATGGAAACCTCCCCAGGTGGCAGGGTGCTCAGGTGGTGCCCATTATAAAGAGACATCCAGCTGTGCATGCTGATCCCTGGTTTTGGTTCATGCCCTTCTCCATTCTGAGCGCATCAGTCTAGGATTTCACCTGTTGGCCAGGGAACTTCTGACCATGCACCAGAGCCACGAGCAGTGAGTTTGGGCCTGCCCAGCATCAAGGGATCAAGTCAAAAACACTTGAAGTTATTAACTAGCATTGGAATGGAAACCATCAGTTCCTGTGCCAGGCTGCTGGGTCAGCCAGGGGTGTCCATGCCACCGCTGGGAGGCGGCACCCTCAACGACAGCACTGTTGTGGGGAGCTACCACCCCACTGCACCAGCTAGATAGTGCCCATTAGCTGAGTAGATGCGCGTTTGTCTTCTGTAAAAGCTGAATAGTTGGGGCAAAAGTCAGGGACTCCTGCCTCTCAGCCAGCTGAGTTCCTCCCCAGCAGCGCTGCGGTCAGTGGGACTTCCTGCCTTTCATCATAAGGCCAGGTGGGCTTTTCTCCTCCACACCATCCCAGTCATCGTAAGTTCCCTCCCCCATTTCACCTGCAGAGCTGTGACTTCCTCCTCTTGTGGCAGCAGGGGAAACTGGGAGCATCTTTGTCCTGGTTTTGCACTGTCTGGGATCCTATCCAGGCTTTAACCATGTTTCATGGCCAAGATCCAAACAGCTCCTCCAGCTACACAGCTTCAAGGTCATGGTGGATCCTGATAGCTGCAGCCTCCTAATCTAACAAACAATAAATAAAAAGACTGAAACTGCATCTTCTCAGCTGGGCTCCCTGGAGGGTTTTACCTAAACGGGACAGAATTCTTTGATAAATGCATGTTCTATTTATTTCCTTTTTAAAAATTATGCATCATATTGAAGAGTCGGATCACGACTCCTCTTGTGCAGAGCAGAACTAGGTCTGTATTTTCTCACGTTTCGTTGTATCATTCCTGCTGGTGTCCCACGGCAAAGTTTCTGAGGTAAACTTATTATGAGAGACCTATTTACTTTGAATATCCATAAAGTATAACTTGAATGTACAGCCGTTGTCTGCCTTTACTGACTTGACTGGGCAGCAATAGTTTTGTGAGGAAGGTGCTGATCTTGTGAGGGAGGCAGGGGAAACCTTTCCTGCTAACATCAAGACAGAGTCCGCCTGGGGCCAAAAAACACTTAGCTGGAATGAGATACAAAGAAAAGGAACTATTAGAAGCTCTGGGACATTAGAGGAGTGATGGGTGAGTGACCATTTGTAAGTGTGACAAAGTGACGTGCTGCAGACAGAAGCGACACATGCCTGGGGAGCGGGGATCAGAGCCTGGTCCATCCACCCCAAACATCTACGCCTCTGCTACTTGTGTGGGAGGCAACTCCAAAAGCTGGCAGAAGTGGTAGCCAGCCACGAGAGGGCAGCATCCCCCATACAGACTCCAAAAGCCAGTACACTACAGCACCATCCTTACCCATATATAGGTGATGCCAGTGACTAGAGCACAAACTTGTCAAGAAAATGCCCAGGTACAGAGGATCATCGTCAGTTCTATTCTGAAGGCTTAAGCAATGCACAAACCACGCGTTGGCCGTTGCAGAGGAGGGATGTTCATCCTCAGTGAGTGAATCGGTTTGTGCTACCCAGATGAGCAGAGGTGCAGACCCTCTGTTCTGGGGAACAAGGAGGAGCCAGGCTGTCCCAGGCCTCCCATATTATCATAGTGCTTCAGACCAGGAGGGACCACCAGATCATCCAGTTTCACCTGTAGATCACAGGCCACAGACACACGCAGCACCTCCCCACCAAACCCAGCTACCAAAGGCATGGGGGGGGGGAGGGGCACAGAACTTCTCCCGCCTGGGGCCACGAAGATCAAGTTCCTGCCAGGGCTGGGGCTGGGTGGAGGGAGAGAAGATCGATCTCCTGCCGGGACCTGGTGGCGAGGGGGGAAAGCATACTCTTCCCCGGGCCAGGGGAGGAGGGGGGCAGCGAGCTCCCCCGGGGTCGGGGGGGCAGGGAGCTTCCATGCCCCCTCAAAAGGGGTCAGATTTAAATTCCTGTGCATGCCCCTGCCAACTACCAAAATTAGACCAAAGTAACAGCCCCAGGGCCCAAAACCAGTCTATGCCACAGGGAGGGACTGGGAGGCAGCAAGGGGCGCCAGTGTTGAGACCCCCACCTTGGGGGCACAGAAATGATGAGAGCTAATCCTGGCGTGATGCACCCACCCACTGCTCCCTCGTGCTCATCCTGGGACCGTTAACTCTTTGAACGGCAGCAGCAGGAGGCTCAGGCAGAAGCAGGTTGCGTTACACTGGCTGCACTTGCTTTATAGGCCCCCGTTATTAATGCAAAAACATAAAGGAGCACGACACTGGCGTACGGGGAGAACCGCATTTAAGTTCTCAGGGGCTTAATCGACGGGGCACATGGGGCTCTTTCTGCCGGTGCCACACCCCAGCCTTTCCCCAGGGTAGGCAGCCACTCGGCTTGCTGGAAAACACGACCAGCAGGTCCCAGGCGGCAGGGCAGGGTGTCAGGCACCGCAACAGGGCTGCATGTCAGGGAGAGGGGTTGGGTGTCAGGCAGGGCCCAGTGTGTGGCAGGCAGGGAGTGGGGCTGGGTGGCAGGCAGGGAGTGGGGTGGGGTGGGTGTTTGGCAGGGCTGGGTGACGGGCAGGGAGCACGGTGGATGACAGGCAGGGAGCAGGCTGGGTGAGAGGCAGGATTGGGTGACAGGCAGGGAGTGGGCTGGGTGATAGGCAGGGCTGGGTGTCAGTATGGGTGCGGGGTAGGTGACAGGCAGGGAGTGGGGTGAGTGACAGGCAGGGCTGGGTGACAGGCAGGGAGCAGGGTGGGTGTCAGGCAGGGCTGGGTGACAGGCGGGGAGCGGGGTGGGGTGGGTGTTAGGCAGGGAGGGGGGGCTCTGGCGGGGAGCAGGGTGGGTGTTAGGCAGGGAGTGGGGGTTTCTGGCGGGGAGCGGGGGGGTGTTAGGCAGGGAGTGGGGGGGTGTCTGGCAGGGCTGGGCGACAGGTGGGGAGCGGAGTGGGGTGGGTGACAGGCAGGGAGCAGGCTGGGGTGGGTGTCTGACAGGGCTGGGTGAGAGGCAGGGAGCGGGGTGGGTGTCTGGCAAGGCTGGGGGACAGGTGGGGCTGGGTTTCTGGCAGGGAGCAGGGTGGGTGACAGGCAGGGCTGGGTGAGAGGCAGGGAGTGTGGGGGGGTTCTGGCGGGGAGCGGGGTGGGGTGAGTGACAGGCAGGGGGTGGGGTGGGTGTCTGGCAGGGCTGGGTGACAGGCAGGGAGCGGGATGGGGGACGGGTGGGGCTGGGGGACAGGCAGGGAGTGGGGGCGGTTCTGGCAGGGAGCGGGGGGGGTGTCTGGCAGGGAGCGGGGGGGTGGTTCTGGCAGGGAGCCGGGTGGGGGGGTGTCAGGCAGGGAGTGGGTGAGAGGCAGGGAGCGGGTGGGTGTCTGGCGGGGAGGGGGGTGTCTGGCAGGGCTGGGTGACAGGCGGGGAGTGGGGGCGGTTCTGGCAGGGAGTGGGGTGGGGGGGTGTCTGGCGGGGAGGGGGTGTCTGGCGGGGCTGGGTGACAGGCGGGGAGGGGGGGCGGTTCTGGCAGGGAGCGGGGGGGGGACAGGCAGGGAGCGGGGGGGGGGTGTCAGGCCGGGAGTGGGTGAGAGGCAGGGAGCGGGGTGCGGGACAGGCGGGGTGGGGGGGTGTCTGGCGGGCCTGGGTGACAGGCGGGGAGCGGGGTGGGTGGGTGTCAGGCAGGGAGTGGGTGAGAGGCAGGGAGCAGGGGGGGTGTCTGGCAGGGAGTGGGGTGGGGGGGTGTCTGGCGGGGCTGGGGGACAGGCGGGGAGCGGGGTGGGTGACAGGCTGGGTGGGGGGGTGTCAGGCAGGGAGTGGGTGAGAGGCAGGGAGCGGGGGGGTGTCTGGCAGGGAGTGGGGTGGGGGGGGTGTCTGGCGGGGCTGGGGGACAGGCGGGGAGCGGGGTGGGTGACAGGCTGGGTGGGGGGGGTGTCAGGCAGGGAGTGGGTGAGAGGCAGGGAGCGGGGGCGGTTCTGGCAGGGAGCGGGGTGGGGGGGGGGTGTCAGGCCGGGCCTCAGGGCCTTTGCCCGGCTGTGGGTGTTCGTACAACGCCTGGTGTCTCGGGCCTGCAGCGCCCAGCAGGCCCCGCCCCCGGGACCCCTCCCGCTGCTCCCCGAGGAGGCCGGCGCTGCCCTGGCGCCGCTGAGCCCGGCCGGCCCGGAGCTCCCCGCGCTCGCCCGGCCGCCCCGCCCCGCCCCTTCCAATCGGCCCAGCGACCGGCATAGTCTGTCGGCAAAATCGCAGGCGCCCGCCCTCACCTTTAAGGATTACACTGTTCGCGTCCCCTTTAAGAGCCCTTTGCTCTAATTGGGCGAGAGCTTCACGGCTGTGCAGCGTGATTGGCCGTGGCGCTGTGCAGTCCCCGCCCCCTTGTCGTCATTGGGCGGAGGCAGGGCGACGCTGCTAGCGGGGCGCGGGGCCGGCAAGATGGCGGCGGAGCAGTTGGGCGGCATCCGCAGCGTGGACATCGACCCCGACGGCGTCTTCAAGTACGTGCTGATCCGCGTGCGGCCGGCGGGGGGCCCTGGGCCCGCCAGGGACATCGTGCGGGGCCACGCCTGGGCCGAGTACCACGGTGAGGGGCGGGGTTACCTGGGCCGCGTACCACGGTGAGGGGCGGGGCTTTGGGCGGGGTTACCGGGGCCGCGTACCGTGGGGCGGGGCGGGGTTACCGGGGCTGCGTACCGCGGGGGGGCGGGGCTGGGGGCGGGGTTACCGGGGCTGCGTACCGCGGGGGGGGCGGGGTTACCTGGGCCGCGTACCTTGGTGAGGGGCGGGGTCGCATACCGGGGTGAGGGGCGGGGTTACCGGGCCCGCGTACCGTGGGGGGCGGGGTTACCTGGGCCCGCGTACCGGGGTGGGGGCGGGGCTACCGGGCCCGCGTACCGGGGTGGGGGCGGGGCTGTCAGTGACCTGGTGGCTCCTGCCCGGGGGCTGCTCCCGCTGCCCGCTCTCCCCAGGGCTAGCACAGCCTGGCTGTGACTTGGCAGTTGCCCGCCCCCAGTGCTGGGGCCCTCAGGGGGCGCCAGGCAGGCTGGGCTTGTGGGCACTCAGCACAGCGCAGACAGGTGGCACCGTTAGCCAGGACTCCTGGGTTCCATGCCTGGCTCCGCCTCAAACTCACCAGGGACCTGTTCCCTCCACCCCCGTGCCCCTGAGGGCCCCTGTTTGCAATGTGGGGAGCGTGACTGGCTCCTGGCAGGCTGTGGGCAGTGGTGTGTGCGAAGCTCCGGGGATGAGCAAAGTGTTCTCCTCCGGGGGGACAGTGGCCACCTCAGGGCCCAGGGCCCCACATAGCTGAGGTGCACACGGGATGTGGCTCAATGCTGAGGCTGCCGGCAGGGTTCCCAAAGGGCCTCACTTAGATCTGAGTGCACCAAACTGATCGCAATTTGCCTTGTAATGGTACCTGCCTTTCAGGAGACTGCTAGTGTATGGAGGGATCCCCCATCACTGTGCAGCTGAATACAAATAGTTGCAAATGGTGCTGTTGATAACTGAGCAGAAAGTTGATCACGAGTTTGATGGGCTGGGATTCTTCCCAGCTATTGTAAAGCCTAGGAACAGTCTGTTCAGATCTGATCCATGGTAACGGTCTGAAGATGAGAACTGTGAAATGGGACCTATAGTGCTGAGCCATCAGATTGTGGTTCCTACCAATTCTGTATCCCTTTAACTGTGGGTAGAGTTGAAGCATGTCTTCAACCTGCAATTGTATGTGTGGGGGTAGGTAGCACATGTGTGAATTCTGTGTTCCATATATTCCATATGGACCAAGAATATCCCCAAGGGAAGGAACTTTAATAGACTTTTGTTTACGTTCATCCTACAATGTCTCCCACCCTAGCTGATATTTATGACAAGACTGCGGCAGAAATGGAGAAGCAAGGCTACGACTGCGAGTGCTTGGGCGGGGGCAGGATCTCCCACCAGAGCAAGGAGAAGAAGATCCACGTTTATGGATATTCTGTGGTAAGCAAGGAGCCATGGGAGGGTGCTCTTGGTTTGATTGAGAAACTTGTAACCAGCCTTGAAGGGAATGGGTGGAGAGGGGTTCATTTCACCTATGCTGGTATCTTTGCTATCTGAGCAACAGCACCAGCCTGGAACCCCCCCACTCACAGTCCGTGCAGGTTTGACATGGAAGCTGGCATCTTACCACTGTCTAATGGGTATAAGGTAGTGAAGCTTTAAAGGTATTGACTTATTAGTTAGGCTGGTAACCAATAGCCCTTCCTGAAGGCTGGGGCTATAAGACCGAAAAAACATCCAAAGTGTGGGGTTGCTTCCGTGACTATCATGGCCAACAGCCATTGATGGACCGATCCTCCATGAACTGGTCTCCTTTTGGGAGCCCACGTATACTTCACTACACACAGCCCGTGGCAAGGAGTTCCACAGGTTCTGTGCCTTGTGCGAAGAAGTATTTCCTTATGTGCTTTTTTTTAAACCTGCTGCCTGTTAACCTGCTGTAGTCTAATGCCTGGTCTAAACACAGTTTTTGTACCAGTATAACTGTGTTAGTTAGGGGTGTAACTTTCTACTGATCTAGTTATTCTTGTACACTCTTTATTGCTTTTAACTACATTAGTATAGTTAAAGCAGTACAATCCCCCTGATATGAATGCAGAAATGTTTGTATAAAGGTGCCTTATACTTGTATAGCTTGTACGCCTTCCCTATGGAATAGCTATCCCAGTACAAGCACATCTATGCTGGTGTGACCGTGTTCCTCCTGGGGGATTGTGTTCCTTTAAGTATACCCACCTAATTAAGGCTTGTGCTTGTGGCTGCTTCCATTTTGAGAGCAAAAGCCAAATGGGCAAAGAAAGAAGCCGAATTGAAATAAATTCTTGGACTGCTGCTCATCACACTGGGCACAGAGCAGCAGATGTTGCCAAGGAGCAGTTCAAAGGGCTAACAGTGACCACGTGGCACTGTTCGTTCTTGGAGCAGAGAGAACTGTATGGGTCCCACCCAGCTCTGGGAAATAGTGCAGAATAAGTTGCAGGAGGGAGATTAAACTTTCTCCCTTCACTGCCTCTGCCAGAAACACTCTAGATCCCCAGACCTGCCCTAGATAAACCCAGTAAGAGAGAGGTACCTTGTGTGGCCCAAGGATGCTGCCACTCTTCAGAGTCTTCCCAACCCTAATCTCCTCTAGGAGCAGGGACATGGTTGGGCCAGGACTGCCCTGCCCTGATGCTCCAGTTCTGGGCACCTTGTGCTGAGCTGCAGTGCGTTCAGTGTGGATTGTTGCCAGGTGTAGATGGGGGTCATTTGGGAGTTTTAGGCAAAGTGCTGGTGGCCTCTTCCATACCCAGATCATCCTCTCGGATTCTCTTAGTGCTCAGGGCTCTGTCCCCAGGACTCTTCCTGAACCCTTCGCAGTTCACAGCGCTGCCTTTTTCCTCTTCCAGGGCTTTGGTCGAGCAAAACACTCTGTGTCCACAAAGATCCTGAAAGACGAGTATCCAGACTATGCGGTCACCTGGGCTGATGAAGGCTATTGACCTGGCTCTACTCCGACAGCAGCGGACATCGCTCCCTCTTCCTAGGACTGAGAAGCCAGGTCATTGGCTGGGCTTGTGGGAGCAGAGCCTGCACTGGCCAGTGCTCTGAAGCTGCCTGGGCTCCACTGAGTTTCCTTGTGTCTGAAGCTTCATGGAGGAAGCGAGTTCATTCTGCTGGGAAGCTTCTGACAGGAGAGGGACGAGCCTAGAGCATGGGGAATTCACCAGCCTCCACACCCTTCGGATCCATGAACTGTCTCAGCGCTGTAGTCTTGAGCTGCATCTGGCGAAGGGGCAGCAAAGCCTGTGGTGGAAATCCTGGCCCCAGTGAAACCGGGGGGGTGCCCCGTTGATCTCAGTGGAGCCAGGACTTCTCCCTGAATGTTTACAGTGAAAATTAAACAGTATCTTTAAATTTACAATAGTCTAAATAGTCTAATTACAATTTACAATAGTCTAAAGCCTCTTCAATAGCCATTCCATTGAATACATTTCAAGCTTTACCAGTTAATTTTGCAATCAGGGTAGGAACTCTCTTATCAGGGATTTCATGTATTATACACAGCCTTTCAAAGGTAGTCAGCTGTGCAGCAATATCATCATCCTCACTGTATGCAGGACATAAGTGTTCCCACTTGTGGATTTTTGGAGTGATGGGAGTCATTGGGGTTGGGTGGGGGGGGGTTCTGGTTCTGCTTCTCTAGCAGGTCCAGTTGGTGTTTTCACGCACTCTCTCTTTCTCTCTCTTTCTCTTTTATCTCCAGTTCTTTCTGTTGCAATAATCTCTGATGCTCCCTCACCTTTTCTGCAACCTGCAGCCTAAAAAGCTCCAACTTTGCAATCGCTTCACTGCTTTCAGTCATTTTCCTGTTCCTACTTCCCTTTCCCAAAATAATCCAACAGAAAATAACAAAACTGTGACCTCCTTCTGACTGTTCATAGCCACTACACTTAAGACTCACTTAAAATCACAAATATCAGTGCTTAAAGTGTGAACTTCACTTGGAGTAACAAGTTGCACATACACCCTGCTCACTGAACCACTGTGACATTATGGTGTTATCTGGGCTGGTGATGTGCTAGGTCACTCCAATCCTTGACTCTGGGAGCCAGCCTTACCCTGCTGTGCTGTGAGAACCCCCACTCCCGGGCTGTTCATGCACAGCCTCTAGCATGTAAGCTGCTCCTTGGATTGTGCAACCGAATGATGCCAGCCAATATCTCCGGTCCAAGACACAACCCTAAGAACCTCTGTCTTACAGGGGCCAGTTATGCCCGCTGGATGCTGCAAGCTTATATGAGTTCGTCAATTTAACAGTTCCCAAGGGGAGTCTCTGAGGCTTCCAACCAAACACACTGCTTCAGGTAGAATAAACAAACATTTATTAACTATAAAGATAGATTTTAAGTGATTATAAGTCAAAGCACAAGAAGTCAGATTTGGTCAATGAAATAAAAGCGAAATGCATTCTAAGTTGATGTAAGACTTTCAGTGCCCTTATAAACTTAGATGCTTCTCACTATAGGCTGGCTGGTTGCTCTTCAGCCAGGCTCTCCCTTGTGATCAGCGCTTGAGTCGCTTGGAGTGGTGTCTGTAGATGGAGGTGGAAGACAGAGGAAGAGCCTGGCCAACGTCTCTCCCTTTTATCATGTTCTTTCTTCCCTCTTGGCTTTGCGCCCCCCCACCCTTCAGGGTCAGGTGAGCATCACCTCCTCACAGTCCAAAACTGACCAAACCAAGGGGGGTGACTCGTTCAGAGTCTAACAGATCCTTTTGTTGCTGCCTAGGCCAGTGTCCTTTGTTCCTGTGAGGCTGGGCTGGGTTTGTCCCATACCTGCCCTGATGAGGTGTGAACTGCCTCTCTGCTCTTGGAGAGTTTTTGCCTGGGCTTATTTTAAGACTTGAAGACACATTTTCAGCCTCATAACTATATACATGAAATTACAGCCTATAACATTACTATAACAACAATGCTCAGTGCATCATGAGCCTTCCGAAGACACCCGACATGACAAACTTTGCATTGGATACCACACAATTACTTTACAAGGATGAACATGGGGGTGCTGGGTGTTCCCCTGAGGTACAAAGTGTCACATCCCCATACCTGACCCTCTGCCCCTTGTCTGATTGGGAGAACCTGAAAAAAGACAGACTGTAACTTGGCCTCCAGATTGCCTGATAAGGCCACCCCAGAACTTTGGGGACTGGGCTGCATCTGCAGCCTGCCCACTAGGCCTGCTGGCCCCTACATGAGCCCCACTACACTCTACAAACATCTGAACTTGCTTGGTGCCTGTGTTGTTTCAAGGTTGGAGTTCCCACATACCCAAACTCTGCCTCTAGGCCTGTGCCCTGCTGCTTCCCTCCAGGCATCCACCCACCCGCCTGCCACCTCCATCCCAGAGCAATTCACAAAGCATGGGTGGAGCCTGACACCGAAGACATGCTCAGAGGTTGGCCCCTACTGGCTTGGATCCAGTTCAAAATCTGGTTGAGGAACTGCTGCTGCCCTTATCATTTCTAGCCCAGAGGTTTGAGCACTCTGTGGAGGTGTGGGAGACCTCAGCTCAATTCCCCAGTCTGCCTGATGGGGGCAGAGGGTATGAAGAGGGGTCTCCCACCTCGCACCACTGGGGTGAGTCTGACATGGCGCTGTCAGTCTGCTGTTCTACTGGGGATAACTGATGATTAAGTCACGGAATCTGTGACTTCTAGCAACCTCCGTGACTTCAGTGGTGGGGAGCTGTGGGATACGCTGCTGCCCGTGGTGGGGTACCCTACAGCTTGCAACTGCTGGCAGCGGGGGAACCCCTCAAGTTCAGCAGGGGAGCCCCTGAGCTCTTGGGCAGTGGGGGCAAACCCCAAGCCCCTGGCAAGCTCGCACTGATCACTGATAAGCTGATGGTGGGGGCATCCCACAGCTCCTGGCCCCCACGGGCAGTGGGGGACCTCTGGAGCTACAGGTGGCAGGGGTACTCCACAGCCCCCAGCTGCTGCAGTGGCTCCTAGGCCCTGCACAGCTGCCCCCCTTCAGGCAATGTGGGGATCCACAGAGCCCCATTTTGTCAGGGATATTTTTAGTAAAAGTCACTGACAGGTCACGGCTTCTGTGAATTTTTCTGTTTTGCCGGTGACCTGTCGGTGACTTTTACTAAAAATACCCGGGACAAAATCTTAGCCTTACTGCTGATTGACGGGAGCAGGGGACTGGGCACAGGGTCTCCCGCTTTGTGGGCGTGCCCTCACCACTCGGCTCCAGAGTCACTCGTTATCTATCCACAGTGGAAGGAGAGGTGAAACCAGGGAGCCATCCCCCATTGCTCAGTGGTTAGAGCATGCACAGGCACCGACTTTCCAAAGTGCCGGGGGGGTGCTCAACCCCCAGCTCTGGCCCAGGCCGGGCCCCCCACTGCACCCCTTCCCCCACGGCCCCACTCCTCGAGTGCGCCGCTCCTCCCCCCCTCTCCCCAGAGCCTCCTGCCTGCATGCCGTGAAACAGCTGATTGTGGCCTGTGGGAGGTGCTGATCCATTGGGCCTGCTGGTGGGCAGGAGGTACTGGGGCCTGGGAGGAAGCTGATGGGGAGCTGCCAGTGGGTGCTCAGCACCCACCATTTTTTCCCCATGTGGGTACTCCAGCCCTGGAGCACCCGTGGAGTCTGCGCCTAGGAGAGCATGCTCCTGAGCAGTCCCTCTTCAAATCCTTCCTCCCCACAGGCAGAACCTGGGTCTCCCACAGCCCCGCTGAGTGCGCTAGACGTTACAACATGGCATCCCCTCCTCTGCCACGGCCTTTTGTGTGGTGTGAGTGAGGTGGCCCCTGTCTCATTCCTGCAACAAATGTCTGTGGCTCAGAAGCCCCCTGACTTGCGCTGATCACTAAGCAGCAACAGGCCCAGATGCAGGCTTCTAGCTAGGGGTGGGGGAGCGGGAGGAGGACTCAGGCTGCTCTCCGCTCATTGGCTAGTTTAGGATGCTCTGCACCTAGCTTGCTGGCTTTGTGGATCCCACTTAAGGCGCCTGCCTCCCCGCACTGGCTGCTTAACTCAGACTTTGGAGATCGCCGTGGTGTGCCTGTGAGTTTTCTAGACACCCAAGAGTTGGTGGCGTGATGCTCAGCATGGCAAGGCCTGAGTCCCTTTGTAGATCTGGGCCTGAGTGCTTGGGAAGCTCCCTAACCCCTTTAACTGCGCTTGTTCCTAAGCCAGACGCAACAATTTCAAACAAACCAACTGGCCAAGCAAAGCTGGGTACTGCAAATGGCCCTGGTAGCCTCCCTTGTAAAACGAGGTCATTATTAGCCACGGGGGCAGCGGCACTGATTTTGAATGGTCAGGTAGAGCACTGGATGTGCTGCACGTACTGCCCTGTTATACTGGCTCGGAGGCAGGAAATTGCTGCTTAACATTTCATCAAGACTCCCTCTGTCTTGCCCTGGGCACAGATTATTCCTGGATATTGCAGGTTTGTACATGTCCTGGCAGGAGTTTTAGAGGTCACCTTGGAATTCAGAGGCAGTGATCTCCCTGCAGAACACAGAAGCACGTGGCCTACACTGAAGGGGAAGAAGTGAGAACAGTTATGGGTTTTTTAACAACTGACTACAGGGAGTTCTGAGGCAAAGCACAAGAGTTAGGTACTGCACAACATTTTAATTAAAAAATTAGAATGATATAAAATGAATTAAACTGATGAAAAATTGGCTAACTGGTAGGTTTCCAAATATAATTGTAAAGGGGGAATTGTCATTGAGCAGGTGTGTTTCCAGTGGGGTCCTATGGAAATCTATTGCTGGACCTACACTATTCAACATTTTTATCAATGACATGTAAGAAAACATAAAACCATCACGATTAAGTATGCAGATGATGCACCAACTGCGGGAGTGGTAAATAACGAAGAGCCAGCAGGTGTCTGATTCAGTGTGATCTCGATTGCTTGGTAAACTGAGCGCAATCAAACGCTATGCGTTTTAATATGGCTAAGTGTAAATGTAGACACTGAGGAACAAAGAGTGCAGCCATAGTCATAGAACGAGGGACACTGCCCTGGGAAGCAGGGACTCTGGAAAAGATTTGGTGGTTGTGGTGAAGCATCAGCTGAACTAGAGCTTCCAGTGTGACACAGGCCCAAAGAGCGAATGTTAGGCTGGGATCAGAACCTCGAGGCAGAGCAGGCAGGTTATTTTACCTCTGTGTTCAGCACTGGTGCGACTGCTGTGGCACTGAGTCCAATTCTGGTGTCCACAATTCAAGAAGGATAGAATCATAGAATCTCAGGGTTGGAAGGGACCTCAGGAGGTCATCTAGTCCAACCCCCTGCTCAAAGCAGGACCAATCCCCCAACTAAATCATTCCAGCCAGGGCTTTGTCAAGCCTGACCTTAAAAACCTCTAAGGAAGGAGATTCCACTACCTCCCTAGGTAACCCATTCCAGTTCTTCACCACCCTACTAGTGAAAAAGTTTTTCCTAATGTCCAACCTAAACCTCCCCCTCTGCAACTTGAGACCATTACTCCTTGTTCTGTCATCTGCCACCACTGAGAACAGTCTAGATCCATCCTCTTTGGAACCCCCTTTCAGGTAGTTGAAAGCAGCTATCAAATCCCCCCTCATTCTTCTCTTCTGCAGACTAAACAATCCCAGTTCCCTCAGCCTCTCCTCATAAGTCATGTGCTCCAGCCCCCTAATCATTTTTGTTGCCCTCCGCTGGACTCTCTCCACTTTATCCACATCCTTCTTGTAGTGTGAGGCCCAAAACTGGACACAGTACTCCAGATGAGGCCTCACCAGTGCTGAGTAGAGGGGGATGATCACATCCCTCGATCTGCTGGAAATGCCCCTACTTATACAACCCAAAATGCCATTAGCCTTCTTGGCAACAAGGGCACACTGTTGACTCATATTCAGCTTTTCGTCCACCGTAACCCCTAGGTCCTTTTCTGCAGAACTGCTGCCCAGCCATTCGGTCCCTAGATGTTGATAAATTGGAGAGGATTCAGAGAAGAGGCACAATATTGATTAAAAGATTAGAGAACCTGCCTTCTAGTTATAAAGAGCTCCCTCTGTTTATCTTAACAGAGAGAAGGTTAAGAAGTGACTTGATCCCAGTCTGTAATTTGTTATATGGGGAACAAGTATTTCATAACGGGCTCTTCAGTCTAACACGAGCCAAAGGCTGGAAGCTGAAACTAGACAAATTCAAACTGGAAATAAGGCATAAATTCTTAACAGGGAGAATAATTAATTACTGGAGCAATTTACCAAAGTGGTGGATTTTCCATCATTGACAATATTGAAATCAAGACTGGAGGTTTTTCTAAAAGATCTTCCCCAGGAGTTACTTTGGGGCAGTTCTCTGGCCGTTGCTGGACAGGAGATCAGACAAGATGATGGTTCCTTCTGGCCCTGGAATCTGTAAGTCCTGTTTCAACCCAAAGGGCCAAAGGGGGACTAACTTAAGTGGAGCCTAAGTCTTGTCCCTGTAAGTTGTGCCTAGACTTTGTATTGGCGCCTCTGCACTGCAGTGAATTTCAGGCAAGACAAACTCCTTAGCCCCACTAAGCATCACCAGAAATTTCCCCACCAGAGGTACCATCAGGTCAGATTTGAGCCCCCAGTGAGGTGATGTAAAAAAATGACCCTTTCACAATACAAATGGTCTAATGATTTAAACTCCTATAGAAACTATTTGAAAAGAGAACTCAACTCTCCCCCTTGCAATCTCTGCAGCCCTGGGCTTGTGCATGGAAACCTAGATATCAAATGAAACTGTCTCGATTCATCACTGGAGCTGAGTGGATACAGAGTAACCAAACCGCGTCAAAAGTGACACGGGGATTAGGTTTTAAACCTTCCCTTTGAATCCTCTCAGTGGGGCTCCTGTTTTGCTTTTCAAAGTAAGAGTTTTAACCTGGCAGTTTGTCTTTTAAAGCATTGATAAAGGCCTGACAAAAGCATCCTGCCAACGTGGTTGGTTAGAATCTGGGCTGATACATATCATGCCATTTCAAAAATTCCCACATAAGAAACATTGGCAGCTGAGAGCTAAGTGCATTCCCAGTTAACGCAATCCATAACACTCCATGAGATCACCAGTTAAGGCCATATGAACATCCATCCTGACCTAAGCTCGTGTGTCTTCCCTACCATGCATCAGATATCCGCACGTGCTCACCGACGCCACAGCAAACTCCCGTTCCAATGCACAGCCACCCATGACATACACATTCTGTTACAAGCAGCCTTCTGCCTTATCTCCGACTAAAGACCTTTAGATATATGAACAAAACATCAACTTTACCATTACACATGTGTCTGCAGGGAATATTCAGGGTCTTAACCTTGCTGAGAGCAGACTAAACAAACAGCATAGATAAGACAAATCCCTCTGGGTTTGTCAAGCCAATCAGTCAGTGCTAACTGCTACTAATGAGAGATGTTTATATGCTGGCTTCTGATCCTGGGAAAATAACATTCAGATAGTCTCTGCTGTGGTGTTTATAGGCCAGGGAGGGTAATGAACAGTGGCTGGGGGATAACTGCTAGTCAAGCGAGGAGGGCAAAGCCAGGAGACTTGCCTTTTCCATGAACTTGTACTCCCATGTGGGGATGGGGGGTGGTTGTTGCCCAACCAGCATTTCCAGGCTCGTGAAGGCCAATGTCCCCTCTGATAGCTCAGGAATGCCCCTGCCCTTGCAGGCTGGATTCTGCTCTCCCGTACGCGGCTCTGCAGCAGCACTATCCTGTTGATGTTGCACCAGCACAGGTGGGAGCAGAATCAAACCCTTTGTTTATGACTTGATTGCACCAGGCTAACCCTAGTCTAGTGTCCAAGGACATCTCCTAGGAAGCAGAAAGTACGTGCTGCTCTATGCAATAGGACTTGGGAAACAGAACCCTGAGAGCAGGGTGCTTTGTGGGGGATGGGGGCATACTGCTCCATGCCAGTCAAGGGAATCCAAGGTCTTGGGGGCATGAGCTGGGGATGGTACTGCTGTGAGAGGTGTTGGGCTCTCGCAAAGCCGCCTTCTTGGCCACCTGCTCAGAATCCATCCCGGAGGCCAGGGAATTTATTATTATTATTAATTAATAATAGGCACCTGTCCGGGTCACCACTTCTAGGAAGCAAGACAGGCACTGGTCCCACCATTGTGAATCACCGGCAGGCCAGTCGTGAGTGTATTGGACACTTACAGCAACGTGCCCATGGCTGGAGTCCAAGGCCGTGGAGTACTGGCAAACCATCACCAGCCGGGGGTCAGAGATGGGGTCTCTGAGCCTGCGCTAGGTGCATAAGGCTCTGTGTGCTGGAAACCATTCACCTGGAGTGAATCTTGCGTCTGCAAATAGCTTTGCATCCCTCCCCGTCATGTCACAGCTACGCAGAGGCCTTAAACCAAGAGAACTCTCCATGTGCAAGCCTCGTCAACTGCAGCCCACACACGTGGTAATTATAATATACTTAGGTCTTATCTAGCACTTTTCATCTGCTGCTCTCATAGCATTTCACAAGGGACATTGGTATCATTGCCCCCTTTTACAGATGGGGGGACTGAGGCACAGAGACAGGAAGCAACTTGCCCAAGGTTACCCAGCAGGCCAGTGGCACAGCCAAGAATTGAATCCAAGTCATCATCTAGTGCTCTGTCCACTAGGTGGCACTGCTTCCCACTACTCCTTTTGGCTCAAGTGGTTAGCCAATATACAGGGTCATAGAATCATAGACTATCAGGGTTGGAAGGGACCTCAGGAGGTATCTAGTCCAACCCCCTGCTCAAAGCAGGACCAAACCCAACTAAATCATCCCAGCCAGGGCTTTGTCAACCCGGGCCTTAAAAACCTCCAAGGAAGGAGATTCCACCACCTCCCTAGGTAACCCATTCCAGTGCTTCACCACCCTCCTAGTGAAAAAGTTTTTCCTAATATCCAACCTAAACCTTCCCCACTGCAACTTGAGACCATTACTCCTTGTTCTGTCATCTGCTACCACTGAGAACAGTCTAGATCCATCCTCTTTGGAACCCCCTTTCAGGTAGTTGAAAGCAGCTATCAAATCCCCCCTCATTCTTCTCTTCTGCAGACTAAACAATCTCAGTTCCCTCAGCCTCTCCTCATAAGTCATGTGCTCCAGCCCCCTAATCATTTTTGTTGCCCTCCGCTGGACTCTTTCCAGTTTCTCCACATCATTCTTGTAGTGTAGGGCCCAAAACTGGACACAGTACTCCAGATGAGTCTCACCAATGTCGAATAGAGGGGAATGATCATGTCCCTCGATCTGCTGGAAATGCCCCTACTTATACAGCCCAAAATGCCGTTAGCCTTCTTGGCAACAAGGGCACACTGTTGACTCATATCCAGCTTCTTGTCCACTGTAACCCCTAGGTCCTTTTCTGCAGAACTGCTGCCCAGCCATTCGGTCCCTAGTCTGTAACAGTGCATGGGATTCTTCCGTCCTAAGTGCAGGACTCTGCACTTGTCCTTGTTGAACCTCATCAGGTTTCTTTTGGCCCAATCCTCTAATTTGTCTAGGTCCCTCTGTATCCTAGCCCTACCCTCCAGCGTATCAACCACTCCTCCCAGTTTAGTGTCATCTGCAAACTTGCTGAGGGTGAAGTCCAAAACCTTCCAAGTGGTATGTTCACAATGAGAAGTTCTTTTGCCTGGGTTAAATAAAGCAAGATGTTTTTGGAAGGTAGAAAGATTTGTTAGAATCACTTTCCACACCCAACAACTCAGGATCCCAGAGTAAGCCCAGCACCAATCAAGCAACTAAACCTCAGCCAGCCCCATCCGCCACACCCCATTCCTGGATCAGTCAAGCAACCAAGCCTGCTCCTGCAATATCCTCCCCGATGGACAGGGTATTTTTAGGAGGAAAAATTGGTACCACAAGTCGGGTATTTCTTTGGTGCAGTTCTGTTTATTTACAAAGAATGCACACAAAGCCTGGTTTCTCCAAACACAGTAGAAACAAACAGCAGCCGGCAGTTTCCTTGCTCACAATTTCCAAGCCTGCCTCTCCAGCAGTCCCATGCCCCCAGGAGCTCTGTCTCTCTGCTCCCTCCCATGGCCATGCTCATGACTGCTTCTCGTTTTGCCTGCTGGTTTTCTGCCTCTCAGTCACCCACACAGACATACACAGCTTCAACCAATCAATCCCCCAGCCACTGCATTTGCAATCAGTCCAAGGGAAGCTGTTCAAACCACAGAGCTTAGCTTTCTTTGGCGTTGCCATGTGGCTCAGTGCCTTGGATGGTAGCTTATTGTTTTCCAGATATTACCACACAACGGACATTTAATTGCTCACTCCATGTAGCCTGAAAGGAAGGTGCTTAGAAGAATACCTATCGCCTTTAACCAGATCTGTGATTGTCAATAGCTCAGCAACCTGCCAAATGGCAGCCATAACACCAGCTCCCATCTCAGCTCTGCCCATCATCCCTCTCTTTGCTCTGCCAAAACTTTGGTAGCCCCAAAATGTCCAGCAGTTTTTAATCTTGACATAACATCAGCGCCTCCTTTTTCAATGTATAACCAGCTGATACCTGTACTTGTTACCCACTGATTTCTCCCATGTTCTATACCATAATTAATCTTTAAGCTCCAAGCTTTCCCATCCTGACCAGCATAGTGAGGGGATACTAGACGCTCCAGGGTGGCTGCGTTTGCCATTTGCTTTCCCAGTCACACACTATTCTGATTTCAGGGTCGTCTCTTTGGGAAGCTTTTCACTGCTCTGGAGTTCATTCCTGCAGCCTACATCCACCGTCCCAGGGATGAGCCAGGAGCATTTGCACTTTGTGGAGCATAGAGAGCGAGGCGAGGGTCTCTCACTGAGCACCCTCTTTCCCTTGAATGGCCAGTTCCTTGCTCTCCTGCTAAGGGCAGTGTTTGCAACTAGCCCCTCAAGAAGGCCAGCTGGACCGAGGCATCAGCATTCCCATGCTTGTGTCCAAGCCTGTGTGTGATTGTGAAATCACAACATTGATGGTTCTCCAGCCACCTGGAAAGCGGCCCCTCAAGACTCCTAAATCTAAAGAGCCATTGCAAGGATGCCTGGTCTGGCCTGACCACAGGTGTTAAGTTCTGCTAGACAGCTAGTGGTGGAAACGTTCTATAGTTGTAATTGTTGCCAGGCAGTCCTTCAATTGGTGCAATCATTTCTTCCAAGAGAATTTAGTCTTTTGCTGTGATAAGCCACCACCCTCTCCTGTCTTTTGTGTTCTGGTGTCAATACCACCCCCAACTCAAAAGTCTAGCATCTGTGTCCAACATGAACGAGGTTTTGAAACATGGCTAAGCTAAGACAGGAGCAGTCACAAGAGCCCTTTTTGGCTCTGCAGATGCCAGATCACACTGTGCTGGCTGCTGGAATGGTTTCCCTTTCTCACTCCACCTATGCAGCAGCTTTACTATACTGGCAAACTCACAAATAAATCTTCTGTAATAGGAGCAGAGTCCTGTCAAACTCAGCACATCTGGGAGTGGCTGAGGCACTGGTTGTTCCGTACAGCTTTGGTTTTCTTTTTGTCTGTGGAAATTCTCACCTCACCAGTTGGGTGCCTGCCGTAGGCTACCGGGGGCTCTATTTCAGATGCTCAGCTTCCAGCCTGTACAGACCGTTTATAAATGTACCGGGTCCTGTTCACAGGTTTCAGCAGCACCAGGATGTCATGTAGCGTCTAGGTGTGGCAGGCAGGCGGGGAGAGGCCTGCCCTGTCACAGTCTCTATTAGCCTCTCACATGTGCTGCTTTCCACAGACCAAAAGCCATCACTTTGTATTGCCACAGGCCCGCCCTGCTGTGCAGGCAGCTTGTTCCCTCTCTGTTGGATCCATTTCCACATGCCAGCACCCACTGCTAAGATCCAGTGTGGGAAAACCAGACCGAACCTGCTACAGTGGCCAGGGTATCACCTATTCGTGGTAATGGACAAGAATCCTTTAAAGTGACTTGACTGAATTTTCTATGGCTCACACAGCATCTGGTGCTGCCCCCCCATTCTTACCCACCCCTCTGGTGAGCCCAAGGGCTGACTGAAGGCTCTATTATGCCTTCCAGAGACATTTTCTGGATGGCTTGTAATGCCTCTTCCCAACTGGTGAGCTGGTTTCCTCCAGCATCACTCTTGTGCTGGACCAGTGCACTACAACCTATGTCTTTGGTGGATCAGGAGAACAACTCCTGATTCCTAACTGGAAAGTCCCTTAGGCCAAGGTGTGTCTGCCCTGCAGTTAGACACCGGCGGCTGAGGTTGGACACCGGCTCAGAGGTTGTTCAATTGCGGTGTAGATGTTCTGGTTGCAGCCTGAGCTCTGGGACACATCCATCTTGCCAGGTCCTCGAGCCCAAGCTCCAGCCCAATTAAACAGCTCCTTCGCCTGGGCCCCGTAGCCCAAGTGAGCTGGCCTGGGCCAGCAGCCGCGGGTTTTAATTGCAGTGCAGACAGACCCTCAGACTGTTCTGCTGCTTCTCATTTAAATAGACAGCACTGCACTGAAACAATTCTAGTAGAAACTCTGGGAGCTTTGCCTCTCCGCCTTGTACTTTTCCTCAGTGCCAGTGTTCACCAGACTCACCCATTCACAGGTAGCTACTGTGGTTCCTTTTCGGCTATTTTCTGTTTGTCAGAAACACTTAGCAAACAAACAGGGATCAGTGCCAGCTTCAGAGCCACAAGAACTTAAACAACTCAGATTCCCCAGGACCCTGGATCTCAAAGCAGGACCCAACCACTCCCCACCTTTCCTTGCTGGGAAGCTACCACAGCATGTAGCCGTGATAATGGGGGCAGGACAGCTCATTCACTGCAAACCAATTGCCTACACACTTGTCTCACCCAGGCCACATGCATAAAGGGAATTTGCATGGACAGCATTTGTAAGACACCTACACAAGCCTTAGCCATCATGAAATCCAAATTAATTATTAGCTCATCCGCATCTCATCTACCCAGATGTCTTGCTTGAATTCCAGTCTTGAACTCCAATTTTCCCCATTGGGTGGGGATGCACATTCCCCAGTCATGGCTCCATTTGAGCCCGAGGAGGCAGCTGGTAAAGGGTCTGGAGTGTGAACCTGTGGCAGGGGTTGTCCAAAAGTCCAGCTGTCAATCACATGGACTACTGGAGCTCCTCGGTTAGAGGGGAGTACACAGGCTCTGACTCTGCCTGAGGCCAGCAGCCGCTACCCAGATGTGGGCACACACACTCAGCCAGTGCATGCCACAAGCACCGGGTGTGACTCAGCAGCAGTCCCCTGGCAGCTCAGCATTGATGTCCAGAGTCCCCTACCTGGGAAGACAGTGGATAGCAAGGGTGGGGGAGGAGGTAAAGTGAGGACAAGTAAGGGCTCCTTGGGGGCTGGCTGGGGATACCCAGGAGTCCTCTATTGTTGACCCTCTGAAAGACCCGCTCCCCCATCACACACTCCTCCTGGGAGTGAGATGGGTCCATGGTCACTGCTCCCCAGGATGTGGTGGTACTGGCGCGGCCAAAAAGCTGTCATTCTGCTCCACCCCTGAATGTCCCTGGCTACAGTGTCAGTTCCACAGGGAAATGCCCTGCTGATAAAACCTGCTCCCCTGGGACTGATTGCACTGGGATCAAGAGCTCTGCAGTGCGGGTAAGCGCTGGGGCTGAAGTCCAGAGCTTGTCAAGTCCTTGGGAGCTGGTTGCAGCCTTCGCTCTGCAGCACAGCCCTTCCGGTGGCTGTGTCAGCTCCCAGCTGCACACCTGCCCCGGGGCACAGGCTCAGGAGATGCCTGCGCGGCTGTTCCTCTTGATTCTGATGCTCTCTGGTAAGTTCTCCTCACAATGCAGCACCTCCCAGCAGGACATTTCTGGGGGAGGGTGGGGGACAAGCCACCACTTGCTAGTTCAGATTCAACCTCCACCTATGACTTCTCTGGGGAGGGACAGCTCAGTGGTTTGAGCATTGGCCTCCTAAACCCAAGGTTGTGAGTTCAATCCTTGAGGGGGCTATTTAGGGAACTGGGGTAAAAATCTATTTGGGGATTGGTCCTGCTTTGAGCAGGCGGTTGGACTAGATACCTCTTGCAGTCCCTTTCAACCCTGAGATTCTATGATTCATGGTGTGGGGTTGTAACCTCCTGCCATGCCAGGGCTTTAAGGAGACATTTTGCCCTTAAACAAGAAGCTGCGGCCAGATTGGCTTTGATCATGCCACATGTTAGACCGGATAGTTCCCTTGGACTGAGTTGCCACAGAGCAAAAGGTACGTTGAGCCTTGGATGACTCCACACTAAAGGAAGGAGTGTTCTCTAGTGGTTAGAGCATCAGACTGGCATTCAGTGAACCTAACTTCTATTCCCAGCCTTGCCATTGATTCCCTGGATGACCTTGGGCAAGTCACTGCCTCTCTCCATGCCTCAGTTTCCCCTTTGTCATGTCTCTTTAGACTGGGCTCTTCAGCACAGGGTCTGGTTTCTCACTCGGTGTTTGTACAGCATCGAGCACAGTGGGAGCCTGAGCTCAGGTGGCGCCTCCAGGCACCGCTGAAAGACGAACACTGGAGCTGAGGGAACTTTTCCGAGGGAACAGGAACAGGAAATGCTGACTTGAGTAAATCAAAATGTTTCACAGGAACAGATTGATTTAATCAGAATGCTCCTGGGAGATTACTGAACTGGTTTATTTCAGCTGCATCGTGTGGACACGTTTAATACAATGGATCCATTCCTGTTGTTCTGTTATTAGTTAGGTGCAGTCCCCTAGCGCCTAGGCGCCTTCGTCCTGGACCAGGAACCCTTTGTGTTAGGTGTTGTGCAAACACAGACCCAAACGATTGTCCCCACTCTAAAGAGCTTCGCACCGAATCCAGCAGAGAACAGGCAGCTGGATGATGAAGTCTAAAGGAAATTTTTTTATAAAATCAAAACAAAACCGGACTTCTGGCAACCCAAGGTGGAGGGTCCAGGGCTCCTCACAGCGGCCTGGGCTCCCTGGGCAGCTCTTACCATGGCCCTGCTGGCTCCAGCTTCTGGCTTGGCCGGGGATCGGGGCCTTGGGTGGGAAGGGGCGGAGCAGAGGCAGGGCACAGTGGTGATGGAGGTGTGGGGGGGCCCAAATGGTCTTCGTGCCCAGGGCCCCAAAAAATCTTAATGTGCCTCCGTCAAGGGAGGAGGATTTCAAACCTGAGCGTTAGGTCCATCCTCTCCAGGTTGGGATGTGAACGCTGATTGGATGCCAGCGATGCCATTCAAACATCAGTAATACCAGCATTGCTCAGGCTCTGATTCTTCCTCGGGTGTACGTTCATTTTATGACAAGATTGATACAGGGGTTATTGCACACCTGAGTGATTACTAACTATTGGGCTGGGAAGAGGCCAGAAATGCCAGTTCACAAAGGATTTTGAAATATGGATTCATTCAGAATTGGAATGAAACTGCACAATATTGAAATTCTCCATGAAGGAAAACTCTTTAAAAAATTAAGTTTTGTTTCAATTTTGACTTTTTTCAAGTTTTGTAGTCTATTATTATGAATTACAGATGGTGTATTGGCCTATAGTATATAACAGAATAGAAAATCAAACTGAAACACAAAATTATTTCAAACTGAAAAATTGAAATGTTTCATTCTGACAATTTTGCCTAACTTTAATGGCCAGAAAGATAAAGGAACAAATTATTAAACAATCAGTTTGTAAGGATAATCGTTTATAAGGAATAGCCAGCATGGATTTGTCAAGAACAAATCATGCCAAACCAACTCAACTTCCTTCTTCGACAGGGTTACTGACCTAGTGGATGTGCGGGAGAGGAAGCAGTAGATGTGCTATAGCTTGATTTTAGTAAGGCTTTTGATACAGTCCTATATGACATTCTCATAAGCAAATCAGGGAAATGTGGTCTAGATGAAATTACTGTAATGTGGATGCAAGACTGGTTGAAAAACCATATTCAAAGAGTAGTTATCAATAGTTCACTGTCAAAATGGAATGAAGTATCTAGTGGGGTCAGTCCTGGGTCTGATACTATTCAATATATTAATTCATGGTTAGGATAATGGATTGGAAAGTGTGCTTATGAAATTTGTGGATGACACCAAGCTAGGAGGGGTTGCAAACACTTTGAAGGACAGGATTAGAATTCAGAACTGGAGAACTGGTCTGAAAGCAACAAGAGGGAATTCAATAAAGACAAGTGCAAAAGTACTTCACTTAGGAAGGAAAAATCAAATGCACAACTACAAAATGGGGAATAACTGTCAAAGTGGTAGTACTGCTGAAAAGGCTCGGGGGGTTATAGTGGATCGCAAATTGAATATGAGTCACCAGTGTGATGCAATTGTGAAAAAGACTAACATAATTCTGGGTGTATTAACAGAAGTGTCATATGTAAGACAGGCGATAATTGTGCCACTCTGCTTGGGCCTGGTGAGGCCTCATCTGGAGTCCTGAGTCTAATTCTGGGCGCCACATTTCAAGAAATCTGTGGACAAATGGAGGGAGTCCAGAGGAGAGCAATAAAAAAGATAAAAGGTTTAGAAAACCTGACCTGTGAGGAAATGTTACAAAAACTGAGCCTGTTTAGTCTTGAGAACACTGAGGGCTTGTCTACACTTACCGGGGAATCGACACGGCAATCGATGCATTGACAGTCGATTTAGCGGGTCTAGTGAAGACTCGCTAAATTAACTGCAGATCGCTCTCCCGTCGACTCCTGTACTCCACCGGATCGAGAAGAGTAAGGGGAGTTGACGGGAGAGCATCTCCATTGCCATTGCGTAGTGTGGACCCCGCGGGAAATAGAGCTAAGCTATGTCGACTTGAGTTACGCTAGTCACGTCACTCACATTGCGTAGCTTAGATCGACTTTTCCCTTTAGTGTAGACAAGGCCTGAGAGGGGACCTGATAGCAGTCTTCAGATATGTTGAAGGCTTTTATAAAGAGGCCAGTGATCAATTGTTCTCCATGTGCACCAAGGCAGGTTGTTGAACCCCCGACATTGGAGGTTTATAAAAACAGGCTGGACAAACACCTGTCAGGGATGGTCTAGGTTTCCTTGGTTCTGTCTCAGTGCAGGGGGCTGGACTATATGGCCTCTCAAGATCCCTTCCAGCCAGACATGTCTATGATTCTATGACAATGTCAAAATGGGACATTTCAACAGTGTTAGGATTTTTTTTTCTGGTTTTCTTCCAAGGTGAAATTCCAGAGCACTCAATGAGTGGAGTGTTCCAACTGTTATCGGACTCCCATGCCCATGGAATATGGTTCTGTCAAAGCTCTTCTGCCCAGCTCTATTAGCTACAGTGCTATAGGAGCCACCCAAGGTGTGGGCTATATTGCCCAGCACTGCATGGCCTCTTGGGCCACATGGCTCCATATGGCTCTGCCAGGGACGTTTCTTCACCTGGAGAAAACTGTCAGACAGAGATGTGAGCTCTGCCCCCACAGACGGTGCCAGCTGGCACTGAGACAGGCCTAGTGGAAGGGATTATGGGATAAAGCACATTCTGAAGCAGGCTTGAAAGAATTCAGAGAGGGGAAGTTGTTACGTTCCATTTCTGGCACATTTCCATAAACATGTTGGTTCAATTGCCTAGGATTTGGTTAAAATACAATAATATTGTGATGCTGGCAGACCAGGTGCCAGTCGATGTCAAAGCCCCAGGCCTCACTGCATGCTTACAAATGCATGGCTGGAAGCCAGGCCAATTCACTAGTGTATCAGTGTAGATCAAAGTGATTGTTAAATGTGTAAGATAGTATTTAAACTTCATGAAAATGAATGGGACATTAAATGCATTGTTTTCACTTATCTGTATCCCGTTATAATATAATAGCAAACATCTACATTGTGTACACCCTGTAACTAAAGAACACCTCAAACGAGAAAGAGGCCTTGTGAAATGCAGATGAAGAACTCTAACAGAAAAGTGCTAATTTCAGATCAAGTTGTCATTGTGTGTGATGATCAGAGATCAAAGACTTAAAATGCATTCCTCACTCTCTGTCCGCAGAGAAGGAGCCCACGGGGGTAGTGACCCTGTCAGCTTGTTTTCTGTCAGAAAAAGCTGTAAGAATGGATTCATGGAAAGATCCTTCATGTCTGGACTGTTTGAACTCTTATAGGGAAGTGTACTGGATGCAAAGAAGAGATCCCCAGAGACAATCTGGGTTCCCTGAAAAGACTTTGGGGAAACTGGCAGTTTATTACATCACTGGCACCATTTGGAGTTACAAACTGTGACTCCCTGTGATGCACTCCCTGCATCTGATGAAGTGGGTTTTAGCCCACGAAAGCTTATGCCCAAATAAATTTGTTAGTCTCTAAGGCGCCACAAGGACTCCTCGTTGTTTTTGCTGATACAGACTAACACGTACCATTCTGAAACCTGTGACTCAGACGTTCATATATTTTACCTGCTTTAACCTCAATAACTCTCATTCCTCTTCTTAGCTAATAAACCTATAGTTAGTTTACTATAGAATTGGCTGCCAGCCTTGTCTTTGGTGTAAGATCTGGAGCACCAGTTGAACTGGGGTCAGTGACTGGTCTCTTGGGACTGGGAGCAACCTGATGCGGTGTGATTTTTGGCGTGACTATTTATTACAAAGGCCAGTTTGTCTGGGTAACAGGATAGACTGGTAGGGTTACCAACTTTCTGATTGCAGAAAACCGAACACCCTTGCCCCGCCTCCTACCCCACTCCTTCCACGAGGCCCCACCCCTTGCTCACTTGATCCCCCCTCCCTCCATCTCTTGCTCTCCCCCGCCCTCGCTCAATATTTTCACCGGGCTGGGGCAGGGGTTGGGGTGTGGGAGGGGGGAAGGGCTCCGGCTGTGGGTGTGGGCTCTGGGATGGGGCCGGGGATGAGAGGTTTGGGATGCAAGAGGGGGCTATGGTCTGGGGTAGGGTTTGGGGTGCAGGAGGGGGTGAGGGCTCCGGCTGTGGGTGTGGGCTCTGGGATGGGGCCGGGGATGAGAGGTTTGGGGTGCCAAAGGGGGCTATGGTCTGGGGTAGGGTTTGGGGTGCAGGAGGGGTTGAGGGCTCTGGCTGAGGGTACGGGCTCTGGGATGGAGCTGGGGATGAGGGGTTTGGGGTGCCAAAGGGGGCTCCGGGCTGGGGTCGAGGGGTTCAGCGTGTGGGAGGGGGTGCAGGGTGCAGGCTCTGGGAAGGTGTGGGAGGGGATTCCAACCTGGGGTTGGGGTGTGGGAGGGAGTGCAGGGTGCAGGCTCCAGCCAGGCGGTGCTTACCTCAGGCGGCCCCCAGAAGCGGTGATATGTCCCTCTGACTCCTAAGCATAGGGGTGGCCACAGGGGCTCCATGTGCTGCCCCCACCCACAGGCGCCGCCCCCGCAGCTCCCATTGGCCACAGTTCCTGGCCAATGGGAGCTGTGGAGTTGGCGCTCGGGGTGGGACACAAGCCCCTGGCGACCCCTACGCCTATGTGCTGGACATGCCGGACACTTCCGGGAGCCGCACGGAGCCAGGGCAGGTAGGGACTAGCCTGCCTTAGCCCCGTTGCACCACTGCCCGGACTGGTGCTGACTGGAGCTGCCAGGGTCCCTCTTTGACCGGGCGTTCTGGTGTAAACCGGACGCTTGGCAGCCCCATAGACTGGAGAGTCCAAGGGGACTGTCTGTGACTCCATGGTAAGACGGGTAGCATGAGCCAGGAGTTCACATTTGTTATGGGCTTGGGGAAGTCTAATTAGAGGCCACATCACCAGCTTTGGGTGTCTGCCGTTTTCTGACAGTCTGCCCTGCGGTCGGCACTCCTGGCCATGAGCCACTCCAGACAGCATGACAAATACTCAGTTAAATAGCATCACTGTTTTGTGAGGCTCACAAAGGTTATGCCGGAGTGTGAGTGCCAACCTCAGGACTGGCTCAGGGCACCAACCCCAAATGTTGTGAGTTCTGTACTTAGATTTCACCAACCAAATGCACCAAGTGAAAACTCCTCAGGCACCCAAACCATGCCCTCCCCCCACCCGCACTGCCCCTTCCATCAATGCCTGGCCCCTACCCCCGAGGCCCCCGCCCCCATGGCACCCCTTCTCCCTGAGGCCCTGCCCCTCCCCCAAGGCCCCGCCCCTGCGCCGTCTCTTTGCCTTAAGACCCATCCCCCGCTCTCTCCTCTCCTCCTCCCATCGCTCACCCTTACACATGGTAAAAAGTGATGGGGCCACGGCCCCCTGCCACACCCCCCATTCTGGCGCCCCTGGTCACAGACAGTCCCCTTGGGTTCTCCAGTCTGTCTTGCCACACAGGTGACCAAGTGTCTGTGATCGATGGCCCCTTGTACCAAGAATCACAGCAATGTTCAGGTTATTTCTGATCCCAATGGACCAGTCACTTGCCCCAGTCAGTTGTGCTTTAGGTCTCACCCCAAAGCCAAAGCTTGGAGCCAATCCTGTAGTAAACGATATGAAAACGTATTAAACAGGAAAAGGAAATTAGAGTGTTATTTGCAAGCCAGCAAATATAGACACACAAGTGACACACATGAATTACAGTCTTAGGTTTCACAAGAGAATATAGGCCTCTGTAATCAGCAAGCTCTGCACGTCCTTTAGGGCGAACCCAGGCTAAGCAGCTGAGGATCTCTTGGTTATGCCTAAAAAGAGCTTGTGCCCCCCTGCGCCTGAGTCCAAGCAGCCTAGAGACCTTAGTTCCTTTGTTTGAGGTTTTTATCCCCCTCCTGCCATGTGCTCTGAGCTGCAGACTCAGCAGAGGGGCAGCGTCCGCTCAGGTGACTCATCATCACGGGAAGGGAGCAGCGGAGCAATAGGAGTCCTTTTGTTGACAGTTTGTCAGTCCAGATGGGGGAAGTTTCCAGTTGTAAGAACTGACATTGCTGGGTCTCCTCTTTGGGGAGAGGCGGGGGCATAACAATTTCTGTAGAAGAGCAGCTCCCTCTCCTGTATGGCAATTCAGTGCCAGAGGCTCCCAATACGCACGCTCCAATATTGCCTTCCAATCTGCAGCACAGATATTATAGGTAAGATGAATGCCGGCAGCAACTCACAAGCATTCACCAGAGTCTAGACACTAAAAACTTTCTTATCATTCTAATACCTATTTTATCGCTATTAACCCACACGTGTCCGGCTGAGACATGGAACCTTGGTGTGAGCTGGTGCCTGGTCTGCTGGCATTACATGTTAATCTCCAGATCTCAAGGCACTTTACAAGGCTGGCTCAGCACCATTATCTTCATTTTACGATGGGGAAACTGAGGCCTGGAGGGGGAAGTGACTTCCCAAGGTGTCACAAAGAGCTGGGAATAGATCTCAAGCCCCATTTCCCGCTGGAACCCGCTCTCTCCCAGAGCTGGCAATATACCCCCAGCATCCTGAGCTCTCACCATGCGACCAGGCTCCCGCCCACCCCCGGCATTGGAAGTATTTTATGGTGTATTTGAGACATGCCACTGTAAGGCAGAAGACTCCAAAGCTCAAATGTAGCCTGTGGGTCTTCAACTCCAGATCCCAACCTCCTAGCCCCAAATGCTGACTGGGCAGATGTCTTAGCTCTTTTTCACCACATGGTGACTTTCACTGGGATTTTGCCTCCATCCATGTTTAACTCTCCAGCCCATGAATTGTGGTAAATGGCCTCCCCAAAGCCACCATCTTCCTCCTGCAGCGCAGGCTGGTGAGAATGAGAACCAGGCCAAGCTACAGCCCAGCTGGGAAGGGCAGCCCTGCAATCTCCCCCGCAGATCCCCAGCCCAGCTCTGCAGGTGCTGAGGCTGGAGGGTTCAAAGGGGCCTATGAACATCGCAGGTGCAGAGGGTCAGAGAACTCGGAGCAGCTGCTCCTCACCTGTCAGGCCTCCAGCCTCGAGAGTCACAACCTGCTGTCAGCCCCTGCAGAGATGGGAGCCAGTGGCCAGGGACAGGCCTCAGAGCTGCCTGGGGCTGGCCCCCTGACGCTGGCTTTTACCCTCTCTGGTAGCTTGGCCTCACCCTGGCGTCCAGTCCGTCGTCATCAACAGATGCAGCAGCCCCGCCCCGAAGGTGTGCGACTTTGTTTGCGACTGCAGGGACTGCTCCGATGAGAACCAGTGCGGTGAGTCCCGGCTGCCTCTGGCTCTTCCTCGTTGGCTTTGGCTGCTCATTCCTGGGATTAGCAACCTGCAGCTCGAGAGCCTCGGGTCCCCCAGGGGTCCTGGGCCCTGAACCTGCTCCAAGAGAAGAGGAGGGAACCAGGTGAGGTTGCCAACCCTCCAGGATTGGCAGGGGTGGCTCTAGCTTTTTTGCCGCCCCAAGCATGGCAGTCAGGCAGCCTTCAGCAGCTTGCCTGTGGGAGGTCCCCGGTCCCGCGGCTTCGGCAGCGTGCCTGCGGGAGGTTCTCAGCCCCGCGGATTCGGCGGTGTGCCTGCGGGAGGTCCCTGGTCCCGCGGATTCGGCGGCGTGCCTGCGGGAGGTCCCCGGTCCCGCGGATTCGGTGGCGTGCCTGCGGGAGGTCCCCGATCCCGTGGATTCGGCAGCATGCCTGTGGGAGGTCCCTGGTCCCGCGGCTTCGGCGGCGTGCCTACGGGAGGTCCCTGGTCCCGCGGATTCGGCGGCTTGCCTGTGGGAGGTTCCCGGTCCCGCGGATTCGGCGGCGTGCCTGCGGGAGGTCCCCGGTCCCGCGGATTCGGCGACTTGCCTGCGGGAGGTCCCTGGTCCCGCGGATTCAGTGGCGTGCCTGCGGGAGGTCCCCAATCCCGTGGATTCGGCGGCTTGCCTGCAGGAGGTCCCTGGTCCCGCGGATTCGGCGGCGTGCCTGCAGGAGGTCCCTGGTCCTGCGGCTTTGGCGGCGTGCCTGCGGGAGGTCCCTGGTCCCGTGGATTCGGCGGCTTGCCTGCGGGAGGTCCCTGGTCCCGCGGATTCGGCGGCTTGCCTGCGGGAGGTCCCTGGTCCTGCGGCTTCGGCGTACCCACTGCCAAATTCCCACCGAATCCGCGGGACTGGCAGACCTCCCGCAGGTGCGCCGCCGAAGGCTACCTGACTGCAGGGACCTTGCAGGGACCGGCAGGGCACCCCCCACGGCTTGCTGCCCCACGGACGCGCTTGGAGCACTGGTGCCTGGAGCCGCCGCTGAGGATTGGCCTGGAGTCTCCTGGGATCGGCATCCATCTCCCGGTGACTATGGAAAGCAACCCAGGAGATTTTACTGGGATATTTTAAGAAAATGAAATTACATCATGTTTGGGGAAAAAAATCTCCAGGAATAGCTTCAGTCAGAGTTGGCAACCCTAGAACCAGGCCCCACTGCTTCACACAAGGATGAGCCGAATGCACTGCAGGGCTACGCAGCTCTGGCTTCCCGCTCCCTCTGCCTGGCCCCAGGCCCCACGAGAGCCACATGCCACTTACCCACCCACCTGAGTATCCCCTCGCCTCACCAATTCCACTCCTCCCCCCACCCCCAGGAATCCCCAAATGTCCGATGCGGCTGATTTCTCACCAGCAGGAACATGCACGAGTCCTGCCCAGCCCTCCTGAGCACTAATCACTCTCCTCTGCTTCCCAGCAGGTTACCACAAAGAATCAGGCATGCTGGGAACTCCCTTCACCTGCGATTTTGAAGAGGGCAACTGTGGCTGGAAGGACGTGAGCACTTCTGCCTACAGATGGGTCACAGACCGAGCCAGCGTCGCTATGTGGGGGACGGGACCCAGCGCCGATCACACTCGGGGCACCGATCTGGGTAACCGCACCACATTGTGCCGGGTAGCCAGTGGCCACTCTCGTTACCGCTGCACTGGGGTGTTAGAGCTGAAAAAATCACCCTCCCTGCAGCAGCTGTAGCTGACGAGCGTCTAGGGGTAGGGTGCACCGTGGTGGTCAGAACAGATCCACCTGTGATCGGCATACAGCGGCTCTTTGGGACTCCTTAGCCCTGTTGCTTGAAGGCTGGGATTATAAATGTACGAAAGCCAGGGTGTTACCTGCACGTACACTCTAGGGCTCCCACCTTTACCATTCTGTGGGCTCAAGGTGCAACCAAATTAATTTATCAGAGGGGAGCCGTGTTAGTCTGGATTGGTAAAAGCAGCAAAGAATCCTGTGGCACCTTATAGACTAACAGATGTATTGGATGCATGTACATGCATCCGACGAGGTGGGTATTCACCCATGAAAGCTCATGCTCCAAAACGTCTGTTAGTCTATAAGGTGCCACAGGACTGATTAATTTAGGCACCCCCACCTGTACCCAGTTCCTAATGCTCTGGGCAAAAGGCACCCACCCTTACCCAGTTCCTAGGGCTCAGGACATAATCTTCTGTGGGTCTGCAGGGTCTTTTACCAGTGAAGGAGCCTTACACAACAATAGTCTCTATTTATTAACAGCTATTTATTAACACTGGTCACCACTCCCAATAAGGCAAACAAACTTTTCCTGGTGGCCAGGCAGGATCAGGTCATTTGGGGTTCCAGCTTCTGCACAGTCTGATTGGCAGGTGTTGAGGTCAGGCAGCTCTGATCTCGGGTTGTGTCCTGGAGTTAGGTGCTAACGAACTTCCTTTTGGACCCCAGTTTATACAGTGAAACTTGAGTCCTGCTTAGCTCTACCGTCACCAACCATTGTAAACTGAAGTGCTGCAAGACAGTATTTTTCACCCATCCTAGCCCATTACAAAATCATTCTTTACCCAGTCAGAGCCCAGCACCTGAGTTGGTTTAACTCTTGCAAAACTAGTTATGCCACAGACAGAAACGATCAAAGAACCAGACGGAGACCCTACAGATAAACAGTAGAGAACTGGGCATCGTAAAGACAAAACAATAGTAGAGATTTCACAACACAACTGTTGAGAAGTGACTCCTTGCGAGGCAGAATGCTGTCAACGTTTTCTTTAAGCATTTTAAGCTCTGTTTCTTTATCTGGTGGTGGTGGCGGCACTGTTAGGACATTCTGCACAGCCCCATATTACATTGTTTGGATGTAAGTTAGAGGCAATGCGAGGATGTGACTCTCTTCTTCTTCGCTCATGGCTGCGACTGGCTGCTGCAGCTTCCTGCAGAAAAAGGCCTCAGACCTTGCAAGGGCATTTGGGAGCCAATTCTTTATTAGCCAGCGCAGAGCTGGTGTGAACTAGTGCTACTGACCCAAACAGGGGGTTTACCCTTCTCGGCTCCGGAGTAAACGGCTACCAGGATGTAGGGCACTGGGGAGTCTGGCCCTTGACGTTCTGAAAGGCCCATCCAGTCACATGACTTCATGGCACATTGGCAGAATTTGGTATTTCTATAGCTGGGCTTTGCCTTTATTCTTTAAAACACATGCTGGCTTTGGGTCCGTCTGCGCTGCAGTAAAACACCTGGGGCTGGCCCCTGTCCTCTGGCTTGGGGTTGTGGGGCTATTAAATTGCAGCGCAGACATCCAGGGACCCTCCCCATTCACACCCCTGAGCGGCACAGCTGGGTCGAGCTACATTTTAAGTGTAGACCAGGCCTGAGAAAAGGGCGAGGCATGATGGAGGTAGTCAGAGATGAGGAGGCCTGTGCAAGGAGCTGGCGTGAGTGGAGATGCAGAGAAGGGGTGGGGAAAGGCTGCTCTAGATGCCAGGGGCTGCAGAGGAGAAGGCTCTTTGCACAGGTAATAGTGACTCAATTCTCAGGTGTATATGGAATCATGCATTCAAATAAAACCCGGTAACCTCTCAGTGTGGCAGTGCTGCCCAGGAATGAGAACTGTTTTCACAGGATGCTGCTGTCTTTGAAATATCCCTCCCGAGGGGGCATTCCTCCTGTTGGTCTGTGTTAAGAACTGGAGCCCGGTTTTCACTTGCTGTAGGTGAGGCTCCTGGTGAGAACACACGTGGTGTGGCATTCGCAATGGGTCTGTTTCCCATGAAGTGGATCAGGGAAGGGAATGCGTCTCCTTCTCTGCCGGGCCCTGGCAATGTGAATGATCCTCCTGATGTATGCTCTCCCCAGGCTGGTACATGGCTGCAGAGATGCGCAGAAACACGTTTGCTGCCATCGCTAGGTTAAGGTCCCCTGTGATGCGACAAGCGGCAGCCACCTGTGAGATCCGAGCATGGTATCGCCTGTGGGAAACAGGTAAAGGTGCACACACTGCACTGTCTGCTACACCAGTGCTGTGCTGCTGGGGGATGGACCCAGCCTCTCCTACCCCTGCTACAAGCACAGGGACAAGATCTGGGCCTAGTGTTCAAAGGAGCACTGGAGGGGGCAGGGCAGCTGCAGAAGGTGGAGGCTGGGGTGGGCAGCTGGCCAGGACGACTGACCAGGTGCTCCCAGCACGCTGATGTGCTATTGTCTGGTATAGGGAGGGGTGAGGCCTGTCCAAAACAGCTGGTACGGGACCCTTCTGGAGACAGGATCTGGGCTTGATGGAGCCCTGTCTGATCCGATCTGGCAGTTCTTATATTCCTTATAAGAACTGAATTGTCAATGTTTTAGCAGCTACTGAGCACCAGATACCATTGGTATTACTACTAAATAGTCCCTTGCCTTCCACTCGCCCATTTCCTTCTGAGGGTCCATAAGCATTTTACAGACATTTCTGAATCCTCACAGTCTTCCTGTGATGTGGGGAATAATATAATCCCCATGTTATGGCTGGGGAAACTGAGGCATGGAGGGGGAAGGGATTTGCCCAGCTTCACCCAGTGAGTGCGTGGCAGAGCCAGGGATAGGGTCAGAATCTGTCATACTCTGTCTGGGTCTCTAGAGGGCCACTGGGCCCAGAGAGACTTTTCCAGCTGCTAGGCCACCGGCACTGGGTCTTTCTGGTGGGATTAAAGCAGAACCTTACAGACCTCAGGAATCCTGGTTCCCAGTTGCCCAGAAACTGCAGAGCACAAGCCAGGCTGGCCTTGCACCCTGAGCAGCAGCATTCTGTGCTGCTGTGCAGAAGGCTTGAGTGGGGGGCACCCCGGTGCCCTAGCTAGGATGAGAGGATGGCACGGGCTGGTGCTATAAGAACATAAGAACGGCCATACCGGGGCAGACCAAAGGTCCATCTAGCCCAGTATCCTGTCTACTGACAGTGGCCAGTGCCAGGTGCCCCAGAGGGAATGAATAGAGCAGGCAATCATCAAATGATCCATCCCCTGTCACCCATTCCCAGCTTCTGGCAAACAGAGGCTGGGGACACCATCCCTGCCCATTCTGACTAATAGCCATTGATGGTCCTATCCTCCATGAATTTATCTAGTTCTTTTTTGAACCCTGTTATAGTCTTGGCCTTCACAACATCCTCTGGCAAAGAGTTCCACAGGTTGACTGTGCGTTGTGTGAAAAAATACTTCCTTTTGTTTGTTTTAAACCTGCTGCTTATTCATTTCATTTCGTGGCCCCTAGTTCTTGAGTTATGAGAAAGAGTAAATATCACTTTCTTATTTACTTTCTCCACACCAGCCATGATTTTATAGACCTCAATCATATCTCCCTTTAGCCGCCTCTTTTCCAAGTTGAAAAATCCGAGTCTTATTAATCTCTCCTCATACGGCAGCCATTCCATACCCCTAATCATTTTTGTTGCCCTTTTCTGAATCTTTTCCAAGTCCAATATATCTTTTTTGAGATGGGGTGACCACATCTGCACGCAGTATTCAAGGTGTGGGCGTACCATGGATTTATATTGAGGCAACATGATATTTTCTGTCTTATTATCTATCCCTTTCTTAATGATCCCCAACATTCTGTTTGCTTTTTAAACTACCGCTGCTCATTGAGTGGATGTTTTCAGAGAACTATCCACACTGATGCCATGATCTATTTCGTGAATGGTAACAGCTAATTTAGACCCCATCGTTTGATATATATAGTTGGGATTACGTTTTTCCAATGTGCATCACTTTGTATTGATCAACACTGACTTTCACCTGCCATTTTGTTGCCTAGTCACCCAGTTTTGAGAGAATTGGTGACTAGAGACGCATGTCATGCTGGGGCACTCGGCGGGTGCCCCAGGCTGGAGGAGAGCCCATGTGATCATGGATCCTGGCTTGCTTCTAGGGCCTAACGAGACGGTGCAGCCGGCTCTGTGGGTGGAGCTGACATATGACAATGAGACCAGAACGCTGTGGCAGAGTCCCAAGAGCAGCATCTCTGCCTGGCAGGAGCTGGTTGCATACACAGGCCGGGTGCCAGGGGAGTTCCAGGTGAGAAACCAGCCATCAGCCTGCTCCGCGCCCCCTGGCAACAGCCTGAGCCAAGCTGGCAGAGCCTGAGCACATGCAGGCCTCCCATGCCAGCTAGGCATGATGTGCTGATACGTGGCCCTCCAGTGAGGGGGGCATGGGACACTGGCTTGTGGGGCAGCCAGGGAAGCGCAGAGCTGCAAAGGCAGGGAAAGGGCTGGGGAGCCATTGCAGCGGTGGCGTGTGGTGGCCAGAGATAGGTCACATGGGAACCAGCCGGCTCTGGAGATCAGGGCCCACAGCATTAGTATAGAACCAGGCCAGTGGCCAGACAGGCTCTAGACGGGCTAGTGTCTACAGACCCCCTCGGAGAGGGGCTAGTGCTCGGTGGGTGATGGGCCCTGGATGGCGCATGCCCAGCAAATGCAAACTCTGCCACACCTGCTGGGGGCTCATGTCAGCCCTGGCTGGGGGAGGCTACTGGCCCCACCTGCGGGGGAGGGCAGGCAGAGGTCTCTCCCCCTCCCCATTCCCACAGGAGGGGCGGGTCAGGCCGTGCCAGTCATGCTCACGTGGCACTTGTGCTGGTGTCTAGGCTGTGCCCACCCGGGGCTTCCCCTTCTCTTGGCAGATAACCCTCTCCTCGCGCCAGAGCTCCTTGCAGCTGGACGACGTGGAGTTCAGGAGCTGTGGCTTGCCACGTAAGGCAGCACCCCCCCTCGCACCTGCCTCTCCCCGGGGTGCTGCGCTTTGCTGTGGAGTCAGCAGGGAGCCAGTGCAAAGCCCCCAGACGCTTCCCTTGTTCCTTTCGCCTCCCCTCGGCTCGCCCAGAGCCCCTGGCCTAGAGCACACGGGCCCCCTCTGAAGGGCTGCTGCTGCGTGGGGAAGCGGGCACGCCCGCCGCACTGTGGCAGCTGCTTCCACCCCCCTGGCTGGCTGTGGATGTTGTGGATTCCCTGGGACCCCTGAGCCGCGGGGGCGGGGGTCAGAGGAAGTGACACCTCTACTGGCTGCAGAGGGCCCAGACCTGGGCCCAGAGCGTATGTGTCCCTGGGGCTGCACGTTGTGCCCGCACCGACACCTTGCGCCAGAGCCCCAGTCACCTACGCGGTGCTGGCTCCAGAGTCCCGCTGCTGCTCTTCTCAGCCAGGCTGGGCCCAGCAGCCCCGGCCACAGCCCCGCAGCAAGGGCTCAGCCCTCCCCAACCCTCAGCCTCATGCCCCCTCAACTCCCCGGGAGGCCCCAAGCACTGGGAGGCTGCCACGCCTCTGGGGAGTGGGCACCAGACCTGCCAAGCCGGGATTTGCCCTATCTCTCTGAGCGAGTTAACCCTTTCCTGCCTGCACTCAGCGCCCCTGAGCCTAGTGTGTGGCCCGGACGAGAGGAACTGCAGCCGTGGATCATGTGTGCAGCTGGAGCAGCTCTGTGATGGCACCGACGACTGCGGGGATCTGTCAGACGAATCCGCCACAGAGTGCGGTGAGTGTTCCCCAGCCGGAGAGAGCTCAGCACCGGCCGCCAGGGGCTGGAGAGTGGGCAGGGTTCCTAGGCTGGAGAGCACCAGCCACCAGGGACTGGAGAGGCTGCTAAAGGAGTTGGCCGATGAGATTGCAGAGCCGTTGGCCATTATCTTTGAAAAATCATGGCGATCGGGGGAGGTCCCGGACGACTGGAAAAAAGCTAATGTAGTGCCCATCTTTAAAAAAGGAAGAAGGAAGATCCAGGGAACTACAGGCCAGTCAGTCTCACCTCAGTCCCTGGAAAAATCATGGAACAGGTCCTCAAGGAATCAATTCTGAACCACTTAAAGGAGGGGAAAGTGATCAGGAACAGTCAGCATGGATTCACCAAGGGCAAGTCATGCCTGACTAACCTAATTGCCTTCTATGACGAGATAACCGGCTCTGTGGATGAGGGGAAAGCAGTGGATGTGCTATTTCTGGACTTCAGCAAAGCTTTTGATACAGTCTCCCACAGTATTCTTGCCAGCAAGTTAAAGAAGTCTGGGCTGGATGAATGGACAGTAAGGTGGATAGAAAACTGGCTAGATGGTCGGGCTCAACGGGTAGTGATCAATGGTTCCATGTCTAGTTGGCAGCAGGTATCAAGTGGAGTGCCCCAAGGGTCGGTGCTGGGGCCGGTTTTCTTCAATATCTTCATTAACAATATGGAGGATGGTGTAGACTGCACCCTTAGCAAGTTTGCAGATGACACTAAACTGGGAGGAGTGGTTGATACGCTGGAGGGTAGGGATAGGATACAGAGGGACCTAGACAAATTAGAGGATTGGGCCAAAAGAAATATGATGAGGTTCAACAAGGACAAGTGCAGAGTCCTGCACTTAGGACGGAAGAATCCCATGCACTGCTACAGACTAGGGACCGAATGGCTGGGCAGCAGTTCTGCAGAAAGGGACCTAGGGGTTACAGTGGACGAAAAGCTGAATATGAGTCAACAGTGGCCCTTGTTGCCAAGAAGGCTAATGGCATTTTGGGTTGTATAAGTAGGGGCATTTCTAGCAGATCGAGGGATGTGATCATTCCCCTTTATTCAGCACTGGTGAGGCCTCATTTGGAGTACTGTGTCCAGTTTTGGGCCCCACACTACAAAAAGGATGTGGATAAACTGGAGAGAGTCCAGCGGAGGGCAACAAAAATGATTACGGGGCTGGAGCACATGACTTATGAGGAGAGGCTGAGGGAACTGGGATTGTTTAGTCTGCAGAAGAGAAGAATGAGGGGGGATTTGATAGCTGCTTTCAACTACCTGAAAGGGGGTTCCAAAGAGGATGGATCTAGATTGTTCTCAGTGGTAGAAGATGACAGAACAAGGAGTAATGGTCTCAAGTTGCAGAGGGGGAGGTTTAGGTTGGACATTAGGAAAAACTTTTTCACTAGTCGGGTGGTGAAGCACTGGAATGGGTTACCCAGGGAGGTGGTGGAATCTCCTTCCTTAGAAGTTTTTAAGGTCAGGCTTGACAAAGCCCTGGCTGGGATGATTTAGTTGGGTTTGATCCTGCTTTGAGCAGGGGGGTGGACTAGATGACCTCCTGAGGTCCCTTCCAACCCTGAGATTCTATGATTCTATGAGAGTGGGCAGCGTTCCTAGGCTGGAGAGTGGGCAGGGTTCCCAGGCCAGAGAGCACTGAGCACCGGCCGCCAGGGGCTGGAGAGTGGGCAGCGTTCCTAGGCTGGAGAGTGGGCAGGGTTCCTAGGCTGGAGAGTGGGCAGGGTTCCCAGGCCAGAGAGCGCTGAGCACTGGCCGCCAGGGGCTGGGAGAGTGGGCAGCGTTGGTGGCCAGGGGGCACCGGCTGCCAGGGGCTGGAGAGTGGGCAGCGTTGGTGGCCAGGGAGCACCGGCTGCCAGGGGCTGGAGAGTGGGCAGCGTTGGTGGCCAGGGAGCACCGGCTGCCAGGGGCTGGAGAGTGGGCAGCGTTGGTGGCCAGGGAGCACCGGCTGCCAGGGGCTGGGAGAGTGGGCAGCGTTGGTGGCCAGGGTGCCAGGGGCTGGAGAGCAGTGATGCTGTTAAATCCAGACGAGAAGCACAGAGTGTGTGTGTGTTGGAGTCGGAGGTGGATGGGACCCAGTGGGTCTTTCCCAGTCCCCCCTGGAGGAGCAGGCTCGGATTGCTGGGGGGCTCTGTGCCTGAATGACTCCCAAGAGCTCAGAGTTTGGCCAAAACTTGTCATGTGCCACCCTGCTGCGCGAGCTGGGCCCGGCCCAGCACCTGGGAACTTTGGCTTTGCCTGGTTCCGGCTGGATGGGGAGGCGTCGAACAGCCCAGCCCCACCTTCCAAGGCTGTATTTGCTGGGAACGTCCCCCCAAGCCCAGAGCCCTGCCCCTGGGCTAAAGGGCCTAGGACACCCAGCCACGCAGTTCTGGCTCCTCCTAGAGAGGGCGGTGGCACGTGTGCCCACATACCCAGGCACCCCCGGCCAGCTCACTGGGATCTCTGGCCTGGATCTTTCTCCTTTTAGGATCGTTCACCAGCTGTTCCTTTGAGACGGGCTGGTGTGGCTGGAGCACTGTGCCCGATTACCCGACCTGGGTCAGGAACACAAGCCTCCACCTCGCACCTGGGGCCCGCAGGCCCACACGGGACCACAGCAGCAACAGCAGGACAGGTACCTCTGCAACCCACTGAGGGCTGCTGCGTCCCGTCCCCCCCCGTGCTGCGCCCATCCTCTCAGGAGAGGGAAGCAGAGTCAGGGATGCACCAGGGGCCTGGGCCGCTAAGGGGCCGAGTCGTTCTGCTGTGTGTGTCTAGGGCTGAGCAGATGCCAGAGTCTGACTCTGTTCCCTGCCCCCCAGGATGCTGCCCCCTGGAGTGATGTGTGGGGCCAGGTAACAGTCTGTGGAGAGGCCAGGGAGAAGCAGCTTGCAGATCCCACCCATTCCTCCTGGTCGTCAGGTCCCGGTGACTTTAGGATTGGCTCAGCTCTGCTCTTACTGCTGTGAGGACTCCATGCAGAGGGAGGGTTTGGATTTCCCTGGAATATTTCCTGCCCTGAGCCCTGGCCTGGCACAAGCCTGTTCACTGCTACAGCTCAGCGCCAAGACAAGCTGATGCTTCGCTTGCTCAGTGATTAGGTCACTGAACAGGGCCCAGGCTGGTTCTTAGGGCTTATGGAATAATCACACTCATGCTAGGGGCAGGTTCCACACAGGCTGCCTTCACTACCTTGATCATGGGTGTTCCCACAATGCACCGCTGGCCCTCTGGGGTGGCTGGATGGAGCAGGCTCCAAAGCCATGTCTTAGACCCCTCTGCTGGTGGTTCTGACCTGCCTGCGGGCCCCCCGCCTGCAGAGTCCTTGGCCTCTGGGTAAGGGGACAGCCACAATGTCCGCCTGGAAAGCAAGCTCTGTGGTTACTGGAAGGCACTGCCAAGAAAATAGAGCATAACAAATGTTAAACATTAACCCCCTGCCACCACACCTGGGACAGGCTGGGACCTCTGAGCCCCTGGGGAGGAGATAAAAGCAACCTGACCTTACTGCTCCCATAGAGGATGAGCTGTTCCCTCTGACACAGCACATCTGAGTGACCTTTGAGTCTGACAGTCCTTCCCCAAACACCCGCACCGGGCGTTGGTGCAGTCCCCTGCTGACAGGGGGGAGTTCCGGCTCGAAGGTGCTCTCCTGCATCAGTGCATTCTGATGTTGTGCTCAGTCCATGCACAGCAAGAGGTGTCTCTGCCCCACCAGCGCAGAACAGGGGTGTGGGGAGAGAAGTCCTAAGTCCCTGTCTGAGCCACTCTGCTCCCTGCTCCTTAGCTCGCTAGTTGCTTTGACTGTTGGATTTCTCAGTTGTCACAGGTACATTCTGATGTGCTCATAGATTCATAGGTTCTAGGACTGGAAGGGACCTCGAGAGGTCATCGAGTCCAGTCCCCTGCCCTCATGGCAGGACCAAATACTGTCTAGACCATCCTGGCTAGACATTTATCTAACCTACTCTTAAATATCTCCAGAGATGGAGATTCCACAGCCTCCCTAGGCAATTTATTCCAGTGTTTAACCACCCTGACAGTTAGGAACTTTTTCCTAATGTCCAACCTGAACCTCCCTTGCTGCAGTTTAAGCCCATTGCTTCTTGTTCTGTCCTTAGAGGCTAAGACGAACAAGTTTTCTCCCTCCTCCTGATGACACCCTTCTAGACACCTGAAAACTGCTATCATGTCCCCTCTCAGTCTTCTCTTTTCCAAACTAAACAAACCCAATTCTTTCAGCCTCCTTCATAGGTCATGTTCTCTAGACCTTTAATCATTCTTGTTGCTCTTCTCTGGACCCTCTCCAATTTCTCCACATCTTTCTTGAAATGCGGTGCCCAGAACTGGACACAATACTCCAGTTGAGGCCTAACCAGCACAGAGTAGAGCAGAAGAATGATTTCTCATGTCTTGCTCACAACACACCGGTTAATGCATCCCAGAATCACGTTTGCTTTTTTTGCAACAGCATCACACTGTTGACTCATATTTAGCTTGTGGTCCACTATAACCCCTAGATCCCTTTCTGCCGTACTCCTTCCTAGACAGTCTCTTTCCATTCTGTATGTGTGAAACTGATTGTTCCTTCCTAAGTGGAGCACG